>NC_080797.1:2719750-3020000 GCF_028018385.1 Neofelis nebulosa | reverse complement strand
TCTGGTCTATTGGGGGACCAAAGAAATACAGGCCAGCCACTCTATAAGCCTTGTCTTTCCCAGCAGGCAATTCTTCCTGGACATCTCTTTCCTTAACAGTGTGTTTGTCTGAAAGTACCAGACCTGGGCTGGGCCAGCTCTGCACCCCGCACAGGGCAGACACCTGCACGATGTTGGGCCCTCCCTGTCTGCTCCGCCCCCTGTCTGCTCTCCCGGTTCAGTGAACTGCTTTTAATTCGTAAAGAACATCTTGCTCTCATCCACTGGGGCCAGGTGATGCCTTAGTCATAATGATAGCTGACACTGAGGGCTTGCTGTGGGCCAGCCACGGAGCCAAGCGCTTTAGAGACCTTTCCTCAATTAATCCTGATAGCCAGCTTGCAAGGCTGTATAACCATGCCCACCTTAGAGCTGACACTCAGCAGGATTGAACCGTTTGCCAAGCAACACAGATTGCAAGTGGTGGGCTCAGAGGCAAACGCGTAATGCCCAAGCCCACAGGCTTTCTCCTGCATGGTGTTCCCTAAGAGCCCCCCTGAGGAGTGACCAGGTAAGGTTAGCGGCCCCAGGGGAAGGGAGGATGATCTCGGAGTGTGGTTTATGGTCCAGAAGAGTCCTGGGATTAGGGATGGGATGTTTGTAGTCTAGAGACCAAATCCAGTCCACAGACATGTTTGGCGACTGATTTGCCAACACTGACAGCTCAGTCAATTTCACACGTAAATCTAGATTCCTAGCTTCTCTTGAAAATTCAAAAGATCCGTCCACACCTGGGGGCTACGCTTTCACATAGTAACAATCCACTAGAGCCGAGTCTTGCCTCGTGTTTCAGACATGCCTTCCCCCTTTGACACACTCCCCATCACAGAAGCTGAGGTCAATCATACACCAATCTAGGGATGATCCAAAAAACCTGGGGTTTGGAAAAAGCCTGGATTTTTGGCAGGAACAGGACAGTGAGTTCCCACGCTGACCCCTTTTGCTTCAGATGCATAGCACTGATAGATAAAATATAAAATATAGAGAACTAAAAGGCCATAGAAAGGCTTACAAATGAAAAATTCAGTAGTCCAAATGCAAAACCTTGAACTGGCCTGATGAAGGAAACGGGATCCTGACTGGGGACAGAGAGGGAAGCCAGAGCCTCAGTGCTATCCTTGTATCAGAAAAGGAGGCTGTAAAACAAACCACCAACTCCCTGCCTGGAACCACAGGCCCGAAAGGGCAGGAGGACTCAGATGTGGCTCAAGACCAGAAACATGTCCAACTTTCCCTCTCCCCCGTGATTGCATTTGAGATACCCTCAATATCACAGTGAGGCAGGAGCCCCAGATAGCATGATAAGAACTGATTTTTTGACTGGGAGCGAGGAGGTAACAACAATGGCCAGATTGTAGGTCAGGGAGCAATGTGTGACATGAAGAGAGAGAGAGAAAACAACAAAATGAAACACTCTTCTGGCCCAGACGACATTACAAACCCAAATCCCAAAACGTATGAAGAAGCATAAGTGGAACAGAGACAATAATTGGAAGATATGAAAATAAGTCTATGGGGCAGTCCGGCAGAGAATTTAAAGTAAGTGTGACTGGGATATGTAAAAAGATAAATAACAAAATCAAATCATGAGACAAAAAGACAAAGATTCAATAAAGTCATATGGATAGGCAACTGACCAATTAGAAATCTCACACATGGATGACAGATGTAATAAAAGAAGTCTAGGTAGGGGTGCCTGGCTGGCTCAGTCGGTTAAGCCTCCGACTCTAGGTTTCAGCTCAGGTCATGATCTCGTGGTTTCCTGAGTTCAAGGTCCACATTGGGCTCTGCACTGACAGTGCAGAACCTGCTTGGAATTCTGTCTCTCCCTCTCTCTCTGCCCCTCCCCTACTCACACTGTCTCTGTCTCTCTTAAAATAAATAAACTTTAAAAAAAAGTCTATCTTACATCTTAAACTGGGAACAGTCTGAGAGAGATTTAGCTATTAAAAAAAAAATAGAACTCAAATAATTTACCCAAAACACAGCACAGAACAGAGGGACGAGAAATTTCAAAAGCATGAAAAAACAAGCTAACTGATGTGGAAGATAGATTTAGAAGCTCTGATTACCTCCAGAGGAGTTTCAGAAAAAAGACAATAGAAAATAGTAAAGAAACAGTATACATAGACTTAATTATTACATTTTTGCACTGAAGCTTCACCTGGATGCCTTTTTTTTTTTTTAGTTCTTTTTTTAACATTTATTTATTTTTGAGACAGAGAGAGACAAAGCATGAACGGGGGAGGGTCAGAGAGAGGGAGACACAGAATCCAAAACAGGCTCCAGGCTCTGAGCCGTCAGCACAGAGCCCCACGCAGGGCTCGAACTCACGGACCGCAAGATCATGACCTGAGCTGAAGTCGGCTGCTCAACCGACTGAGCCACCCAGGCGCCCCATGGATGCCTTTTATTTCACACACACACACACACACACACACACACACACACACATCAGAAGCAAACAGGGAAAAATTGGTTAAGATTGAAATAAATAGTAGTTATGCAATTGCTTTAAAAAGTATTCCTGTGGGAATGCAAGCTGGTGCAGCCACTCTGGAAAACAGTATGGAGGTTCCTCAAAAAACTAAAAACAGAACTACCCTAAGACCCAGCAATTCCACCACTAGGCATTTATCCACGGGATACAGGTGTGCTGTTTCGAAGGGACACACGCACCCCCATGTTTATAGCAGCACTATCGACAACAGCCAAAGTCTGGAAAGAGCCCAAATGTCCATCGGTGGATGAATGGATAAAGAAGTTGTGGTATATATATACAATGGAGTATTACCCGGCAATCAAAAAGAAGGAGATCTTGCCACTTGCAACTACGTGGATGGAACTGGAGGGTATTACGCTACGTGAAATTAGTCAGTTGGAGAAAGACAAAAATCATATGACTTCATTCATATGAGAACTTTAAGAGACAAAACAGATGAACATAAGGGAAGGGAAACAAAAATAATATAAAAACAAGGAGGGGACAAAACAGAAGAGACTCATAAATAGGGAGAACAAACTGAGGGTTCCTGGAGGGTGTGGGAAGGGGGATGGGCTAAATGGGGGAGGGGCATCAAGGAATCTACTCCTGAAATCATTGTTGCACCATATGCTAATTAATTTGGATGTAAATTTTAAAAAATAAAAAATTAAATTAAAAAAATAAAATAAGATAAAATCATAGCAGATAGCATGCAAAATAAAAGCTCATTTAAAGATCAATTTTAGGGTTATCTGGGTGGCTCAGCTGGTTGGGCGTCCAACTTTGGGTCCCGTCATGGTCTCACAGCTTGTGCATTCAAGCCCTGCAACCAGCTTTGCCCTGACTCTGTGGAGACAGCTTAGGATTTGCTCTCTCCCTCTGTCTCTGCCCCTCCCCTTCTTTTTTTTTTTTCAACGTTTTTTTTTTTTTTTTGGGACAGAGAGAGACAGAGAGAGACAGAGCATGAACGGGGGAGGGGCAGAGAGAGAGGGAGACACAGAATCAGAAGCAGGCTCCAGGCTCCGAGCCATCAGCCCAGAGCCTGACGCGGGGCTCGAACCCACGGACCGCGAGATCATGACCTGGCTGAAGTCGGACGCTTAACCGACTGCGCCACCCAGGCGCCCCTCCCCTTCTTTCTCTCTCTCTCTCTCTCTCTCTCTCTCTCTCTCTCTCTCTCTCTCTCTCCCTCCCTCCCTCCCTCCCTCCCTCCCTCCCCCCCCCTCTCTCTCTCTCTCTCCCAAAATAAACATTAAAAAATAATAATAAAGATCAATTTTACTTCTTGGTGTGAAAAAAAAAAGTATTCCTGGTATTTGAAGTATTTTGTAATCTTTTTTTCCATATTTTTTTTGGTGGTAAAATACACTTACCATAAAATTTACCATCTTAACTATTTAAATGTGTACAACTCAGAGGGTTGTAGTATGGTTACACAGTTGTTCACCAATCACCACGATGTGATTACGGAATGTTTCCTTTTTTAATTATTTTTCATTTTTTTAAGTCTATTTGAGAGAAAGAAAGCACAAGTTGGGGAGGGGCAGAGAGAGAGGGTAGTGGAGAGAGAGAATCCCAAGCAGGCTCTGCATGGTTGGCGGAGAGCCCGATGTGGGGCTCGAACTCTTGAACTGTGAAATCTTGAGCCTAAGTCCCCCACTTAACTGACTGAGCCACCCAGGCACCCCCAGAACATTTTCATCACTCTGAAAAGAAACCCCTGTAGCCAATGGCCATCCCTCCCCATTTCCCCCGCCCCCTTGGGAGTATTGGCCAGCCCCCCCCCCCCCAAACCAGCCCCTTCCAGATCCTTCTGAGTCTACTCCTCATTCCTGAAAGAGGCTTATTGGTTGATACTGAGAATGTCAAAGAAATTGACATTTCTTTGGGAGATATTCCATTATGAGAAATACAAGGGACTAACATCTGTGCATCCCGAGCATTATAGTATCCCAGCCATTCTGCCCTGAACACATCCTGTCCCTTTGGAACACGATCCAATCCTGCCCCTTCCCAGTCTTGGGAAAATACGCCCCAGCAAGGAGGTCGCTGACAACTCCCCCTCACTGACCTCTCCAGAAGCTCTGGGGTAAACAACAGGGATTTTGTTCACTAACTTGAACAGGCAGCTGATGGTTGCCTAGCCGACAGAACAGATAGTTTTTGTTTTGTTTTGTGGTTTATGAATAATGCAAATCCCGGTCCTGTGCTGGCCCCGTCAAATATTCCTGAAAGGCCAAATATCTTCTGGCAAAATGTGCGAGTGGGAATTTAAAGACGGTGGAGGGACGGGGACACTGTATGGGATCGATCAGGCATATCCCACCCTTGCACTGCGTCTCCTGACACATTCCGGAAACATCTCCCTTCGCTAGGTCATGAGGAATAAAGTAGACTGCAGGTGATAGAATTTTCACAAAGCTTTTCATTAGCTAGTCTCTCTAGGCCAAGTACGTTGATGAAGCCACTACAGTTGAGGTGGGCTCTCTCCCTGATCTCGGGAAGCGGGGTTAAGCTGACCCTAAGTAAAAACAATCCACCTCCAGAAGCAAAATTATTTTCTCACAAATGGCAGAGGGGTGCCCTTGGTTGCCAAATCTCTGGAGATACCTCATCACACACAGATCTCTGAACGTTTGTATTAATCATGGGCTCCCCAGAATGAAATTGCAAGCCACTGTGGCACACAGCTATTTCTACCCCCCCACCCCTTGGTGTTTTCACTGTAGTGGCTACGAGAGATACTCACTTTACCAGGATCCTTTGCAGTAGTCATGTGACACAGTTTTGGCCAAGGAGAAATCTATTGGGTACTTCTGGAAAGGCTTCTGCTTATCCTGATAAAAGGGGCACAGACCATTGGCCGCCATCTTGCAATCATAAGGAACATGTGAAGAGAATCACAGAAAGGCAATCCAGATCCCTAACAAAACAGCTACGTACTTGCTGACTTCTTGCTACGCAGGAGAAAATAGATCCCTATTGTTCGTGCCACTGTTAACTGGGCCTTCTGTAACTTGCAGCCAAAAGCATTAGGAAATGATCGAGAAACCCATAAGCACTTCTTGGATTTACATTTGGCTGAATTATATGAAACTGGTGTTTTTGTAGGTCAAATGATTGACTCTCAACAGTTTCGCGCCATTTATTCAAACTCTATGACTAAGAACCCTTGAGGCTGGGTCTGTAGATGTGTGTCCGTGAGTATTCTTTTGACCCCAAATAACCAAACCCTCAAGTCAATGCATTAGGGAAAGTGCAGAATAGGTGTCCAGAGGCTCAACAACATCATCAAAGTCTTGGGTTCTTCCCAGGCCTCTCTTCTGCCTTCTATGAGGTCAAGCTTCATTCTCAGGCTGCTTCCTTCAGGAGTACCACCAGCAGCAAGGTGTGTTTTGTGGAGAAAAGGAGTTCTGCCCAGCATTCTGGACAAGAATCCTAAAAGTCCCATAACTGGCTCACTTGGGTCACACGCTTATCCCCCGAACCATGACCATGATTCTGGTCGTGGTGTAAATCGATCAGCATCCAATCCTGGATTTGCGATGGTGTCAGCTTCCCTCTCGGATCCACAACATTCTAGGTGCTTTCTGGAAGTGGGAATGGCTAGGAGAATGGACACTGGCTAGATAACCACGTTGTCCACAAGAGGTCTCCGCCAAGTTGGAGATTAGGAGTTGGCAGGAACAGAAACCACTAGAGTGGAATCCGTAGACACTTGGTTGTTTCCATACCTGGGCTATTGTAAATAATGCTCAGTGAACATGGGAACACAGATATTTTTTTGAATTTCGCCTTCCTTTTCTTTGGATAACTACTCAGAGGTAGAATTGCCAGACCCTACGGTAGTCCTATCTTTAAGTTTTTGATGACTCCGTGCTGTTTTCCACAGTGGCTGCACCGGTTTACATGCCTACCAACCGTGCACAAGGGCTCCCTTTTCTCACATCCTCACCAGTGCTTGTTACTTCCCATCTTTTGGATGATAACCATTCGAACAGGTGTGAAGCTATGTCTCATTGTGGTTTTGATTTGCATTTCCTTGATGATTAATGATGTCAAGCATCTTTCTCGTCCATCCATATGTTTGGAGAAACGTCTATTCCGATCTTCAGCCCGTTTTCATTTTTTATTTTTTAAAAATTTTTTTTTAACGTGTATTTATTTTTGAGACAGAGAGAGACAGAGCATGAACGGGGGAGGGTCAGAGAGAGGGAGACACAGAATCCGAAACAGGCTCCAGGCTCTGAGCTGTCAGCACGGGCTCTGAGCTGTCAGAGCCCAACGCGGGGCTCGAACTCACGGACCGCGAGATCATGACTGGGCCGAAGTCGGCCGCTCAACCGACTGAGCCACCCAGGCGCCCCATTCAGCCCGTTTTTAAATCAGCTTGTTTTTTGCTGTTAAAAAGTTGCGTGAGTTCATTAGGTATTGGGGGTATCCGCCCCTTACCAGGTATACGCTTTGCAAATATTTTTTCCCATTCACCACCTTGCCTTTTCGTTTGTCGACGGTTTCCTTTGCAGAGGCCTTCAGTTTGCTGAAGTCACGCTTGTTTGTTTTTGCTCTTGCTTTTGACTGTGTTGTCAGAGTTTTTAAAAAAATAATTATTGCCAAGACCTATGTCAAGAAACCTACAGCCTGTGTTTTCTTATAGGAGTCTTATGGTTTCAGGTCTTACGTTCCAGTCTTTAATTAATCACTTTTCAGTTCATTTTTGTGTGTAGTGTAAGAAAGTGATCCAGTTTCGTTCTTTTGCTTGTGTACCTGTCCAGTTTCCCCAGCGCCATTTATTGAGGAGACCGCCCTTTCCCCATTGTGTATTCTTGGCAACTTTTTCATAAATTAATTAACCATATATGTGTGAGTTTA
Organism: Neofelis nebulosa; assembly: GCF_028018385.1. Classification (NCBI taxonomy): domain Eukaryota; kingdom Metazoa; phylum Chordata; class Mammalia; order Carnivora; family Felidae; genus Neofelis; species Neofelis nebulosa. Next base: position 3,012,604 of record NC_080797.1, on the reverse strand, counting down.
TTGCTGGGCTCTCTGCTCAGTCCCATTGATCTATGTGGCGGTGTTTATGCCAATACCTCGCTGTGTGAATTACTGTAGCTTTGTAATACAGCCTGAAATCTGGGAGCGTGATGTCTGTCACTAGCTTTGTTCTCTCTCCATTGCTTTGGCTAGTTGGATTCTTTGGCAGTTCCATACAAATTTGATACTGTTTTTTTTTTTTTTTTTTTCTGCTTCTGTACAATATGTAACTGGAATTTTGATGGAGGTTGCATGGAATCTGTAGATTGTAGAGGGGGGAACAAGGGAGTTTGCTTCACAAACGGCGCTGGCATAATGAACTCCCCGTGTGTCCGAAACAAAGACCCTGGTCCCTACATACAGAAGGATACATCCCAGATACATTAAAATTTTAAATTAAAGGAAAAAGATACGAGATCTTTTGACTCCCGGACAAGGTAAACTTTGCTCAGCCAGAACCCCAGCGATATTCCGCCCCTAACTTTGGGCCCCACCCGCTACGTCACGCGGTGTCCAGCCAATGAGAATTGGGCATGGACAGCGCGCTCAGCCAATGGGGCCACGGCGGGAGATTTGAAAGGGCCTCAGCGGGGGGAGGGCCTGGCAGGTTCAGTCGTTTGCCCGGGGCCCGGAAGGTGGCCGTGCTCGGGCTCCAGGTGAGCCGGCTCCCTTTCGCGGGTCTTGCGCTGGGAGAGGCCAGGCGATCGGGCAGGTCGGGGGTCCGTTGGGCGGGCCCGCGCGCACCCGTGGGGCTGCTGGGAGCTCCAGGGTAGAGGGAGGGTCCCGAACTGGCGGTGCGCAGGGAGAGGGCGGGGGCGGCGAGACCGGCACCCCAGTGCGCCCCGATGAGCCAGCGAGCTGACCTGCTCCGTTTCACCGGCCCCAGGCCTGCGCTTCTGGCTAGATCGGTCCGATCCCTCCCTCTCTCGCTCCCTCTTTTTTTTCTGCTTCCTACAGCCCTGTTTCCCTCGTCTGCCCAGCTCTCCTCCCCCCTTTCCCTCCCAGGATGGCCCAGAAGGAGAACGCCTACCCCTGGCCCTACGGCCGGCAGACGGTAAGGGCTGTCCCACTTCCCCTCCCCCCACCCGCATGGAGAGTTCCTGCCCGGGGATTTGAGGTCCCGCGGGGGCCGGGGGCGGGGCGGAATCCTCCAAATCGCCCTCGGTTTTGCTTCGACGTCTGGGTCCCAAGAGTTTGCTGGCTGGAACCCGGTCCGGTCATTTGCAACTACATCCTATCAGGCGCTGCCAACTTGAATCTGACCAGCCTGCGAGGACCCTCTACAGGGTTGAGCCTCCTTGTCACGTATAAATGCTATCTCGGCCGAGGAGACAGGTTCCGTGGTTCCCAACCCTTATCCCGAAATAATAGGCTAAGTAGGAAATAGACTCTGAACGGGTTTATGTAAGTTTAAAATTTGTTGCAACATTCAAGACCTCCAGGACCTCATCTAAGCCTTATTAGACTGAGCTTTTTAGGGAGAGTGAGGGTGCTTCTGCCGATCCTTGAATTGGGGGCATTTGTTACCTGCCCTCTACTGCCCGCTGGGATGGGAGCCGGTGTGAATGAGCGTGGGGTTGCAGATGGACCGGACTGTAGAGGTTGGACAGTTTCGTGCCTGAAAATGTGGTGTGGGCCAGGGCCGAAGAGGTGAAATGTTTGGTGTTGGGGTGACTGAGTCCTTTTTAAAGAAAAAATTTTTAATGTTTATTTTTGAGGAAGAGAGAGAGAGAGAGAGAGAGAGAGAGAGCATGAGTGGGGGAGGGGGCAGAGAGAGAGACACAGAATCCGAAGCAGGCTTGAGGCTCGGAGCTGTCAGCACTGAACCCAATGCGGGGCTCGAACTCAGGAACCGTGAGATCATGACCCGAGCTGAAGTCGGATGCTTAACCGACAGAGCCATGGCGCCCCAAGTCCTTTGCTTCTTATCTCAGGCCACCTTAGGTTGCTTATTAAGAACCCATTTTATGGGCTCCCGGGTGGCTCAGTCGGTGGACCATCTGACTCTTCATTTCCGTTCAGGCCATGCTGTCACGGTTCGTGGGATCGAGCCCCGCTTTGGGCTCTGCGCTGACAATAGAGAGCCTGATTGCGATTCTCTCTCTCTCCCTATCTCTCTGCCCCTCCCCTGCTCTCTCTCTCAAAATAAATAAGCATAAAACAAAAGAACCTATTTCAATACAGAGCGATGAGCGGAGCTTTGGGAGTTTTGAGCAAAACTGTGGTCTCAGTGTTCCTCTTTGAACAGGTGGGTGGCTGGGTGACCCTCAGCAAATACTGAAGTGCTGCTGGTAGCACATTCCAAGCGGGTCCCTGGAACAAAGGCACCCTCAGAGCTCCCCCTGCTCCTTCTCAGACTCAGCCTGGCCTGAACACCCTGCCCCAGAGGGTCCTCCGGAAGGAGCCTGCCACCCCATCCGCGCTTGTCCTCATGAGCCGCTCCAACACCCAGCCCACAGGTAACCGGGACCCGGGAGAGGATTGAGCTGGGCGGACCAGGGTCTAGGGGGTGGGTGCGGGGATGAAGATATCAAAGGAGGGCCTCAACTCCCCTGTCGTTTGCTTAGCCGCCCCCGGCCAGAAGGTGGTAGAGAACAGCAGTGGGACCCCCAGCTTCTCCATGTGAGTACCCAAGCCTTGGGGTGGCGGGGGAGGAGACAGGACAGCGAATAGGTAGGAAACGAGAGAGGTAGCCGCGAGGTAGCCGCTCGGGGCAGGAGCGCCTGGTCCCTCCTCGACTCCCTCCGGAGGGAAACAGGGCTCAGGGAGTCCCCACCTCGGGGGACTGCCCGGCCGTCACTCGGCTGCCTTCCTCCCACTTCCAAGCAGGCGATCCTTCACCATCGATGACTTTGAGATTGGGCGTCCTCTGGGCAAAGGCAAGTTTGGCAACGTGTACCTGGCTCGGGAGAAGAAAAGCCATTTCATCGTGGCGCTCAAGGTCCTGTTCAAGTCTCAGATAGAAAAGGAGGGTGTGGAGCACCAGCTTCGCAGGGAGATCGAAATCCAGGCCCATCTGCAGTACGAGCCCCTGTGCGCCGACCCAAGCCCCTCCCTGCTCCTCCCTCCGCTCCCCTTTCACCCCCCCCTCCCCCCCCCCCCCCCCCCCCCCCGCCCCATCCAGACTGCCTCTTCCGCTGCCACTTAGCGCCCCGGAGCTCCCACTCCCGAATGGGACCCCGGTTTGCCCCACGTGGCACTGTTGTCTTTCCCATTTCCTTCTGCCAGGATGCAACCTGAGTCCTCCCTTCCCTCCTCCAGGCATCCCAACATCTTGCGTCTCTACAACTATTTCTACGACCGCCGAAGGATCTACTTGATTCTGGAGTACGCCCCCCGGGGCGAGCTCTACAAGGAGCTGCAGAAGAGCCGCACCTTTGACGAGCAGCGAACAGCCACGGTCCGGGCGGGTGGGCGCCTGGGGCACCGGCAGGGGCCCGAGGCTGGGGGCCCGCTGCTTGTAGCTTGAGGTCCAGCCTTGTCTGACATCCTGTCATTGCCCCCCCCCACCCCCACCCCCCAGATCATGGAGGAGCTGGCAGACGCTCTGATGTACTGCCACGGGAAGAAGGTGATTCACAGAGACATAAAGCCAGAGAATCTGCTCTTGGGGCTCCAGGGAGAGCTGAAGATCGCCGACTTTGGCTGGTCTGTGCATGCCCCCTCCCTGAGGTATGGTGGGCCAGGAGCCCTGCCCTAGGGGTGAATGGCTGGGGCGGTCAAAATAATACCACTCCAGAGCTCCTTACCTAGACACATGTGGGTTTGTCCTCCTGTCCATAGAGACACAGCAATATCTTTCCAAGAATAGGTGACCCACAATTTTGTTGCCCAGATTTCCTGCTGAATATGTTGGGACCCTCTTGCCATGTTGCTGAGGATGTTCCCACATCATCTGTAATGGCTCCATAGTATTGCACGATAGAGATGGAACCTGATTTATTTCAGCAGGGCCATGCTTCCTGGACTTTTGACATGTCCCCAGTTCTCCCTTCACCCCCAGTTTTTCCTTTACCTCTAAGATGAGCGTTGCCCTTAGATCTGATTATTTCCAGGCAGATCCCCCTGTGTGCCATTCTACCTCTATTTTTTTCGTAATGTTTATTTATTTATTTTTGAGGTGTGGGGGGAGGGAGAGGCAGAGAGAGAGAGGGAGACACAGAGTCCGAAGCAGGCTCCAGGCTCCGAGCTGTCAGCACAGAGCCTGACGCGGGGCTTGAACCCACGAACCGTGAGATCGTGACCTGAGCCGAAGTTGGACGCTTAACCGACTGAGCCACCCAGGCGCCCCACTCTGGGTTGTACCTAGTCCTGCCCCCAGGGCCCTGTCAGAGTCTGGCTGAGACACCCCGCTGGCGCATGCTGGGGGTCGCTTGGCTGTCTGTCGAATGGCGGGGAAAAGAGAGGCCATCTTTATCTGGGGTCTCTTCCCCCTCCCCAATCCACCCAGGAGGAAGACGATGTGCGGCACCTTGGACTACCTGCCTCCAGAAATGATTGAAGGGCGCACGCACAACGAGAAGGTGGATCTGTGGTGCATCGGGGTCCTTTGCTATGAGCTGCTGGTGGGAAACCCGCCCTTCGAGAGCGCTTCACACAATGAGACCTATCGGCGCATCGTCAAGGTAGGAGGGTGGGCCCCGGTGCCTGGCGGGGGCTTCGCGCAGAGGCCAGGGGCCGGCAGGGACTGGGCCCTAGGTCATTGTCCAAGTGAACTGGGTGGTCAGGGATAAACCTACGGGGGCCCTTCTTCCTCTCCTTCTGCAGGTAGACCTCAAGTTCCCCCCATCCGTGCCCACGGGAGCCCAGGACCTCATCTCCAAGCTGCTCAAGCATAACCCCTCCGAACGGCTGCCCTTGGCCCAGGTCTCGGCCCACCCTTGGGTCCGGGCCCACTCTCGGAGGGTGCTGCCTCCCTCCGCCCTTCAGTCTGTCCCGTGACTTGTCCCTGTCATTCATTCGGTTGTGTCTGTCTGTATGCCTGTATCTGTGTATTTGGAAGGAGGGGTACCCGGCCTGTTCCTCTGTCTGTCTTCTACCTCCTTTTTATTTAATAAAGGCTGAAGCTTTTTATACAGAAGCATTTATATGGAAGCTTTTTATAGGGACGAGTTTAGACTTTCACAGGTAGAGACTGCTGTGGGGGGAGTTTTCCCTAGAGGGAGGGGATGGGGGCCAGGCAGGCACTGCACCGACGTCCCCAGCCAGCAGCCACCCCCGTCATTTCTTCCTCTGCTCTGGCCCCCAGGGCCCGGCCGCTGGGGCCTCAGATCCCCTCTGCTGCCCCTGAACATCACTTGCCTCTCCCCTCCTCCTCTTCTCTCAAATGCTGCCCCTCTAAGCCTTTCCTTCTGGTTCAGTCTCCACCAACCTAGGAGCAACTGAACGTTGCTGTCCCTTAGAAGTTGTCTTTGTTTCGCCGCTCAAATCTGGTACAGGAGGGATAAGGAAACGGACACACAGAGAGGCTACGTGGTCCACCGGAAGTCACAAGGGTCGTGATGGGGGAGCCCACTTTTAACGTCCGTATTCGTGAACGCCATGCTACAATGGTGTACTGATCCCTTTCCACAGCACACACATTTATTTTCTGTGCATCTATAGATGCACAGAACTGGAACAGGAACTGCAGTGCTTACTGCCACCATGTAGATCTAGGGGGAAAAAAGGTTCTTTCTTTATCAGATTAAGGAAGGGTTTGGTTTTTTGGTCTCCCGAACAGGTGTTGACTTTCATCAAATGCTTTTTCTGCCTCTGTTGGTTATTTGCTCTTTTGATCAAGGCCAAGTATGTGAATAAATTTCCTTTTTTATACTTTGTGTAGTTAAAAAAATTGGTTTTTAAAAATCAGTGTTCTTATTTCAGGGGCACCTGGGTGGCTCAGTCGGGTGAGTGGCCGACATTGGCTCAGGTCATGATCTCATGGTTTGTGAGTTCGAGCCCCGTGTCAGGCTCTTGGCTGTCAGTGCAGAACCTGCTTTGGATCCTCTGTCTCTCTCTTGCTCTCTGCCCCTCCCCTGCTCTCTCTCTCTCTCAGAATTAAACATTTTGAAAAATAAATAAAATTATCGAATGATGTATAAGGCCTTTTTTTTTTTAATTTCTAGTTTCTCTCCCTTTAAATTTTTTTAATGTTTATTTTTGAGAGAGAGAGCACGAGTGGGGGAGGGACAAAGAGAGAGAGGGAGACACAGAATCCAAAGCAGGCTCCACACACTGGGAGATTGTGACCTGAGCTGAAGTCAGACGCTTAACTGACTGAGCCACCCAGGTGCCCCTCTCCCTTTTCTTCTCTGCCAACCCCCCCCTTCCTACCACCAGCGAAACCTGCCAGGTCCCAGCCCTGACTCACAAACGTGGCTCCTTTCACGCTAGTTCATCCCACCTCCTAGCTGTTCTGCCTGTTTCTATTCCCGGCGCGTTTTCCACATGGGAAGTTAGCGTACTTGGAATAAAATCCAAACTCGTTCCTCAACAAGGTCATCTACCGATTTTCAACCCTGCCTACATGCCTTAGGATCACCTGGAGGGGCTTACAAAGAAAACAAAAACGCTCACACATCAGCCTAACAAATTCAGGTTGAAGTGCCCTCGGTGGAGACCCAGACATCCATCTGTTTTACGAGTCTGAGTTGAGGGGTGCCTGGGTGGCTCAGTCAGGTAAGCATCCAACTCTCAATTTCGGCGCAGGAGATGACCTCACGTTTTCATGGGTTCCAGCCCCATGTTAGGCTCTGCACTGACCCTGCGTGGAGACTGCTTGGGATTCTCTCTCTCTCTCTCTCTCTCTCTCTCTCTCTCCTCTTCCCCTGCCCCAGCTCCTGCTCTCACTGCCTCTTTCAGAATAAATAAACTAAAAAATCACCAAAAGCCCGAGTTGAAAACGACTCCAAGCTCATCTCCCAACTGCCCTCCCCCTTCCATCAGTCATTAATTGATTGATGGCCTCCTGGCTGTTCCTTGGGCATTGCCAAGTTTGTTTCCACCTCCAGGCCTTTGCCCTTGCTCTTGCCTCTGTCTAGAATGCCACCCCGCAGCCTCCTTTGAGTAACGGGAACAATCTGTGTCATGATCTTTGGTCAGTGACGTTTGCTTTTCCAAGAGGAAAAAATTCCACCTGTTCCCGCGAGAGCCGCCCCCTTATCCAAATGATGGGAGAATAGGGCAAGTCTATATCCCGCATAACGCTACATTCCACCCCTCAGCCCACTCGACAAACACCCTGCTTGACAAACCCTACAAAGAACACAAGGGCCTGGGTCCGGGGGTGTCCTGGGGGGCGACAACTGTCCTAGTTGATGTTGTTTTAAGTAAAGCTATCCTTACGCCGACTCCAGCTGATCTTGGAACATTTGTTCTCTTTGGGCACTTGCTGATCGATCACCTTACCTTTCCACTGAACAGACGACGACAGAAAAATGACAAGCCACCCCCCTCTTCTTTTGGCGGGGGAGGATCTGGTGTCTTCCTGGTCTGCATTTCTGTGGGTGGTGCGGGCACTGGCGAGACCAATAAGAAGTGATCCGCTCCCGGGGCGCCTGGGTGGCGCAGTCGGTTAAGCGTCCGACTTCAGCCAGGTCACGATCTCGCGGTCCGTGAGTTCGAGCCCCGCGTCGGGCTCTGGGCCGACGGCTCGGAGCCTGGAGCCTGTTTCCGATTCTGTGTCTCCCTCTCTCTCTGCCCCTCCCCCGTTCATGCTCTGTCTCTCTCTGTCCCAAAAATAAATTTAAAACAACGTTGAAAAAAAAAAAAAAAAAAAAGAAGTGATCCGCTCCCTTCACCGTGGGGGGAGCTCTATGGAGGAACGAGCTTTCGCTTCTGGCCAGCACCCCTGAGTTCTAGTTCTTTCTCCACTGTTTTTTAGTCATGTGACCTTGGCCGTGTTGTTCAATCTTTATGAGCATTTAAGATGGAAATAACAATCCTACCTTGCTTATAACAGTCTGTTCTCAAGTGCAGTCGTAACTAGATTTAAAAATCTAGCCTCGAGCGCATGGGTGGCTCAGTCAGTTAAGCATCGGGCTCTTGGTTTCGGTTGGGGTCACGATCTCGCGGTTTGTGGGTTCGAGCCCTGCATGGGGCTCTGTGCTGACCGTGTGGAGCCTGCTTCGGATTCTGTCTCTATCTCTCCCTCTCTGGCTCTCCCCTGCTGGCTCTCTCAAAGTCCCACACGCTGGCTGCATCCCAAGGCAGTGGCTTTCTACGTTTGGAATAGGTTGAAGAGAAAGGCCACGTTTCCTCAGGGTCCCTGTACCTTAGTGAGCTCTGCAGAGGTCCAAACCCTGTCTGGTCTTATCTGTGGCATCACACTTTCTACCCAGATTTATATATTGTGCGCCTCAGCTGATCACGTGAATGAATGAGACTAGTAGTTGGAAAAGCTGTATGAGTGTCACATGCTGTCTCCTAATGATGTGGCTTGAAACAGAACTGGGTGGTATTGATCCGACTGACCAACTGACCTCTAATACCACGAAACTAGTTCCTGAGATAACCGGATGTGTGGCAGACATTCTGTGCCCACGGGGACAGCTGAGGTCGACACAGATTGGCAGTAATCTGTCCCGAAGCACAGAGTGAGAAGTTTCTCGGGGCTACGTGGGTAGGGAATCGGCTGGTTGGGATCTGGAGGGACTATCAATGGACACCCAGAAAGACCGTCAACCCCCAAAGCAGCAGCCCGTGATACATACCCCCAGAGAACGTCACAGAGAAAACTGAGGTAAAATCCGGGGACCCAAACAGATGCAGAGAATGTGGATACAGAATAATGTACAAGAAAAGGACTAAAAGATTGGTTATTTTTGAGGCTCGATGAAATATAAAATTCAGAGGATTATCTTGGTTTGTATTTGGATCTGCTGTTAATGTTGCATAACTTTCGATTAGTGTGTTTATCTTTATGAGTACGACTACATACACGTGATTTCATTTTATTTTACTTTTTACATGGTTTCATTTTAAAATGAAAAAAAAAAAAAAAAGATTGACAGAGGGGTGCCTGGGTGGCTCAGTCAGTTAAGCATCCGAGTTTGGCTCAGGTCATGATCAAACAGTTCATGAGTTCAAGCCCCGCGAGGCTCTGTGCTGATGCCTGGAGCTTGCCTTGGATTCTGTGTCTCCCTCTCTCTCTGTTCCTCCCTCTCTCACACTCTGTTTCTCTCTCTCTCAAAAGTAAATAAACATTAAAAAATTAAAAAATAAAAATCTTTTAAAAAAGATTAACAGAGAACGATAGAACATAAAGTTGGAAAGAACCAGGGTCCTCGGTGGTTTTGTGGAGTTACTGAATCTACCGACCCTGGAGTCCTCGGCCACCTTCCTGTTTATATATCTTTGGCTGATTTGCTTGTAAGATCAAGGGCTATTAACAATTTGTCATACACTTGGCCGATATTTTTTTCCCTGTCTGCAATTCGTCTTTTAATGTAGTTTATTGGGTGGTTTTCTATCTTGGAATTTTCTAGTATTATATTGTCAAGTCTTGTCATCTGTTTCCTTTACGGTATCTGACTTTTGGTCTTACTTTAAAAAGCCTTCACTGGGGGGGCGCCTGGGTGGCGCAGTCGGTTAAGCGTCCGACTTCAGCCAGGTCACGATCTCGCGGTCCGTGAGTTCGAGCCCCGCGTCAGGCTCTGGGCTGATGGCTCGGAGCCTGGAGCCTGTTTCCGATTCTGTGTCTCCCTCTCTCTCTGCCCCTCCCCCGTTCATGCTCTGTCTCTCTCTGTCCCAAAATAAATTAAAAACGTTGAAAAAAAAAAAAAAAGCCTTCACTGGGGGTGCCTGGGAGGTGCACTCAGTCGAGCATCAGATTCTTGATCTCGGCTGGGGTCATGATCTTACAGTTCGTGAGTTCAAGCCCTGCTTGAACTCAGTGCTGATGGTGTGGAGCCTGCTTGGGATTCTCTCTCCCTCCCTCTCTCTCTGCCCCTCCCCTGCTCGTTTTCTCACTCTCTATCAAAATAAATGAATAAACTGAAAAAAAAAAAATGGACGTGAGCTGGATTTGGCCCATGGGCCATACCTCGCTGGCCCCTAATGTACATCCTGTGGATGCTCCCCCACGGCCCCTGCCCTCTCCCCCATTGTGTTAGCGGCCAGGTTTGGAGGCAACTGACCTGCCCTCCTAGCTCTAGGTGGGCATAACTGTTAACACCTAACATGAAACATAAAACAGCATAACTGTTTTAACCTAAAAGGTTGATTCTTGTCATCTTGCTCGAGTGATTTTTCTGGATACTCAGCTCTAAGTCAGTCAGTCACACCCCGGCCAGTGTGACTGAATTGATATCTGAACCAACTCAGGCCAATGAGTTGCAAAGGGAGATTAACTGGGGCTTTGGGGAAAGATGCATCCTTGTTCTTGTGGGAGGCCTACTGGACGCTGTTCCTTTCTCCCCTTCTGGAAGATGTGGGAGCCTATCATTCAGGATTCCTGGTTGCATGAAACAACAAATAATTCGGTGCAATTGGAGCACAAATGGACTTTATTATGAGGGTCCTGGGTAGTTCACAAACTCTATAGGAGCAGTAGGAATCTCCAGAAGGAAGAGGCTTGGAGTCTGAACGGCCAGGGAAAATTCCACTGCTGTAGACCACAGTGGAGCCGGAGCCGTGTGCCAGGAAAGCGGAGACAGGGGTGGCTTGACATCTCAGCCTCTGGAGCGGGAGGAGGGCTCTGCCTGATGAGGTGGGAGAGTCCTTAAACACTGAGATTCAGATCTTGGGAGACCAAAAAAGGTTGACAAATGGCCCCTGTTATGGACTGAAGGTTTTTGTCCATCCAAAATTCATGTGTTGAGGTGCCATCCCCCAATGCGATGGTATTTGGAGGCGGGGCCTTTGGAGATAATTAGGGTTTCGATGAGGTCATAAGGGCGGAGTCCTTATGATAGGATTAGTGCCTTATAAGAAGTTGAGAACTAGCTCTCTTCGAGGTGTGAGATGCCTGGAGAAGACAGGAAGAGGGAACCAAATCAGCTGGCATCCTGGACTTCCCAGACTCTAGAAGTGTCAGACATAATGTTTGTTGTATAAGACACCTGGATTATGGCATTTTGTTATAGGAGCCCAAAGAGACTAGTACAACCTCTGAAGAATGACAAACAACATGGCCATGTTGCCACCATGAGGAAGCGAACTTAGAATAAAGCTACCCCCAGAGACTGAAACCAGGTCTTTCGTGACATTTTAGCCCATTGGATTCAGGCTTCTCTGATGCACACTCTGTCTTGAGACCATTATTGCACGACATAGCACAGTCCCCTTCTTTTAATGTTGTTGTTGGTTCAATTTGCATTTTTTTCTATCACTTGCTGAATAAAGAACCCCTGCCTGATGAGGGGTAAAGGGAAGACGGGGGTGGGTGGGTGAGGGGTGGCGGTAACAGTCCCAGAGAGGGGGAAGAAGCTTAGAGTAGACCATTGGGCTGATGGTTTATTAATCAGGCCTCTGGGTGCAATTGACAGAAACACATCTTGAATGTGCTCAAGTCACAAAGGGGAAATTAATGATTTGGGGTCATTTACTGAATACATCTTTATGAAGCACCTACCATATGCTGGGCACCGTGCTAAGCACTGAGGATACAGATCAAAACAGACAAAATAACCTTACCCTCACGGAGCTTACATGAGCAAATAAACACAGAGTGTGTTAGATGGCAATAAGGGCTATACACAAAAGGAAGGGAAGGGAAATAGGGAGTTGCTGTGGAAAGTGACTGCAGTTTTAAACAGGTGGTCAGGGAGTTATTTGAATAAGGGTGGTATTTGAATAAGGAAGGAGGTTGAAATTTTCCAAGAAAGGAAGGAAGGAAGAGAAAAAAGAAAAGGAAAGGAAGGGAAAGGAAAGGAAAGGAAAGGAAAGGAAAGGAAAGGAAAGGAAAGGAAAGGAAAGGAAAGGAAAGGAAAGGAAAAGCAAGACCAAGTGTAAATCCCTGAGGCAGTGTCAGAGCAACAGTGAGGAAGTCAGCATTTTGGCTCCGGCAAGACCAGCGGAGGGAAGAGAAGGAAGAGTTGGGATCAGAATGGTATCAGGGCTCCGATCTTCATGCTGAGCCATTCATTTATTAAATATTTTACCTCGTGGCCAAATCACACACCATCCTCCAAGCAGAGAGATGCTCATACGTGGAGGGAGCCGGAGACAGCGAACAGTGTCAGAAGCACAGGAAAGCCCGTAAGCCTGCTTCGTTGTCCATCGGGAGTCGCTCTGGCCAGTTCCTGTGCCAGGGCTGTGAGCCGAGGATGATGCAACGGACCATCCGAGTTCTGCTGAGGATTCTGTTTTCATCCCTCCTGATGGACCAAGCGTGGTTCAATCCCGATGGTCCAAGCAGGACAGACTCTTCTCGTCCCCCACAAACTCTCTAAGGGGTCGCATCTCTGGTGCCCACTCGGTGGGTCAGCTAAGCAACAAATGTGGGCGTGACAGTTGTGGGTGGATAGAGTCTGAGCCGGGCCCCGGAGGACTCGCGTATTTTGGAACCTTGATCTTTAAGATTTGCCCCGCCTCCTCTCGAAGGGGCGGAGCGACGAGGGCAGCTGTCACCGCCTTCGCACCACCCGGCCGGCTCTCACGTGGGTTGGGCCGCTCAGTAACAGCTCTTCTTCCGGGACTTCCTGGTCGCCGCGACCAATCAGAGTGCTCTTCCTGTCCTGACCATTGTCAGCCGGCTGCCAATCGCGCGCCTCTACCAACGCCCCTTAAAGGCGCCGCCGACGCCGCCTGAGCCGGGGCTGATCAGTTTCTCGGTTCCTGCCCCCAACTGCGGCATGGAGTCGTCCCAGGGGCGGCCTGGGCCCGAGGCGGACCTCCCGGCTGTAGGGGAGCAGCAAGCCGTGATCTTCGGCGGCGGGCCGGGCCGAACCCCCTCTGAGCCGCCCTCAGGCCTCCCGGCGTCTGGGCAGGAAGAGGCCGAGAACGTTGAGGGCGCGAGCCGCCACCCCGGGGCGTCCCCGAAGACTTCCAGCCGCGGCGCCGTCCACCGGGCCGAGCGGGAGGCTCGGGACGACGAGCCCGGCCGCGGAGGGACGCGGTCCGGGCCGGGTAGCCGCCGGGGGGCGCCGGGCCCTGAGCCCGACCCCCACGGGTCCTCCCGGCTGAAGGACCCGGAGCCACCGGAGGACGAGCTTGCATCCGAGAGCGGCTGCCGTCGAGGGAGCCCGGGAGGCAGCGGGATGGAGGTGGAGCCGCAGGAGGAAGACGAGGAGGCGGCGGCGGCGGCTGGCAGGGCTGGCCGCTCGTTCTCCAGCCGCCTTCAGGACAGCCGCAGCCTGGACGGGCTGAGCGGGGCGTGCGGCGGTACCGGGTCCGCAGGGGGTGCCGAGCCCGGCGCGGGCGGCGGGCGCCGCGCCACCATCTCCAGCCCCCTGGAGCTCGAAGGCACCGTGAGCCGCCATGGCGACCTCACCCACTTCGTCGCCAACAACCTGCAGCTCAAGATTCGTCTGAGCGGCGCCCTTCAGCCCCCGCCCCCTGCCCCTGCGCGGCCCTGCGCGGCGCCCGCACCGACTCCCGCCATTCCTCCCATCGACCCCGACGTGCTGCGGGACCTGGAGCGGCTGAGTCGGGAGCTGGGCGGCAGGGTGGACCGTCTGCTGCGCGGGCTGGGTGGCGCGGTGCAGGAGCTGACAGCGCTGAGCGTGGGCTGCATCCAGACCTACCGCGACGCCGTGGACTCCCTAGGCGAAGCCGTGGACATGAGCATCAAGGGCATGTACACCCTGCTGGCCCGCTGTGAGGAGCTGGAGCGGGCGCTGCAGCCAGTTCAGGGGCTGGCGCGCCAAGTCCGGGATATCCGACGCACCCTGGAGGTGTTGGAGGCCCTGTGCAAGTGACCGGGAGGGCAGGACAGGGCTGGCCAAGCCGGGGCCCAGCAGGATCCTAAGGACTCAAGGAGCCCTGGTGGGAACTGCCCGCCGAGGGGAGGCCTATATACTGGAGGCTCTTCCAGATGCATTTAGCAGGCCTGCGACCACTCGCTGGGCCTTATTCAGGTGTATGTGGGGAAGTTCGGAAGCCTTCCCCGGTGGGAGGGGACGATGCTCTGCTTCTATTAAGTTGGCCATCTGTAGCTACCTTGTTCTCAACTCTCTTCTCCAGCCAGAGCACCGTCTCTGGGAACCCAGGGCTTTAGGTCTCGGCTTGGGAGACGTGACTGCCATATGTGGTCCAGAAAGGAGAACAGAGGAGGCCCCAGCCCCCACTGTGGCCACCCTGATTCCCGTGGTCACATCTCAGGTGCCAGGGGCTGTGGGAGGTTGAGTGGTCCTTGGCCACACACCGTGCAGACAAGGATGCACATCCGCAGATGGGTAACCCCCTGCTTCTGCCCTCTGGCCCCCTACTATCCCACCTCCCCAGCCAGACCCGGGGTGGAGCTAGACGGAATGCATTGCATGGTAGAGGGGGGTGAGGTGGGAGGGGTCTCGCTGCTCTCAGGGTTCAGGCAGAATTGTTGCTGGTTTGGAAGCCCACCTATTGTGGAGTGTTCTAATCAGCTTTGGCTTTCTGAGTTTTTGTGGAATTAAAGTCCTGCTGCTAAGGCTCAGGTGTGTTTGTGTGGGCTCGCAGGGGTGATAAGCTGAAGGAACGGGGATGAGGGTCGGTCTTTTTCACGGAGCTCTCCTGGCAGATGCTGGGAGAGGGGCGGGGGGCCCAGGCTACCTGGGCAAGGCTGTGGCTCCTGCTCTTAGGCAGCCCTGCCATCTGAAGAGATGTGCAAGACACAGACATGGGCTCAAAGATCCATTAAAGCAGAAACACAAGCAGGGTGGCCCACTATCTGTCAGGGTCCTCTTAAATCTTGAAGCGGGAGCTTAGATCTGTAGGGAAGGGGTCCTCTTAGATCTTGAAGCGGACAGGCAAGGACTGGGTGACCTCTTGGCTGGGAAGACTGGAAACACCTGTTACCTCCATTCCTGACCCCGTTTCCCACATGCTGCTGCTGCTCAGTGTCCTATTTGCCCCAACCTCTCCAAGCCTTCGGTTCACAGTTCGTATAGTAAGATCCCGGAGCCCCCAGGTTACGGGCAGGAGAGTTACAAATAGAGATATAAGAAAAAACTCCAGTTTTATGAAACTTTCCTCCTCCCCCGCCCCCAAGGCAATAGCATCTTGGATTGAATCTCAATACGTTTCTATTTTGGGTGTGAAAAGTTCTGGGATTCAGAACGTTGCCCTGCAAACCTTCCCCGGTAACAAGAAATTACCAGTACGAAGTTTTACGGAGAGGGGAGAAAAGGAAAAAGAGAGGAACCGCTTCTGGCCCGTACGGGGATCGAACCCGCGACCTTGGCGTTATTAGCACCACGCTCTAACCAACTGAGCTAACCGGCCAGCTGGTGCCAGCGCCTCAAACTGGAGCCATGTAGAATTCATCTTGTTGGTTCGTCCTGTCTGTAGGAAAATGTGAAAATGGGTAGGATCATTTGGGGGGACGTAAAAACGATATTAACAGAATCACCAGGCACTTCGGGAAGCGACAGCAAGGCGCAGTACGGGTGACGGGTAAACACAGATGCCACTCCCTGCTCGGCTGCAGGTCGGGATGTGCGTAGGGAGCCCGCGATGGACAGCGCGCACCTAGTGGTGTCCGCGATCCCAACCAGAAACGTCAGAGGCGGAAAGCGCCGCCCGAAGCCTCCTGGTGGATTCCCGGGCAGACGGTGGCGGACCTGGGAGGGTGGGGAGTTGGGGGTGGAATTGCACAGGCAGGATGTCCTGAGACACCTTGCAAAAGCAGTAGGCTGTGGAGGCACCGCTGGGATTCGAACCCAGGATCTCCTGTTTACTAGACAGGCGCTTTAACCAACTAAGCCACGGCGCCCACCGTCCGGTACCTGGCACCTTCTTTCCTTGGCCAGGTCAGCTCCACGGCAGGTGCGCGACAGGTGCCTAGACGCCCCTTGGCACCAACCTCTGGCTGTTCTGTTAAACGGAGTAGAAGGGACGAAAACCAAGGCTGAGGACAAACGAACAAGCCGCAGGGGTGACGTGGAAATTGAGTCGGGGCGGGTAGGAGGTAACAAGAGAAATTCTTGAGATTACAAAACTGAACCCGGGCTGCGACAGCCGCACGCCGACGAGGATGGGATTCGAACCCACGCGTGCAGAGCACAATGGATTAGCAGTCCATCGCCTTAACCACTCGGCCACCTCGTCTGCGAGGTAGCAGCTTCCGCTCTTCTCTCTGGGGCCTGAACTCGTCCTCCCGCGCGCGGGGCCCACCCACGTGGCCGAGGGAGCGCGCGCCCGGGGAACCGGCGCAGCCCCGCGAGCACGACTCACAGGGCGACCGCCAGCCGAACGACCTTCTCTCCCGCGCGCCGAACCGAGGGCCCCGCCGCGCGCGCCCGTCCGCCGGAGCCCGGCCACGCGCCCAGGCTCTCGGTCCCCGGATCCGCGCGCACGAGCCCGCGAGATCTGGGCTCCCGCGACGGGGCGGCTCGGGACTGGGCGCCAGGAGCCCTCCTCTCCCGGCCCCCACGAGGTGCCGCTTCAGCCTGGGCGCTGGGGCTCCGGGGTAGTGAGTCACGACGGGGAGGCGAATAAATAAAAGTGATGGAAGCCTCGGAGAAAAGGAGCTGACCCCGACGTGATTTGAACACGCAACCTTCTGATCTGGAGTCAGACGCGCTACCGTTGCGCCACGAGGTCGGCCGGCCAAGGAGGTGGACAGGTCTCCCCATGGCCACTTGGCGGCTGGCCGGGGACCCGGCGATTGGAGACTGAGAGCGGCCCCCCTCCCCCACCCAGAGCTTCTAAACTGGTGGCGTTGATGCCTGCGCCGTCCCGGCGCCAGCCTCGTGCGACCTGCGGGGACCCGGCGCGCCCGGCAGGACAGCGGTCGTCCTGCGGGCGAGCAGGTGGCCGCGAGCTGTCACCGGCGGGGACCCCCCCCCCCCTTTCCCCCGCCCGCCCACAGCCCAGCGGAGACGGACGTGCGAAGAATCCCGTAGAAAGCCGGACGCCTGGCGGAGCGTGAGGGAGCGCTGCCGGAGCCCCGGCACCTGGTGGGTGAGACGAACTCCTGCAAGCCTGCGTCTCTTCCTGAGTGCACCTTACCGTCGTCTGCGGGGCCTTCCGGCGCGGCCCCAGCCCCGGGCTCGGAGGTCTGATTTCAAAGTCCAGAGCAGAGCCCAGCTTCAGTAATTGTGTCACTTGTTACAGTGTTGGGGAATAATTTACATGCAGTGAAACACGCAGATCAGAAGTGTGTGTTCTGATCAGTTTTAATAAATTCAACCCACAAACCATTTAAGATGTAGGATGTAGGATATTTCCTCCACCCCCAGAAAGTTCTTCCCCGGTCCCTTCCCAGGGGCAACCACTGTTCTGATTTCCATCACCATAAACATCAGTATGTTTTAGACCTCTCCAGGTGAGAAAGAGCTGGGAACTTCTAGAGAGGGGTACCGGAAGCTAGCAGAGCCCCTCTCCCCCCCCCCCCCCCCCCGTTTGCCTCTGGACGGAGGAGAGGGGTTCAACAGGCCAACATGGCGAAAGAGGTCATGCTGTGTCTCACTCTCTCCTTTCCAAGTCAAATGTCTGCACATTGGGCACAGTGGCTCTTCTGAAAGTCACAGGGACCACAGTGATGTCAAAGCCCATGGACGTTTCTAGGGCCTGGCTTTGACTCAAGGCAACATCTTCTTTTAAGAGCCTTCTTCTCCTTTGGTTGTCATGACATTCCTCTCCTGCCTTTCCCCGTCCCCACCCCCAGTCTCTTTTTCTGTCCTTTGAATTCCGAGTTCTGTCTCCTCTCCTCACACTACACGCTTTCTCTAAAGTCAGCCATCTGTGTGCTGAGGGCTCCTGGAGCCTGCTCCCACCTCTGGGTTCAGACGGCCAGCCCCTGCCTGGCACCTTCACTGGACCCTGTCATCCCTCCTTCCCAGTCCTTCAGGGCTCACCGCCAGTGTCTTATCACGTCTCTTCCCTCTCCCTCCTTCTCATTTCCAGTCGCCAAGTCCTGTCCATTCCTTTTTCCTCCAGAACTCTCCCGCCAACCCTCACTCTTCCATTTCCACTGCCCCCCCCCCCATTCCTCTTTTGCCGGATTATTGTAACAGACTCCTCTCTGATGTCTCTGCCTCCAGAATAGCCAAAGAGTTTTTGCAAAACTTGATTTGCATTTCTAAAATGCAAACTTGATCCCATCACACTGTGGCTTACAGTCAGTGCCCCAGCACCTTTGAGATTAAGTCCTAACTTATGGGCTGGGCCCCCAAGGCTGCACACTTCTTAAGAGGGCCCTGGGAGGATGTTGCCAGTGTTTCACGTATAGGCTTTGCCACTTCCTAGTTGTGTAATTTGGGCTGGTTATTGAACCTCCTTGAGCCTCAGTGTCTCCACATGGAAAATAGTAAAGATTGTAATGGATCACTATTAGTTCATTTGCTAAGATAAAGTGCTCAGGGCCTGACTGGTCATAATCGCTCAGTTACTACGACTGCTATTATTAATGTCTGGTCCTTGCGTGATTCCTCAGCCACTGCCTCCTCACCTCCCATGTGACAACCATGCTGACTCATTTACAGATGCTTACATGCACTTCGGTCCCTCTCTCTGCTGATCCTTCTTTACCTGGTTGACCCTTACATACCCCCCCCTGCCCCCCCGCCAACACTCAATTCAGAAGCTCCCTCCTCCCTACTCCCCCACTCCAATCTGGAGGAAGAGGCCTTTGATGTGTCTCCTTCAAGATAACTTAAAACACTACTTTAAAAAAAAATGTGTATTTTGAGAGAGAGAGGAAGTGTGAGTGTGTGTGTGTGTGTGTGTGTGTGTGTGATCAGGGGAGGAGCAGAGAGAGAAGGAGAGAGAGAATCCCACGCAGGCTCCACACTCAGCATGGAGCCTGATGCAGGACTTTAGCCGGGGATCATGGCCTAAGCCAAAATCGAGTTGGACGCCTGACCAACTGAGCCACCCAGGCGCCCTAAAACACGATTTGTAACTGTCTCCTTGATTGTTTCCCTCGCCACATCCTAAGTTACTCAAGAGAAGGAAGTATGTATCCCTGGCACCCCATACAATTCCTGGAGTAGAGTGTGTATTCAATAAGCATTTGTGAAATTAATGAGGAATCGCTTTGGCAGAAGCACCAGAGTAGGGGAGAGCCTGCTTTGTAGAGGAAGGAGACGTGTCTGAGTAGCTGAAGGACATGGGGTGAAGTGGAAATTTTTGCTAGAAAGGGAAGTCGGGTCAGTGAATATGGTACTGGGGAACGTGGACTTGATCTCTAGGTTCCGAAAGGTTCTGCAGCAGGTGTGAGGTAGTATCAGTCCAGCGTCACCATCCAGAGTACTCTCTGACATTTAAGTCTCCATGTATCCCACCAGTTTCCAAACTTTAGAAATCAACAGATGATTCTGTCCGGATCTGCCTTGTTCAATATGGTAGCCACCAGATTGTTGTGGCTGTTCAATATGGGGCCATTCAAATTAAGTTGAGGGACACCTGGGTGGCTCAGTCGCTTAAGCATCTGACTCTTGATTTCAGCTCAGGTCATGATCTCATGGTTCGTGGGTTCAGGCCCGGAGTTGGGCTCCATGCTGACTGCAGGGAGCCTGCTTGGGATTCTCTCTCTCTCTCTCTCTCTCTCTCTCTCTCTCTCTCAAAATAAATAAATAAATAAACATTTAAAAAAAGAAATTAAGTAGAAATTTAAAAATTCAGTTCCATAGCCCCACTAGCCAAGTGTTCAGTAGCCGGCTACCACGTTGGACAGAGACAACACGAAATATTTCCATTATCATAGAAAGTTCTGCTGGACAGCGCTGATCCAGAGGCTGAAAGCTGGTGGCTTGAGCCTTGTGTACTCTTGTCATTTTTTTCCCCCTTCTCATTTTTTTTTTTTTTTTCACTTTTAAGTTGGATACTCACATTTATAACTGGAGTAAGAAACTGGATTTCTGGCCTCTCTTAAAACAACAACAAAACGCCCAGGAATCTGGCAACACTGGACTTTTATTTCCTTCCTCAAAAGAATTGAGCAAGGCCGAGTAGCTGCTGCCTCACAAAAGCCACACTAGGTGTTAAATCTGTCCGTTCACGATGATCCTAAAAGCAATGAATTGGTCGCTTTTGGCGGGTATGCTCCATCTAACGACCAGTTTACAGGAAACGCAGGACACAGAGGAACATGTTAAATGAGAAGACCAGAACACTGCCCACAGATGGCCCAGTGCCTTCGACAGAGAAATTGCAAGAAAAGGAAACAAGGAGGAGTGGGGAGGGAGGAGGAAGAATCTAAGATTAAAAAAAAAAAAAAAAAAAAAAGACGAAAGAGACACATTAACCAAATGCAGCGTGTGGACTTCATCATCTATACATGGATATTGCCAGTGGATATTGGGCAATGTCAGCTATTCGGTGATGTCTGGGATTTGCTTCGAAATAACCTAGTGGGGCTGAGAGGGAGAGAGAAGTCCAGCTGAAACAAGTTTGGCCATGTGGTGGCATTTTTGAAGCAGAATGGTAGGCTTCAAACGGGGTTCGTCATACTATTTTATTTGTACACACATTTGAGTCTTTCCATGATAACCACCCCCCCCCCCCCAGCCCCCAAGCTCTTTTCTGACCAGATCAAATCAAATGTTAGGATGTGTGGGTTCCAGCCCTGGAGCCAGTGGACCGCCACCAGTGAAGGACACGCCATGTCATCAGCAGTACCTCCTACGGCCACAGGGTGGTTCTAAAACTCACTTTTGTGTGACCTCTGCAGAGTAAGCTTCTGGGAACCAAGGTCATGGAAAAGTGACAGGACAGACCTAAACGCCGGCTCATTGTTTATTAATTCTTAATCTGAAACGTGACTACCAGTTCTTACTATCTAGTGGGTTCCCCTAGGCAGGAAGCCTGTAATAAACAGAATGCCCCAAACTTCCATCTGCAGGAACCCAAACTCTAAGAGACATGCTTGACCCCTTCCTTTTTTCTCACCTACCCATCGTCTCATGTTTAGACCTTATTTTTTAATGCTCTCTTGATTCCTTACACTTTGCTCCACTTTCTTATTCCACTCTGGTCCAATATCATTCCATCCGTCCTGGATAACTATACCGATTCTTCACAAGCCTTCTACTTAACATCTTAAAATCGATTCTCCATATTGCAACCAAAGTCATCTTCTAGAATGCTAACCTGACCAGGTCCATCCCCATGGCTGCAAGGCCACATGTCTTGTCCCCCCATCCCCCTGATCTCTTCTTCCCCTTCCAATACTAGGCTTCAGATACACTAGCTTCCTTTGTGTCCCACGAACACACTGGCCTTGTTCCCACCTAAGGACCTTTGCACTTGCCTTTGCCTGGAAAGTTCTTTCCCCAGATCTTTCCCCGGCTGACTCCTTCTCTTCATTCCATTTGCTCCGGGAACTTGGAAAATCTTGCAAAGGCATGTGTTGGGTTTTGCTTCCTTTTATTGGATGACAGTGCTACATTCTTCTGCGAACAGACTTGATCAACTGTCACTGGGGGAGTTTGGCTCTGAAGGCCTGGGCTTCCTCATCCCAGGAGAAAGGTCATGTGATCTGCAGGCACCGGAAGGAGCCCTTCAGTGTTTTGCGTCTTGTCCGTTTGCTCAGAAGGTTTCCAGGCTTGCTACGCTGTAATTACGCGCACAGAGCCCACCTCATTATACTTTACATGTCTTTGTTGTACTTGTTTTGAGGGTCTCCTAACGGGCGTCACCTCAAAGGAGAGAAGCAGATGGGGTCACTGTATTTTGCCTGTCCCTCCTGAGGTGGCGGAGGTTTGAAAATATTTTCAGAATTTTGAAATGGTGCAACGATTAAAGAGAGAGTCTCCCCTACACATCCGAGAGCAGAAACCAGTGTGGGTAATATTCGATCATCAGCCAATACTTTTGGAGTAAAAAAAAATCAAGAGACTTTGCTGAATCTGTCTTTATACAGATAATTCCTCTGAAAAATCTAAATGATGGCATTTTATTGTTTTATGAGTTTTGGTGACCACATTGTCTCCACTAGGAGGATAAGGCTGTACTACCCTCGAAAGAAGTGGTTTTGTATGAAAATGTCATTACATAGTTTCAATATATAGGAAGTGAACATTTAGGAACATCAATCTGAAAAATATTTCTTCTTTTTATAAAGCAATTTAATGTCTCAATAATAATACTACATAAGACCCAGAAGGAAAACTTAGAAAGGGTTATCATTTAAAACTTTTTATTTTAAAACAATTTGATTTACTGAAAAGTTGCAAAAATAATACAGACAGGGGTGGATGGCTGGCTTAGTCAGTAGAGCATGTGACTCTTGATCTCGGAGCTGTGAATTCAAGCCCCAGGTTAGGTGTAGAGCTGACTTAAAAAAAATAAAAGATAAAAAAAATACATATATAGTAAGAGAATTCTCATGTGCCTTCAAGACCAGGCTTTATCATTGCCTCTCTATCTCTACAGACACACGTATATTTTTTTCTAAATCATTTGACGGTAAATTGCAGACATAATTCTCCTTTACCACTAAAATTGCATGTATTTGCTAACCAGGGCATTCTCTTCCATAAAGGCAGTAGAATTTATCAAAAACCAGGAAATTAACACCGATAATACTGATATCTAAACTCGAAGCCTTATTCAAATTTGCCAATGGTTCCACTAATGTCCTTCACAATAAAAGAAAATGGTTGTTTTTTGTTTTCCGGTCCAAGATCCATTAGGATCACACATTTTATTTCTCGTGTCAAATGTGTCACATCTCTCTAGTCTCCCTAAATCTGGAAGAGCTCTTCAGTCTTTGTCTTTCATGACTTTGAAGAAACACCTTTTCACTATCTCTTTGAGTTCTGACTTTACCTATTGGTTTAGAAAAAGGAAATCTATTTATTTTAGTGGGGTCCTCAAATAGATGTGTTTCCTCTCAATTTTGAGCACATTTCCTAAAACAAAGTTTAAGGATAAAGGACTTTTTTTTTTCAAAGAGTTTTTGCTTGCTCTATTATTCTAGAGTTTCCTTTTTAAAAACGTTATTTACAGTATTGGATTACCGTGGGGGGCTTGTTTGCTGTCCCTCTGGATCTCTCTGATTAGAATAGAAACTCCAGGAAGGTAGAGACTTGGGTCTTGTTTGTCCAGAACAAGAGCCCAGCACATGCTAGGTGGTCAATGAATATTTGTTGAATGAACGAAGAAAACAGAAATGTCCCTTGGGCTTGGGTGTTTAGCGTAGACCGGCCTAAAAACACTCAGATGGAGAGTAGGGAGAGAGATGATCTGGTCATCGGCCCAGGGGAGGTTCCGGGGATGCTGTGACCTGAGGGTGAGCAGCGAGCGAGCTAGAACTTCCTGTTCTGCAAGGATCCCAGTTGAGGGCCCAAGGTCAGTGAGGTCGGTGATAGCAAGAGGTACTTGGGAATGTAGCTGGGCAAAGACCGGTGCCCGTATCTCAAACAGATCAGAAAATCCGTCCGCTCCTCGCTTCCATGCCCTTCCCCAAAAGCGCCCCTCATCCACGGAAAGAGAACGGGCCACTTTCCGCTCTCTGCGATGCTCTCACCAAACTGGGGCTGGGCGGGGAGGGGAGAAGAGCATCGGGGAAGGTTCCGATCCGGGGTCCTCGGACAACCAGGGTCTCGGCGGCCATCTAATAAGTGACGGCGGGACAACACGGGGACATCCGCGTCTGCACGTTTCTTTCCCACGTGCCCAAGGCAGCGGGGGCTAAAGGGATGCGGAGGAGGGAGAAAGAGATCCTGCCTTAGGCCTGACGGGGACAGCGGGCTGCAGCGAGCACCTAGGTCGGAGGGACCTGCCGGGCTCGCGGCAGAGACCTAGTCGGGGAACTCGGAACTGCGCCGCACCCCTGGCAGCAGAGCTCCGCCTTGCGTTTTCTGCGGCGGTGGCTGCCGCTCGAGACTTTACAGCCCTCGCGAGATTTTCCGAGATCCCGCCGCAGCGCCGGCTTACGCGGTTGCTAGGGCAACCGGGCGGCGCCAGCGCGAGCGGGAAGGGGGCGCCGGTCGAATTTTTACGTGCTAGCCTGCGAGACTTGAGACTTCAGGCGTGGTCATTCCTGAGCCCCACAGACCACGGCCTCTGCTCCAGTCGGTACTCCTGCCCCAGGGGGGCCATGGGCCGGATCTCGGGGCTCGTGCCCTCTCGCTTCCTGACGCTCCTGGCGCATCTGGTGGTCGTCATCACCTTGTTCTGGTCGCGGGTAAGACCCACGACCACCCTCCTCCCGTTCCTACCCCGTTCCCACCTTGGGGTGGTCCCAGCCCCACTACGCCCCTTCCCCAGGGCCTTAAGCGGGCGTATCTTCCCATCCCCCCTCGGACCCCAGGGCTGCCCCGCTGCGCTCCCTTCTTTCATTTTCTTCTTCTCCGCCCCGCTCCCCAGGACAGCAACATCCAAGCCTGCCTGCCTCTCACGTTCACCCCCGAGGAGTACGAGAAGCAGGACATTCAGTGAGCACTTGGGGCAGGGTGGTCAGAATTCAGCACTGGTGGGGGTGGAAGGGTCTTTGAAGAAGTCCTCAAGGCCTGAGCCAACCCCCTTCGTGTCTGCAGGCTCGTGGCAGCGCTGTCCGTCACTCTGGGCCTCTTTGCAGTGGAGCTGGCCGGTTTCTTCTCAGGGGTTTCCATGTTCAACAGCACCCAGAGCCTCATCTGTATCCTTTTTGCCTGCGCACCTTTTCCACACGGTCCATTTCCATCTGGACTCCCTTTCAGCCACCTAACCAGGCCTTTCTGGCACAATAGTGTGTGCTCTAGCGGGCAAACAGCACCTCCGGCTGATAGATCTTCTTAGGCTACGTGGAAAGTTTAAGACGCCCTTCGATTCTTTGTTAAGTTCCCGCTGTGCACCAGGCGCTGGAGATCCCATCTGGGAGTAAAACTCTGTTTTCTAACTTGCGGAAGAGGCAGGTATGCGGACAGGACATCTGTAATTCAGTATGATAAGCATTGTGCTACAGGAGTGTGTGAAGATATGAAGCTCTATGGAAACTCAGAAGAGACGGAGAAATAAGGAAGATGGAGAGCAGGGAAGCTTCTTGACCCTTGAATTGTATAGACTGAGAGGGCCAGGGCGCTGGACAGTGATTCCAGCAGAGTGAATTAAGTCACTACGAACATTCTTTTCTTTTCTTTTTTTAAAATGTGTTTATTTGAGGGACGCCCGGGTGGCTCAGTCGGTTAAGCATCCGACTTCGGCTCGGGTGATGATCTCGCGGTCCGTGGGTTCGAGCCCCGCGTCGGGCTCTGTGCTGACAGCTCAGAGCCTGGAGCCTGTTTCAGATTCTATGTCTCCCTCTCTCTCTGCCCCTCCCCTGTTCATGCTATGTCTCAAAAATAAATAAACGTTAAAAAATTTCTTTTTTAAAAAATGTATTTATTTGAGAGAGTGCAAGAGAGGGAGAGAGAGAATCCCAAGCAGGCTCCGCACTGCCAGAGTGGAGCCCGATGCGGGGCTCGATCTCAAGAACAGTGAGATCATGACCTGAGCAGAAATAAAAAACTGGAAGTTTAACCTACCGAGCTGCCCAGGCACCTTCACGGTGTGCAATGGGGAACTTGCTTCTACCTGAAGGGGCCAGGCTGGCCCCCTAGATATGGGGTTGGGTAGCCTGGGGTCCCAGCTGTGCAGGCTCAGTTCTGGTCTCTACTCACATGGCTGTCCTAAAATTCAGAAGTCAGGGCTGCCGAAAACGCAGAAGTGTGGCCTTGGGAATGTGGTAAGGGAGCAAGAGGTGAACCTGAGAGCAGATGCCTGCCCCACCAATGGCCTTTTCTGGCTCATCGCTAACTACTGAACCAAAGGCTTTCCTTGACTCTGGTGCATTCCCAAGCCATTGGGGCTCATTGTAGTGCATCTGTGGCCCTGTCCTTTTTCATATTCGAGCGTTGGGAGTGTACCACGTACTGGTACATTTTCGCCTTCTGCAGGTATGGTACCACCAATGTTTGGGAGTAGGGGAGGAAGGTTTACTCAATCTGAAGGTTTCCCCCACTCAGTCCTTTACTCCATGGATGAGATACCAGATCCACTCAACATCCTGCAGTCTTTTGAATTTGCCTTCTCCTACACTTTGGGGGTGGAGTCTCCAGTTTGGGGATTTGGGTATTTTTATTGGAAGGGGCCTTGAACCAACCACCCACTACTCTACTGTCCACAGTGCCCTCCCAGCTGTCACTGAAATGGCATTGTTCATCAGCGTCTTTGGACTGAAAAAGAAACCTTTCTGATCCCTTCGTGACGGGAACATAGGGATGACGGTTCGAGGAACAAGGGACCACTCACCATTCCCGGACCGAGGAAGGCAGTCTTCAGCCCTCAAATTGCATTTGATGGAGGATGTCAGTGTTAGGGTAATTATCACTCGAGTCTGGGATTATCAGCGTTTTCTTTAGTGCTTGTAATAAAATATATCTTAGAGTGAAATCAAGACTTTCGACAATTCTAGGGGAGAATTGGGGCGGCCAAACTGCTAGAGAAACGGAAGGCTGTTTTCCAGCCTTGCAGACTGTAAGATAATACGTGTCGCTTTTATTTTGGTTATTACGGTAGACGTCTGACGGAAGGGGGTCGGTGGGCGGAGATATGTAAATAAAGTCCCCGCGATTTTGGTGCCAAGCTCGTGAGTGGAGCATTCTGGGAGGAATTAGGTTGTCTCTTTTTGGCAGTCATATCGGGAAAGAAATATTGTTTCATTCTGCAAATAAACGAGCAACGGTAACGGAAGACCCTGAATAACGTCGGGTTGCTCGGGCTAGCCCGTTAACTACTCACCCTAGCTGCAAGCGGGACCTTTTTCCCTGAGTAAGGAACGCACGAGTGTTTCCGTTTATCGTCAGGTAGGATAATCCTTACCTGTTCCTCCTCCGGGAGGGCAGATCGGAACATGATGATTGGAGATCGCATGACTCGTGATTAACGTCTCTGCGTAATCAGGACTTGCAACACCCTGATTGCTCCTATCTGATTCTGCCTGACGATCCTGATCTTTGTCTTTATGGGAAGTGGTAGATTATTGTTCTTTGGGTGTGAAGTGGTGCAGCTACCCGGGTTAGGCTGCGTATTGCGGCTGGGCGGGGGGGATGGTGACTGCTTGGAGTCTTCCTGACAATAGCTTGTATTTTGGGATTCGCATTTTTCTCCTCTGGGTTGACGGCTTTCCGGAAGCTTCCATCATCCGATGACCGGTCTTGGCGTGTCTTTGAACGCCACAATCTTACTGGGGCGGCTCCTTAAGGGAGGAGCCGATTAGTGTTCCACGAGGTTAGTTAATTGTTACAAGGGAAGAACGGGTTGGTTTCCAGGTTTCTGTGAAGTCGCTGTTAATATTTTATCGTACTAGGTGTCGCCAGTGGTTTATTATCAGACCGTCTACCCAACGAGGCCAGAAGGGCCACCTGGGCGTAGCTTCCGCTGTCCCTCAGTGGTCTGATGAGTACCCCCCACCTCTGCCTGCCAGCACATGGCAAGAACACGTCCAAAAGATTATTTGAACACGCTATTAGGCATTGGACAAACACTGCCAGAGTCTGAGGTGCCACCTTGTGTCAGATCAAGGGTCGTATTTCCTAGGGAAGGTTCAGTGTATGTTGGGAAGGTCCTCTGTGCGTTTTTTCAGCCCCGAATGGGGGAGCCCTGGCCATTCGAAATAAGCAGAAGGCATCCGAGGAGATGCTTTGTGGTGATGCCCCCCCCCCCCCCCCCCGCCTTTTCCCTTCTGGAGGATCGTCCCTTCTGGCAGCCCTTCATCCCGAGCACTCCTTCAATAAATACTTCGTGAGCATTTCCTATATGCAAAGCTCTGTAGGAAGCACTGACTGAGGGAAGAGTGTGAATATGGTCCGTGCTCAGCCTCACGATGGAGCCATCGTGGCGCATGGAGACCGACCGGAAACTCCCCTCCTCGCAGCGTACTTGCAGAGCAAATTGTGGTAAGAGCCGCAAAGGAGAATTACAGAGGCTACGGAGCAGGGGTTCATTTGCCCAAGGTGGCAGGAGTGTTGCTCCTAGAGGAGCAGTTGGAGTTGAGGTCCTGGAGTGTGGCTGGGGAAAGTCACATCCCACTGCGCTCTGTGTGCTTCACCGATTTGTGAAAGCCGCCCTTTTGTGTTGCAGAAACATTGTGGGCGAGTTGTGAAACAGCTCTTATCAGAAGTGATACAAACAGTTAAATTGTATTTAAAAACAGAGGTCATAAATACTCAAAACTCATTACTTCCTGATTATGTTTTTTCTTCTCTCTCTCTCTCTCTCTCTCTCTCTCTCTCTTTTACTTTGTAGGAGTTTATTTTATTCATTTTTTTCCAGTGTGGTTTACACACAATGTTACACCAGTTTCAGGTTCCTGATTATTTTCTACATGTTACTATTATGTGCTCTTGAGGTTATTTACATTTACTGTATCTGTATGGTGGGAGTGCTATATAATGATGTGCTCCTACTGTGTGTCTCTTCCCAGCTCATGTGGAGACATCAAGTTGGTATTTCGAAACTGGCTCTGGCAGGAGTATTTACTCCACAGAGATTGGCAACTGCCGCATATGGGGCTTTGTTGATTACCTAGATTTAAGAAAATGTTGGGGGCGCCTGGGTGGCTCAGTCGGTTAAGCGTCGAGCTTCAGCTCAGGTCATGATCTCTCGCTTCGTGGGTTGGAGACCCGCATCGGGCTCTGTGCTGACAGCTCGGAGCTTGGAGCCTGCTTCGGATTCTGTGTCTCCCCCTCTCTCTACTCCTCCCCCGTTCCTGCTCTGTCTCTCAAAAATAAATAAACGTTAAATTTTTTAAAAATATAAAAAAAAGATGACGGAGACAATGTTAATAATGCAGGTTACACATAAAACTGCCATGTCTGTAACTGTTACATTGCAAATAACACCGAAAATAGAGGAAATATTCTCCCAGAATTTGAAAACTGTTAACAGATTCAGTAAAGAAGTCAGTCCAGTCCCTGAGGAACCAGTGAAAGTACAACATATCTTCACTGCTTCATTTTGTGTCATTCCAAAATGTAAATACAAATATCAACCAACATTCATTTTGGAATTACACTGGTAGGGTATAATTCCACTTAGGAAGTCATGGGTACAAGAGTGGAATTTACAGTAAAGAATATTGTATATTTCATTATTATTTGTAAATTCTGTTACACATCGTTTGTGTCACTAAGATTGATAATAAACTTATGTACATATATAAATACGTACTACTTTTGGAGAGTTGGCTGTTAAATATTTATCAGCGATTCCTGCCCCTCTCATCCCAAGAAACTGCCCATCGCGGATCCTTGTTTCTAAATCCAGAGGGCACTGCTCAGCCTTCGGCTTGGCCTCTTTTCGGCACATAATATGTTGACCACTACTCTTTTGAAAGGTTTTCTTTCTTGGCCTCTGAAAAATAGTTCCCTTGGTTTACCTCCCACTATTCTGGCTGCTTCTTCTCAGGCTCATCTAATTTTTTTTTTTTTTAATTTATTTTTGAGAGAGAGACAGACAGTGCGAGCAGGGGAGGGGCAGAGAGAGAGGGAGACAGAATCGGAAGCAGGTTCCAGGCTCTGAGCTGTCAGCGCAGAGCCCGCTGCGGGGCTCGAACTCACAGACTGTGAGATCGTGACCTGAGCTGAAGTCGGACGCTTAACGGACTGAGGCCCCACCCCCACCCCCACCCCGGCCGAGGTGCCCCTCAGGCTCATCTAATATTGATTGTGTGCCTACACCGGGTCAGTCACTGGGGAGATGCCACTGGGTCACTTCCTCCAGTTGCCCTTATGTGTTGCTGATCATTGCTCCTTGGAAACCTGTAGCCGCCTCTTGTCTTCAGACAACATGTAGATGCTGCTGTTTTCCAAGTGTTGGCTCTCTTATGTGAGCCCCAGTCCAGGGCAAAGACTGTGGGAACGAGCTGTGGGGTGAGTCCGGGTTCAAAGTGCACCCGGCCTCCTTCGTGGCTGTGTGATTGGCAACGGGTCACTTAACCTCTCTGTGCCTCAGTTCCTTCACCCCCACTCCAGAAACAGGTACTACAAGCGCTTTAACCGTCTGTCTCTTAGTCAACACCAGAGGCTTTGCCAATCCGCATCAGCAATAGGTTTTTCATTTTATTGTGTCATCAGTGGCTTGTCAATCAGGATAAGCCAGTCCCACAAGACGAATACTGCTTGATTCTGCTTACATGAGGTACCAAGGGTAGTCAGAGCCATAGAGACTGAAAATAGAACGGGGGGTGCCAGGGGCACCTGGGTGGCGCAGTCGGTTAAGCATCCGACTTCAGCCAGGTCACGATCTCGCGGTCTGTGAGTTCGAGCCCCGCGTCAGGCTCTGGGCTGATGGCTCGGAGGCTGGAGCCTGTTTCCGATTCTGTGTCTCCCTCTCTCTCTGCCCCTCCCCCGTTCATGCTCTGTCTCTCTCTGTCCCAAAAAAAAAAAAAAAAAAAAAAGAACGGGGGGTGCCAGGGGCTGAACAAAAGGGTGAGCTGTTCGGCGGTGGAGAGTTTGTTTTGCAAGATGAAAAATTGGAGTTCCGGAGATTGGTGGTAGAACAATATAAATGTACGAACACCACTGAATTGTACACTTTGAAAATGAGCAAAGGTGGAAGGGTGCCTGGGGTGCTCAGTGGGTTACGCCTCCAACTCCTGCTTTCGGCTCAGGTCGTGGTCTCACAGATTGGTTCGTGGGATCAAGGCCTGCATAGGGGTCTGGGCTGACGGTGTGGAGCCTGCTTGGGATTCTCTCCGCTGCTCTCCTGCTCACTTGCACACACACACTCTCTCTCTCTCTCTAAATAAGTGAATTAATCAAACCTTCAAAAATGTTTACCAAAACAAAACTTGACATTTTAAACCTTTTTTCTTGACTAATTTTAGGCCTACAGACAAGTTGCAAAATAATACAGATTTCCTGTATGCCGTTCACCCAGGTCCTCCAAATGTTAACATCTTGCAAAGTCAGGTCACGATCATGGAAACCAGAAGGTTAGTGCTGATGCCCAACTATTACCTGATCTACAGATCTTACTTGAATTTTACTAGTTTTCTCCTTAATGCCCTTTTTCCAATTCAGGCTCTAATCCAGGATTTCACATCGCATTTAGTTGTCATTCTCAGGCTTTTCCAACCACTTTTTTTTTTTTTCTCCTTCCTTTCACTATCTTGACACATTTGGTAAGTCCTGGTGAGTGGTTGTGTAGAATGTCCCTCCATTTGGATTTGTCTGGTGTTTCGCATAATTAGATGGGGGGTATGCATTGGAGTGAGGGAGAGGCCTGGGTGGCTCAGTCGGTTAAGTGTCTGATTCTTTTTATTTAAAAAAAATTTTTTTTATATTTATTTATTTTTGAGAGACAAAGTGAGACTGGGGGAGGGGCAGAGAGAGAGGGACACACGGGATTGGAAACAGGCTCCAGGCTCTGAGCTGTTAGCACAGAGCCTGACACGGGGCTCGAACCCACAGACTGGGAGATCATGACCTGAGCCGAAGTCGGACACTCAACCGACTGAGCCACCCAGGCGCCCCTCTTTTTATTTTTGAGAGAGACAGAGAGATAGAGCGTGAGCTGGTTAGGGGCAGAGACAGAGGGAGACACAGAATCTGAGGCAGGCTCCAGGCTCTTGAGCCGTCAGCACAGAGCCACAGTTCGATATGGGGCTCGAACTCACAAAATGTGAGATCGTGACCTGAGCCGAAGTTGGACACTTAACCGACTGAGCCACCCAGGCGCCCCAAGTGTCTGGTTCTTGATTTCTGCTCAGGTCATGATCTTATGGTTCATGAGATTGCGACCGCCGAGATCTTGGGATTCTCTCTCTCTCTGCCCCACCTCTGCATGTACTCTCTCTCTCTCAAAAATAAATCAACTTAAAAAAAAATAGTTTGGAGTGAGGAGGACATTTCTGAGTATGAAAACAAAACACAGAAGTCCTAAAAGAAAACCCATAACTAACTAGAATTTAAATAAAATTTTGAAAAAAAGAAAAAGAAAAGAAAACCCCGATACATTTTATGTATTAAAAATGTAAAAAGTATGCATGGTAAAAAAAACCATAAGCAAAAGATAAATGACAATCTAAGGAAAATATAATTCACATTGCAGAGAAAGGGCTCATTTTGATACATAAAAATCTACAAGTCTATAAGCAATACACCAACAACCCAATAAAAAAAGGCACAGTAAGGGGCACCTGGGTGGCTCAGTCGGTTAAGTGTCCAACTTCGGCTCAGGTCATGATCTCGCAGTTTGTGGGTTCAAGCCCCGTGTCAGGTTCTGTGCTGACAGCTTGCTCAGAGCCTGGAGCCTGCTCCAGATTCTGTCTCCCTTTCTCTCTGCCCCTTCCCTGCTCATACTCTGTCTCTGTCTCTCTCAAAAATAAACATTAAGAGGGGCGCCTGGGTGGGTCAGTCGGTTAAGCGGCCGACTTCAGCTCAGGTCACGATCTCTCGGTCCCTGAGTTCGAGCCCCGCGTCGGGCTCTGGGCTGACAGCTCAGAGCCTGGAGCCCGTTTCGGATTCTGTGTCTCCCTCTCTCTGACCCCCCCACCCCCCACCCCGTTCATGCTCTGTCTCTCCCTGCCTCAAAAATAAATAAAACGTTACAAAGAATAAACATTAAGAAAAAAATTAAAAAAGAAAAAGGCACAGTAAAATTGTATGGACGTTTCACAGGAAAGGAAATCTAAAGAACTCTCAGATATATGAAAAGATGCCTAAGCTCATTGACCATAGGAGAAATGCAGGTGGTGTTTGACTTGTACTGGTGACACCGGAAAAGTCTCACCGAGAGTTGGAGAGGGTACGGGTTTAAGTAAACAGGCCCCACTGCTCGTGGGCCGGAGTAACCCACCCACAGAGCGCAATCTGGCAATATCCACGCAAATCAAAAGCGACCAAAACAAACGCTCCTCCTCTCCGACCCAGGATCTTCACTGCTGGGAGGTAGTCCTCCATATGGGTGAGATGGGAACGTGCCGGTTATTCCTTACGGCTTTGCTGGAGTCGCAAACATATGACCGTCAACAGGAGACCGGTCGTGTCGCGTTGACAGCGTCACCCTGGGCAGCCGGGAAAGAAGCGATCTCCAGGATTGTGACAAAAGGACTTTGTGGAATGGCTCCTGTCGTTTGCTTCCATTTGTGTAAAAAGTGGGAAAGCACAGACCAGCCCGTGGGAAAACCATCTCTGGAAGGAGCCAAGGTACCTGGGAAGACTGGTGCTGGGGGCAGAAGCCGGGTGCCTGGGGGACTGGGGGGGAGGGGGACTTTCTCCGTGTGCTCTTTTGAACTCTGGGAATTCTGAAGCACATGCCTTTAAAAAGACAAACCGTGACATTCTTGAAGAATGTGAGCCTGCGGTTGCCGGTGCCCCCCATCTGGAAATGAAGCCAAGTCGGAGTCCAGCAAAGCTAGAAACAGAGACAGCAGACTCCCCGATGATGTCATGGGAGTGCCTGGTTCCTGCTATTTCCAGGTGGGTTTCAGTGTGTGAGCCCTCAGATTCTGCTTTTTGGTTTAAATCGGTTTGAGCTGTGTTGGCGCGTGTCTCGATGGTTACGTGCATCAAAGACCACGATGGGTTTTGGGTTTTGTTTCGTTTCGTTTTCCCCGCTTTATTGAGGTGTAACTGACAAACACACTGTGTTTTTTTTTTTATTTTATTTTTTTTTTTTTAATTTTTTTTTTTTTTCAACGTTTTTTATTTATTTTTGGGACAGAGAGAGACAGAGCATGAACGGGGGAGGGGCAGAGAGAGAGGGAGACACAGAATTGGAAACAGGCTCCAGGCTCCGAGCCATCAGCCCAGAGCCTGACGCGGGGCTCGAACTCACGGACCGCGAGATCGTGACCTGGCTGAAGTCGGACGCTTAACCGACTGCGCCACCCAGGCGCCCCAAACACACTGTGTTTTAATGATCTTTCTTGTGCCTTATCGTAGCTCCTGGTGTCAGCACAGTGCCTGGCATCCGAGAATGAAGGAGCCCTCATTTCACGGATGAGGAACACCGGGCCCCAGGAGAAAGCCATTTGCCTCACGCAAATATGGAGAGCTGGGGCTAGATAGGTCCCAAGTTTCCTGGCTGTCAGGCCAAATCAGTCGCTCGATTCAACAAGTCTTCATTGAATATCTCCCACCTGCCAGGCTCCGGACATGGCATGTGAGACGGAAGGAAATAAGGATGATGTGGCCCCTTGCCAACCACACATACAGTCTGGACCCCCCTTCCCCCCAACAGAGGAACTTGTTAACTCCAGTGAGCCTCTAAGGAATTGAGGGTTGCAGAGTCAGGCTGTGCGACCAGGAGGCCGCCCAGGCTCCCAGTCCCAGAAGACTGGGATCTGCCTGCGTCTCGTCTTCCCCACACCAGGCTCTGGCGTATGGCCTCCCCACCACCCAAGCCCACGCTGCTCTGTTTCCCAGAGGCAGGAGGCCCGGGCCTGCCCTGCTGCGGTGACAGGAGCCAGCTCCCTGGCCACACTGGTCACAGATGATCGGAGCTTCACCAGCTCAAACAGGGCTGTCCTCACAGGAACAGTGGGCACACGGGCCCTGCCTGAACCCATTCTCCCCAAACAGGAGCCTAGGCGTTCACCGTTAGCGGTCCATTTGCCTGCTGTGCTGTGTGTTTGTCTTTTAAAACACTCCTCACTGAAACTGTAGTTCACCATCATTCATTCATTATTCATCGGCCTGCCTTGTTTCTGGCACTGTGCTTGGGACTCATGCAGGGAGAATAGATTAAAAAGGTACCGCTTTGTGTATATATATTGTTTTATACACACACACAAAAACTTTTTACAGGTATCATTCTGTATGTGTGTGTGGGGAGGGAAGTTGATTCATTAATCTAAAAAGACTCCATTGAGGCATTTCTCTGAGCCTAGTTTTCCCCTAATGTAAAATCAAGACAATACCAACCTCATAGGGTTGTCGTGAGAGTCAGTTCATCATGGCAAGTATATAGAACAGCATTCCTAAGAGCACTGTTATAATAGCAAAAAGAAAAGAAAAAAGAAAAAAAGAAACAACCTAAAAAGCTGGTCCTTGAAGGATTAAAGTGTGGTAAGTTTTCTGGATAATCTGGGAGATTGGCCATGAACATTTGTCTTCCCTCCCTTCCAAATCTGAATTAAATAACGAGAGAAGTCAAAGGTGGATAAATCTACAAGGACCAAGAGACCCGAGACAGCTGTGGACATGAGATTTCAACAAGGCGCTCAAGGCTACATAGTGGCTGAAGGGTGATGGCAGACCACGCAAGGACAAGGGCAGAGGGAGTCAGGGCATGGCGTCCGTAGGTCCTGGAGGTCACCAGATCCCCCGGTCAAGGCCTGGCTGAACTTGGGGGGGGTGGGGTGGCCGAGGGCCTGTTTTCAGAATGTTGGGACTCTTGGTGCTCTGTCACCTGTCAGAAGACCCGAGTCGCACACATCACCCCT
This sequence comes from Neofelis nebulosa, assembly GCF_028018385.1. Taxonomy (NCBI): domain Eukaryota; kingdom Metazoa; phylum Chordata; class Mammalia; order Carnivora; family Felidae; genus Neofelis; species Neofelis nebulosa. Next base: position 2,977,188 of record NC_080797.1, on the reverse strand, counting down.
CCGCATCCTGATTTTCAGGGAGGCTTTGGACGTGGGGACAACAGGTGCAGCAGACAGGAGGCTTGAGACTACAAACAGGAGCCCCCAGCCGTTCCAATTCCTGCTCCCTCCATACACAGCGAGGGCAGGGATGGAACACCCAGGGTATGCTTCTCCCAAAAAACTGAACAGCCCCAGAGAAATCCTGCCATCTATCAACACTGGGGAGCCCCTTTGAAAAGTTTTCCACTGTCCTGCAGGAAAGCCAGTGGTCAGTGAATGCCCGCCCTACACACACACACACACACACACACACACACACACACACACACACAGCTTCCAATCAGCTTCTTGGTGCCTCCCTATAAAGGCAGGAACCAGCAGACATTTGCGATAGGCCTGCGAAATGAGAAAGACAATCCTCCCATTTTTTAAAAAAACAAACAAAAGAAACCGGAAGAGACAGATAACAAGGAGGTTGCACAAGAGAAAAAAATAGCCTATAATTAGAAAGCTAAAAAAGGAAGGGGCAACTTCACGCATATAGTCTGAGCGTTTGTGTTTTTCAAAAGAAAAAAGCATCTACGTCCGTGTGCACCAACAATTCTGGAGGATTTACAAGACCGCACACAGCAGCCGCGTTGCAGAGGGGGGGCGGGGGGGCGGAGCTCAGAGTGAGGGTTTGCTGTGCATTCTTTTGTACTTGTGATTTGTAGGGGCGCCTGGGTGGCTTGGTCCGTTAAGCGTCTGACATCAGCCCGGGTCATGATCTCTCAGTCTGTGGGTTCGAGCCCCGCATCAGGCTCTGTGCTGACAGCTCAGAGCCTGGAGCCTGCTTCGGATTCTGTGTCTTCCCCTCTCCTGCTTGCGCACGTGCGCCCGCACACTCTCTCTCTCTCTCAAAAATAAATATTTAACAAAAACAAAAAACAACCATGCCTGTAGCAATCCACCGGAAGCTCCTGGCACAGTAGGCTCCTGGTAGACTCCTGGTGGTTTCCATTCTCTCCAGGAGCCCAGGGCTTGGCAGGCAGCCCCTGAGCCTTCAGGACTGGAGGGCTCAGCCAGAGGTCACAGCGGTCACAGGTTTTGCCAGCTGATTGTGACAGAGGTGGGGCTAGCCCCTGGGGCTCTACTCCAGGTGGCATTTGCTCCTACTCTTAATTAGAAGGCCTTTTCTTTACTAGCATCAAGGGGCAAAGTTTCTGAAATTAATTACCGTTTGGTCAGGTTTGATTCACGGATGGAACAAGTTCATGAGTCGGTGTGGGAATGACCCGGCCCACCCCGTTCCATCCCAACTTCTAAATCAGTTGTTGTTAGCAGAGGAAACCGCAATAAAAGAAAGCCTTTATTAAAGTTTTTCCCTGTGCCGCCTACATCAGAATCACCATAGGTGCTTGTTAGAAATGAACTTGTCCCTCTCCCCCCACCCAACCTTGGGAGTGGGGCCCAGAGATCTGGCTATCAAACGCAGGTGAATGTAGAAACCTCCATCATCTCAGTCTGTAAATAGATTATTTTTCTTTAGTTCACCTTCTATTTTGGGTCTCCCTTCTACTGCTTGCAGAAAACATTCCCTTATCCATTTCCAGGTGAACTCATCCCACACCACCCCTTCTCCTGCCTCCACCATTGATCTAAATTTGGGTGGGCTGCTCAGTGAGACTCCTCTGAGATAAATCCTCGTAGGTCCCCACCTCCGTGGATCATACGGGCCCTCATTTCTGCTCTTGTGCTGCTGCCCCCAGGACGCAATAGCAATGTGCCAGCTTTCCAAGCCACCCTTCACGGCCTTGGCTCCCCGGATTTATTCTGGGTTCTGTCCCTTCCATGTCCTCTGGATTTGGCCATTGGGGAAAATGAGGATCACTCCTAAAGCAATGTCTAACATCTGGTCTGGTCCTCCAACAGCTTCTCCCCAGCCGGTGCAGGGTCTCCGGGCCGGTGGGGGAGGAGCCTATTTCCTTCCAACCTTCCCTGTCTTAGACCCGGACACTGTAGCTTTTGAACTTAAAAGGCTGGAATTTGGCATCTTTGTTCTCTGGCTAGAAAATAGAGTAGTCTCGAGGCCAAAAAGCAAAAGCTAGCACCCCACAGTGCCATCTGAGTCTTCAGAGAAGCTGCTCTTTTCTTCCTTTGCACAGAGGCTGAGCCGCCCAGACGTCCTGGGTGTCCTGTGCCGCTGCACAAGGGCCAGGCAAGTGGCTGCTCCGCGAAGGGGAAGCAGCCGAGAGGATCTTAGATCTGCTGAGTCCCCACACCCACCACGAGCTCCCAGTTCACTCACCTTCCCCAGACAGCTGGGATATGACACCTCTGGTGACACAGCCAGTCCCCAGGCTTCAGCTGGCTGGGAGGGGGTGGGGGCGCTGCATTAGGGAGGTTCTCACACGGGAGGCCAGGGTGGGGGAGGGAAGAAGCTGGCTCCTGTCTGTCTCTGAGACCAAGGCCAGCAGCCTCCCTCTGCTCCCCTTCCAGGGATTCAATGAGCAACCCGCCCCCCGCCCCCCCCCCCCCCCAGGGCTATTATGCCTCCCCTAAGACATATCCTTCTTCACTTTTGGGGCTTGCCTTGACCCATCCCACAAGACGGTCAGCTCATCTGGTCCCATCTTCTCTCCGAAGGGCCAGGCCTGCTGGGGATGAGCGGACTGGATGCAGCTGCTGTTTAGAGGGACCTAAAGAGACCAGTGAGGGATGGAAGGGGATGTGAATAATCTCTCACCATGTTCCAGATCAAGGCATTTTAACAACTATATGTGTAGTGCCTACAGATGTTATGTATTTGGGGTCTAGGGACAGGACAGGAACTGGCCAAGGTCACACCTATGAGGCTGATCCGCGTGTAAAGTAGTATGTGCCTGGGCACTGCAGGGCAGTTCATGCCGACTGTCTTTCCCCCTAAAGAAAAACAAACCAAACAAACAGAAAACCCCCAAAGCCCCCTCCTGTCGCAGCCTGGACCAGAGGCTGAGTCCTCCTGTCCCCCGGGTAGCTGACCCAACTCTGGGACAGAGCTGGGTTTTGGCCGGTCTGCGGGTCTGTGGCCACCACGTGAAGCAGCCCCGCGGGGAAGCCTCGTGCCCTCTTCCCTGGCCTTAACCTTGGCCTACCTCAGCCGGGCCGGCCTGCCAAACACCCCTGGTCTGAGCCCCACACCCTGCAGTGACTTGGTTGGGGTGGGGGGGTGGGGGGGAAGAGCCTGCCTCTTCTCCCTTTCTTTACATCCCGTTACTCAGCGGCCAGGGGCTCCAGGCCTCCCCGGAGCCCTCCACCTGCGGGGCGGACCGAGGGGACCAACTCCCTCCGCCCCATCCACCTCCGCGGCGTGGTCCGGCGACCTGCGCTGGCCCCTTCTAACCTCCCGCCCCAGCCCCCTGCGAACGCTGAGGCTGGTCGCTGGCGTCGGAACCCGGGCGCAGGCCGAGGCCTTGCGGGGGGAGGGGGCGGTGTGTGTGTGGAGTGCTGACTGCTTTACGGGTTTCGCGGGTGGGGGAGGACGTGGCCCGGGGCTCAGGGCGCCATCGGCAGCACAGGGCAGTGGCGTGGGGCGGCTGGGAGGGCTGCGGCGCGACGGGGCGGGCTGGCGGTGGGCGCGGGGAGCCGCAGCACCCGGGTTCGGGGCTCACGGTGCAGCTGCAGGTGCGGGAGCGGCGGTGGAGGGCGGGGGGCTCGCTGCCCCGCCGGCCCCGCCCCCACCGCCCAGGCTCCCGACGCGTCGCCTGCCGGCCCCGCCCCCGCCCGCAGTGCCCGGATGTGGGTGACGTGCGGCCGCCATCTTCCCGTCCCGGGCAGCCAGCGCCAGTCGGAGCCAGCGCGAGCCGCCGCCGCCGCCGCCGCCGCCGCCGCCACCGCCGCCGCCGCCGCCGCCGCCGCCGAGTCGTCCTCCCGCCGCCCCCGCCATGTGAGTCGACCGCCCGCGCCCGCACCGGGCCTGTCTGCCTGCGCCGGCCGCCGCCCTTGGGAGCCGGTGCGGGGGTCGCCCGGGGTTCGGCCCGCGCCCCGAGGCTAGGCCGGCGCCCGTGACTGCGCGCGGGTAGCTGGAGAGCGCCGCTCCCGGGCTGGCCGCGCGGGCGATGGCCCCGGGATGGAGCGGCCCCGGCGTCCGCCCGCCCCTGTCATTGCTGCCGCCAGTCGTTTCGGGGCGATCCCGGACCTTGTCTTTGAGGTCGCCCTTATTTGACAGGCGGGGAAACTGAGGCCCGGGGGAGGGGGGGGAGGGGGCCCGACTCAAGGTCACGCGGCTTGGCGGCGGCGGGGCCGGACGAAATCCAGGGTTCCCATCGGTGGCCTTCCTCCCGGGAAGGAGAAAGGGAGGGACGGATGGATGGACAGGAGGATGGGCGGAGCCCTGGCCGCGGGGCTTGTGGCTGGAGGCCCTGGGTCGCAATCCGCCCCTGCCCCTCAGGTCGGCTACCGCTGCCACCGCCCCCCCCGCCGCCCCAGCCGGGGAGGGAGGCCCCCCTGCGCCTCCTCCAAACCTCACCAGTAACAGGAGACTGCAGCAGACCCAGGCCCAGGTGGATGAGGTGAGTGCGAGGGGTGTCAGCGGCAGCGGGAAGGACCCTGAGGGTTGGCATAGCGGTGTGGGGGCCCATCTTGGTTGGAGGTGGTGAGTCTGTGAGTTTGGGGGCAAAGACACGCCATGCCCCTTCCCTGGTGAGCATGCACTTGCAAGGGCCCTGGGGCGTTAGTCAGCCTTGCTGTCCTGGGGTGTTTCGGTCGCGGCAGGTGTGGCCCGGTGACGGACAGGCTGCTTGAGGCTCAGTGCACCGAGGGTGCTGCTGTGACATCTGAGATGTCTGGCCCTCAGCATGCCCCTGATGTGTGCTCCTTGCATGTCCCCAGGTTGCTAGGCATGTTCTCTGTGTGTCCTTGGCATGTTAGCCTGGCACCATCGGGGTGCATGTTCTCTGTGGGTGCACGGTTGAGGAGTGCCCTCCTTGAGGCGGCCTTGGCACACCCCCTGCCTCGCGGGCCCCTCCCCCAGGTGGTGGACATCATGAGGGTGAACGTGGACAAGGTCCTGGAGCGGGACCAGAAGCTGTCAGAGCTGGACGACCGTGCAGATGCCCTTCAGGCAGGGGCCTCCCAGTTTGAAACAAGTGCAGCCAAGCTGAAGCGCAAATACTGGTGGAAAAACCTCAAGGTGAGGGCGGAGGCACGCAGGAGGGGGCTGGCAAGAGAACTGGTGGGTGAATGGGGGTGTCACGGCCTGTGTTGCTGACCCCCCCCTCTCGCCCCCAGATGATGATCATCTTGGGAGTGATTTGTGCCATCATCCTCATCATCATCATCGGTGAGTAGGGCAGGAGTGGCTAGGGCCCTTTCTCTGGAGAGGTTTCCCCTTCTAGGTTTTGAAGGTCATTAACCTAGATTTTACTATTCAGCAGAAAGCACGTATAGCTGCCGACCGCAGCTCTGATCCATCTAGAGCCCAAAACCTCGATGCAGTTTAGTCTTCACTTTGCCTGGTTCTGGGCAACTTTTGTTCAGATTTTTGGAAACAGGAACGCTGGTGAATCCCCACCGCTCCCTGAGGATAGAGTTTGGGCCTAAGAGCCCGGTCTGGGGACCTTGGAATTGGGAAGCGGGAGAGCAGGCAAAGCCCGGGGGCTTGAGACACGGCTAGGAAGCCAGACATCCTACTGTTCGAGCGCTTGTGGGCCCAGAGGCCCAGAGGATTAAGAGCCTGTGGCCCCAGGGCCATACCATGGACTTGAAGAGACCTTGGAACCTACCGGTCCAACCCCTTGCTTTACAGATGAAGACCCTAAGGCTGAGAGGGCTGGGCCGTGGGGGGCGGGGATGGGAGCAGGGCCAGGCCTGACACACTGCTTTCTCTCTCTTTCTTTCTCCCCTTCTCTCTTCTTCCTTCTCTTTCCTTCTCTACAGTTTACTTCAGCTCTTAAACCCCCGAGGAGCCCGCCCTGCCCAGAGAAGGGCCTCTCCCCACCTCCCCCACCCCCCCCCCCATCCCCAGCCGCTCCTCCACCTCTCAGCCATATCTTCCAGCCCCCCCCTCCCCTGGATCCGCGTGTGTGTGTCCCTGTGTGTGTGCCCCCCCTGTAAATAGCCAGCTGTTATTTATACATATATAATATTATATATATTTGGTCTGTTTGTAGTTTTATTACTAGAAGATTTTTCCGGTTGTCCTTAACACCCCTTCCTGAAGTTCCCATCTCTTTTCTCTTTTCCTCCCGCCCCTTCCCTCTCTTCCTGACCAGCCCCTAGTCCTTTCATTTGCATCTGCTATGCAATAGTCCCTCTTCCTCTCCTCTTTCCCTTGGATTTAGCTGATCCTTCCTCCCACCCTGGCCTTCCCTGCACCCCCACCCCCAACAAAAAACAAAAAGCAACTGTCCAGGCCTCCCTAGGTGCATCTTTGCATTGTCGGGAGGCCCTGAGACTGGCCCCACTTGGTCCTAAGAATCCCAAGGTCTTCTGGGAGCTTCCAGCATGTTAATTAGCCTCATTTACATACGGACATCCCTTTTGGTTTTCTTTTGTTCCATCATCCTTCATTCTTTCAACCCGTGTTGCTTTTTTACTGAGGCGCTAGTCCCCATGGTCCTTGTATCACTTTCATTTGCATGACGTTACTTGCAGGTGGTGGGAGCCTGGGCTTCTGGGGAGCCAGAACCTTCTGGCCCCCAGAATCACCCCCTCCTAGCCCCCTCTAGTCCAGTTTGCCTCCCCTACCCCCATTTTCCAAACCTCTTGTCCCCTCCCCTCCCTCCCCCCTCCCCCCAGCTGGTGTGGAAGTGTCTCGGAGTTCAGTGTGTCATGAAGGACCAATAGTTTTGCCACTTGGAGTCTCTCCCCACATTCGTGCTCCCCAGTTTTCATGTGGGGCACTCAACCGACATTCCCATGGGGTCTCCCTCCCTCCCATCCGCCTGATCTGCCTCCTCCTCCTCCTCCTCCTCCTCCTGTGGGGAGAGTTTGGGGGTTGGCCGCAATCTGACTCTTTTGGGAGAGATGGCTGCCAGTGTGTGGGGGGTCATCACTGCCTTGGGGAGGAGTGGGGCAGGGCAGAGAATCCCCCCAATTCCTGCCTGAGATCTGGCCCCACCCTTGCTGGGGGTTGGACTGAAAACTCCCCTCCCTAACTTGGGGGGGTTGTTGCTCCCATCACTGCCCAGCTCCTCTGACTGCCCCCCTGAAGTCAGGGCGGGGGTACTAGTCACTGCCAATGAGTGTATGGGACTTGCTGGAAGATGGGGATTCTCGCCCCTTTCCAGGGCAGTCGAGCCCAGAGCGTTGTCTCCTCCTTAGGTGAAGTGATAGAGGAAGGGTCTAATGTCTTCTTAAATGGCACAATTTTAGGGGTCTGAGGGTACAGTCCCTTAATCTGCTGGAGGGGACCCCCCCCAAACTCTTTCTTCCCCCCACACTCAAGGTTTCTGTGTGGACGGGGGAGCAGGGAGATCTGAGCTGTGGTGTGAAAGGGTAGGGAGAGATGCTGGGGTGGGGGTGTTGTGTTCTAGACCCCCCCATATTATCCCAGTGTCCCCTGCCCCCCTTCCCTCCCCCATGCCCCCAATTCTGTGACGCATCCAGATTGTGAAAATGTACAATAAATGTGTAATGAGTACAGCTGGTGTGTGTTCTAAGACCTTTTCTTAACTAGTGGGGGCGGGGTGGGGTGGGGATTGGATCCGCAGGTTTAACAGGAAAGTTGAGAAGATCCATTTGGAACCGGACTGAGCTTTGCTGGAGGGCCTGACCTTGGGCACAGCAAAGTGTGATTCCCACAGTGGCCACGGGTGGGCACCAGGCGCTGATAAGGGGAAGCCGTCTTGATCCCTGTGTCAGCCTGGTGAACCTGGAGGCTTGGGCTTCCCAGCTTGCCCCATTTCTCTTCCCTGGAGGCCTTCTCCTGCTCCTGGATCCCTTTCTACCCCTTGATTTAATTCCCGGATGCTCTGCATTTGCTCCCATGGTCATTTACTCCTAGGCCTGAAGTAGACAGCCGTCTTCTTCGAAACATCCCTTCCCCTGGGTGCCTAGCGCAGTGCCAGCATCCACAAGGGGTTCATAAATACGGAACAAATTGGCTCAGAGAGACCCAGCGGAGTGTGGTATGGAGCAGGCCACAGACTGGCCTGCCACCCCTGCACCTTGTAGGATTGGTGACTCTAGACCCCACGCTGAGCCCCCATAGTCTCCAGGTCCTTGACGTCCCTGATGTGACACCCTAGCATTCCCCGACCCCAGCTGCTTCAACAATGAGTGGAGGGTGCTAGACCAGCTCTGAAGGGCCGACTTCTCTGGGATGCAGCAGGAGGATTCAGCAGTACGGGAAATCGAGACAGTGTTTCCCAAACTTGTCTGCCAAGGACGCTTTTACAAATAGATGTTCTAAGAGGCCCAGGTGATTCTTAGAACTAGGTAGGCAGTCATTATAGTAATGTCCACCATTTATTTCGGGCTTACTATGTTCCATAACGTGCTCAGGGCGTTTTTCCGTTCATCTGCTGAATCCTTTCCAGGTTTAAGGTTCTCATTCGCCCTAGGGACCCACCTTCTTTATAAGTGTCAAGGACCTGGATCTAAATCTTGGCCCCGTTATGGACTGGAGTGTTAATCCAGACGGATTATGTAACCTCCCTGGAGCTCAGTCTCATTTGTAGGGCGGAGTAGTAGTAAGTGAGACGGCCTCCGGATTTGTGAGAAGCGCCTGGCTCGGTCCACAGGAAACCATCGTGAGCCAACCATCATCTTCATCACGCGGCGCCGAGATAGGAAGACCCTCTTAGGCCAGAACCTTCCAGCTTCCCGGGGCCGCAGGGACCCAGGGCCGGAGTCCCAGCGCTGGGGGCGCTCTTGTCACGCCGGGGACAGCTAGCCCGAGACTTGGCACAAAGCTCCCCCAACCATCGCCACCGCCGCTCACATCTGCGCCTGCGTGCAGGTCACCCTCGCTGCGCCTGCGCAGAGCCGCAGGCTCCGGTACAAGTGTCGTCAAGGAAAATCCCCAGCTTCCAGGTAAACAAGTTGCCGCGTGAGAGCGCCGGCACGTGTCCTCTACAGCTCCGAGACCTCTCAGCCTATGAGGAAGTTCGGAGGGCTGGACTAGCGTTCGCGTTCCCGAACTAGGCGGGTCTGAGGATGGCGGCACAGCCAATACGAACTCCCGAAGTGGATGGGGGCGTGACTTCCCGGCGGACTCCCAATCAGCGCGCCGGGGCGGCCCCTCTCGCACGTGGAGCTGTCACTGCGGGTTGGCAAGCTGACCAATGAGGAGATGACGGCGGCGGGTGGCGCCAATGGTGGCTGTGCGAGGGCCGGGCGGACGCACGCGGCGCGGGGCATGGGTCGGCACCCTTAGGCCAATGAGCTCGAGGGGCGTGGCCGCGCGGCCGGCGGGGCGGGCCTGCAGGAGCTGGTCCCAGGCGCTGGCGCCCGGGCAGGGAAGCCACTGTAGCCTCTTTGCGCTGGCGGAGGGTGAGTGCTCGCGGGTGGGGGGAGGTGGGCGGCGGTCAGCGCGCGCCTCTCCGGGTGCTGTGTTCTTTCAGGGACGCTGTCAACAGAGTTGGGGGAGGGTCACGCGAATGCAGGATCACCGCGGTGGGAGCTCTGATGGATGTGGGGAGTAGGACGGCGAACTCAGCCCTCGAGGGACGAGGGCGGGAGGCTCGGACACCGGGTACATTTCTCACCGCCCTAGGTACCTGGACCCCGACTGATCCAGGGGATCCTGGGAGGGTGGGCCTCGGCGAGGGAGGTATGGGGACAGGATCCCTGAGGGTGGGTGGGGGACGTCCCAGTGCTTGGCTACTGTTTGAATAGGCGCCTTAAGCATTTGAAAGAGCGGGGTTCTGAGGCTTCAGGGAGGCCCCGGTAGGGCAGGTGCCAGAGGGTTGACATAGTGATTTGAGAAAGGGTGGCGAGGTGGCGAGGGGAGATGTGACCCAGAGCCAGTCACATCGAGGCTCTGGATGTCTTTCTTGTGTCTGAAGAGGAGGGGTTGGGCCTTGGAGCCGCCCCCGGGAGGAAAGGTGGAGTAGCAGCTGTTGGATCCTGAGAAGGAGGACAGGGTTGTGCAGACTGTCTCTGCACGTGTCTTCTGGAGCCCCTGGCGGTGAGCAGGCACAAACAGGGTGCTCTGCTATCTGTGCAAACAGGCCTGCGGTAAAGTGACCTGGGCTAAGGTGGAAGAGTGACAAGGTGGGGTTCCTAGGAGATCCCTGGGGCTGGTGGCCACTAAGGTGACCTCAAGGACTTTGGGAGCATGTGTAAACCGGGGCTGAGGTGATTGGGAGCATGTGGGGAGTGCATACGGAATGTCTGAGACCAGGCCCAGGGAGCAGAGGGACTGGATGGAGACTGTGTCCCAGGCACCAAACTTAGAATCGGCTGGATATTTGAGAGGCCCAGATTCCCAGGTTCCCAAAGGATAAGATGCCAGAATGACAAATCATTATCAGAGCTCAGATTTGACCCCTGGGTTTTGTTTGTTAAGAGCCTGAGAACATATTAGGAGGCAAGTTTAGTAACTTCTGGCTCTGTGGAAATGGGGATAATAATACCCATCTCACGGGCTTGTTCTGGGGATTAAATAAGAGAATATACGTTTAGTGCTTAGCACAGTGCCTCATGTTTTAGTGTGTGTGTGTGTGTGTGTGTGTGTGTGTGTGTGTGTGTGTTTAGCTAAAAAAAAATGGCTGTAGGATATCAAAACAACAGTGACAGGAATGCTGGTGGTTGGGAACTATAATCTCACATTCTCAAGTTTTTCGGCCAAGTTTTGGTGACTCCCTCTCCATTTCCCTCTTCCTGGTTCTTCTGATCGTCAGGCACCAGCCCAAACCGTCGTTCCACCCTATGTCCGTCTTCCAGGATCCAGGCCCCAGGCCGGGCCACTTGCTCTGTCCTAGTTCGATTTCCTCATCCTAGACCCATTCTTCTCCCTGCCCCTCCTCCCTCTCTCTGCTGCCATAGTAACAAGAGATTCCGGCGCTGAGGGGGCCCCCGGGAGGGAGCAAAGGTGCCTGTGCTCTCGCAGAACCTGGCCTCCAACTTCCCCGCCCTAGCTCTTTGGGACTGGGCCAGCAGATGTGTACAGTTTGGGAGGGGAGGGCGGAGCTCCCCGTGCCAGCAGCGGGGCGAACGAGCCGAGGGAAGGGCGGATGTGAGTCCCGGGGAGAGAGCCAGGCGTAGGGGCGGGGGCGGGGGACCCCTTCCTCCTAATCCTCTCTCCAGGAATCCCTGGCTTTGGGACAGGACGGCTGTCTTTGGCTGGGGGAGGCGCCCGGGCCGGGTGCATGTCCTGGGCCTCCGGCCAAGAGAACATGATGTTCCCAAGTGCGCGGGCCGCCGCCCTCCCGGGCTGGCCGCCTCCCAAACCACTGCCTCTCCAGCCTCCCTGTCCCACATTCCCCGGCTGCCTCGCTCCGCCCTCTTCCTCCGCTTTGACGTCACCGCTCTCTCCCGCCCCCTCTCCTCCATTGACGGCAGCGGGGCCCGGTTACTGTGGGGACTGTGAGGCTGGACGACCAGGGCCTTGCGAGCAGGTGGGGGCTGCTGGGGCGCTGGACCCCTTTGTCGATGCAAAGTATAGATATGCAGGTGGGGGGTGGGAGAGCCGGCAGGGCCTCTGTCAGCGGGGATCACATCCAGATCCCAGGGGAGAACTGGGGAGGAAGAAAAACCATGTTTCCAGAGGAGAGGAGTCTGAAAATGCGCCGGGGGACTGGGCCACAGTATATGAGTTGGGAGGACGTTTTCCAGGAGATGAGACCTGAATCCTTTGTTTTCTCTGTTTTCCGGCTTTGGTTTTTCTGGGTTATTTTATGACATCCCTGTGTCCCAGCTTTTCCACGGAGCCCTCCTCCTGGCCCCTCCACGGGGAACACCATTGTTAAGGAAGGCTTAGGCCACGTGACAGGGAGGAAGGGCACCGACAGTTGATTGTATCAGCATCAGCTTGGGGGTCTCTTCACTTGCTGCCCACGTTAACAGGGAGCCCCGAGAGGATCTACCCACCGTCTTGGATGGAGGGGTCTGTCACTGCAGTTTCCCCCAGCCCAGCCTGGCACTTCCAGTGTTCTGTTCTGCCCCCTCCTTGAAAAAACATAATTTCCAGCACCTTTTCCATTGCTGGGGCCCCTTCCCCTCCCCCATCTATCCTTGTTAACAACAGCAAAATCACCATGTTTATTGATCATCTACCATGTGTCAGGTCCAGTCCTGGGGTTCTGGGGAATACAGAGCAGTGGCAGACGAGGTCTTTGGCTTTCTCTTGTCCTAGTGGTGGGGATCTGAAGCCCTTGCCACTTCACCTGTGTCTCTCCAGGGTCCCCCTTGATCTCTTAGCCACCAGCTTTGTTCCCTATAGTCCTGGCTTCCTGGCCCCCACTTTTGGGGCAGCCCTAACTGTGGGTGGCTGCATCCTGAGGAGAGGAGAAGCACTAGTCACCACGTAGGCTGCCCGGAGACCTTTTCTCTGATTGGGTACAGAAGCACCTGCCACTGTTTCCCTTTACAGCCCTTATTGGCTCTGGCTGCCCCTTCTGTTGTTTGCATCCTGCCCTGCACTCCACCCCCTATCACAGGGGACCCTCAATTGCCATCCTCCCAGCTGTCCACAGGATTTGAAGTGTCAGAGGAAGGGGCTGGGTAAAATGGCTGTATTGTGATGACAAGGCTGGGGAGAGGAACCCAGGAAAAGCCAAGCCGAGTTTCTGTGTGCCCTGCTCCTCCCGGGGACCAGCCATCTCATCCAGCTTGCCCCCCACCCACCCCCCACCCCCCACCCCGGCCCCCGAGTACGCATTCCTTTTTCCCACCTCTGGCAAGGCCAAGGTGTCCTGCTGTGCTGGGTTGGACAGTTCAGGAAGCAGACATCTTTAAGCACCTACCGCGGCCCAGGCATTTTCCCTGAGGAGGGGAGCTTACGTCCCCTCCCCACCCTTCCACTATTCACTGTGCAAGGCGTCCTGCGCCCATTGGCTGGGTGGTGGTGTCTGGGGCCCTTCAGCCCAGCGCCAGCACCCAGGTCCACGTGCGCCCGTGTGTGTGACACAGCCCTGACCTCAGTAGGGGCCAGTAACCAATCAGGCGCCGGGACGAGATCCCCAGCCAATCGGGGGCGGGGCCTGCGGCTCAGCCGGCAGGAGGCCAATGAGGGGCAGTGCCTGGCATTATGCAACCCGCCTCCTGGCCCCGCGAAGCTTCCACTCGGCTGAGGGCTGCAACGGCGGCGGGCAGGCGGCCGGAGGGCGCTCGCGCGGCCAGGTAGGCATCTCCAGGGCCACCCGGGGACCGGTCTCCCGCCCCAAGTCGGACCGCCGCCACTTCCAGCCTGATGCGCCGCTTTCGGCCCGGGCGCTCGGACGGCTCACCCGCAGTCCGCCCTCCTTGCCGCTGTCCACCCCCTCTCTCTCTGCCTTCGGGTGTAACATGGGTGTTCCTCGCAACCCTGTGCCGGCTGTCCGCACTCCTGATCCTCTTACCCTACCTCCAGCCTTGATCTCTCCTCCCAGCTACCCCGGCCCCACGTCCGACCCTCGGCAGGCCTGCCGCCGCCGCCTCTCTTGTCACTCGGGGGTCTTCGGTTTTGCCCCGGCACCGGGACCCCTTCAGGCTTTCCGCGCTGCCCGCGCTCCCCCCTCCAGGCCCTGGCCCCGCGCCGGCCGTGATGTAAGCCTGGTTCGGGCTGGAACATCCCGTTCCCGGCGCTAGTTCCTGCTGTTGGCCACAGCCTTCCTTTTTCTCCTGGCGCTCAGAAAATGCTCGGGGGTTGGGGGTGTGGTTGGACGAGGAGTAGGGGAAGAACTATCCGCTGGCGTTTGTGCGTCCCTTGCTCAGGGCTGAGTGTGTCTGCTTCGGATGGGGGCGGAGTGTGTGTGTGTGTGTGGGGGGGTGGTAATCTAGAAAAGTAGAGGACCGAAGAGAGAGGATTCCTGAGTCCCTGACAATGGCAGGTGCCGGCTTCAGCCCTGCGGGTCGGGAGAGGGTGCGGGGGCCGGAGGAGGACAGCCTGGGTCGTCTTGACCACAATGACCGAGATCCAGGCGAAGGCCAGGCTGGGGAGCTTTTGCGCGGAGGGCGGTGGCGGTTGTGTTTTGCCCTGGGGAGCAAGGCCAGCCTCTGGAACCCCCATGGGCAGCCCTTCTTCTTACGGCCACCGAGCCCTGCAGGGCCTGGGGGTGTACTAGAGGTGGGCGACCCCGGGCCGCGCCCGCCAGCGTGGGAGTGGGTCGATCCCTGGCTCCGCCGGGAAATGGGGGAGGGGTCGCCCCTCCCGCCCTCCCGTGGTCCCTCCAGCAACCGCTGAGCTCAGCTGCTGACGTCGGTTTCCCTGGCGACCGCGGTGGCGGCGGAATCGCGTGGTGGGTCCGCGCATGTCTGTGCGCATGTGCAGCGGGGGTGGCACCGCCCCCGGATAAAATTAGCCTGGCGGCCTAAATATAGGAGACGACAGGCATACCCCCTGCTCTGAGGCCTTGGGAGTCCGGCGTGGAGTGGGGGCCTGAAGGGAATTTGAGGATGGGAAGTGTCCAGGCTTTGGTTCACGGTCATAGTTCTCGTCGAATACTCAGGCTCTTACTTTCCCAGGCCACGCTGGCGGGGGAAGTGGGGGAAGGCTGGAGAGAGGCCCCTTCCCATCTGCAGACCGCCTATGGGAATAGGAAACAGAACTTACCCGGGCTCCCAAGCCTGGGGCCTAGGGGCCTGCGGGCCGACAGAGCAGGGTCTGAATGAAGCCGGCAGGATTGTAAAGTTAACAGCTCGTCCTTCTTCTTGGTCTTCCTGTCCAGGTACTGCCTGGGATCGAACTTCTCAGTTCTCAGAGGCTTGCGTCTCCCACCTCACTCCCCCAGCCAGGCCGCCCGGCCCCCTCGTGCGCTCGTGGTGGCCTCTCTGCCTGCTCTGTTTCCCCCTTGCCCTCCCCATGGCGCAGACATGAATGGCCCCCTGGAAGGGGCCGATGGGGGAGGGGACTCCGGCCGGGGGGAGTCCTTTTGCCCTGGAGGGGCCCCATCCCCTGGGCCGCCACAGCACCGGTCTTGCCCTGGCCCCAGCCTGGCTGACGACACAGATGCCAACAGCAATGGCTCCAGCGGCAATGAGTCCAACGGGCCCGAGTCCAGGGGCGCATCCCAGCGGAGCTCACACAGCTCCTCCTCTGGCAACGGCAAGGACTCTGCCCTGCTGGAGACCACTGAGAGCAGCAAGAGGTGTGTGGGCAAGTGCCTAGGGTCTGGGGGTGGTCCTGCCAGCAGGCTGAGCCAGGGCGGGGCGCCCTGCTCCTGGGTGCCTTCTCATTGTGGGCCTGCTGCTTCTCCCCAGCACAAACTCTCAGAGTCCCTCCCCACCCAGCAGCTCCATTGCCTACAGCCTCCTGAGCGCCAGCTCTGAGCAGGACAACCCGTCTACCAGTGGCTGCAGGTTCGTGGGGGTGAGGGCCAAAGAAGAAGGCTGGGGGCCTGGGCCACGATCTGGGCCTAAGAGCTATACCCCTTACCTCCCTGTGGGCCCTGCAGCAGTGAACAGTCCGCCCGGGCCAGGACCCAGAAGGAACTCATGACGGCTCTGCGGGAGCTCAAGCTTCGGCTGCCGCCAGAGCGTCGGGGCAAGGGCCGCTCTGGGACCCTGGCCACGCTTCAGTATGCTCTGGCCTGTGTCAAGCAGGTGCAGGGTGAGTGGTGCTTCCTGGGAGGGCCGTGGCTGGGCGCTGGGCCACCGTGGTGGGGGGGCGGGGGGGGGCGGGGCAGCAGTCTCCTCAGTAGATACCTCGCCACCTTCGCCCTACAGCCAACCAAGAATACTACCAGCAGTGGAGCCTGGAGGAGGGTGAACCTTGTGCCATGGACATGTCCACCTATACCCTGGAGGAGCTGGAGCACATCACGTCTGAGTATACGCTTCGCAACCAGGTCAGCTGCGGCCCGGCCTCTCCGCCCCGCCGCGCCACCCAGCCTCCGTCGCGAGGCTCCTGAGTCTACTTTGGCCCTCTCTTTCCTGCCCAGGATACCTTCTCCGTGGCGGTCTCCTTCCTGACGGGCCGCATCGTCTACATCTCGGAGCAGGCAGGTACCCTGCTGCGCTGCAAGCGGGACGTGTTCCGGGGCGCCCGCTTCTCTGAGCTCCTGGCCCCCCAAGATGTGGGCGTCTTCTACGGTTCCACTGCCCCATCTCGCCTGCCCACTTGGGGCGCTGGGGCCTCAGCAGGTGAGGTCCCCAAGTGCTCGGGGCCAGGGACCAGCAGTCCCAGGGAGTCCCTGTTCTGAGGGGCCAGGGAGGAAGTGGGGGGCTGTCCTTAGCACCCTCCTGGTCTGTTCCAGGTTCAGGCCTCAAGGACTTCACCCAGGAGAAGTCTGTCTTCTGCCGTATCAGGTAGGTGGGGGATGTGGGGGCAGACCCCCTCCCACCATCCACACCCCCGCTGTTTTGCTGCATAGTCCATGATCTTGAGGTGAAGGGTGGGTGGTCCTCCACTAAGAGTCACTAGTGCCTCTCTGTCTCCTTTGCTAGAGGGGGTCCTGACCGGGATTCAGGGCCTCGGTACCAGCCATTCCGCCTAACGCCGTATGTGACCAAGATCCGGGTCTCAGATGGGGCCCCCGCGCAGCCATGCTGCCTGCTCATTGCAGAGCGCATCCACTCGGGTTACGAAGGTGTGTGGGCAATGGGTCTGGCCTGGTGGGGCGTAGGAAGAAGGGTGACTTCCCTACAGCAGTGGGGAGGCAGGACGTGAGTCTGAGAGGCAGGTCCCAGCCCCTCAAAATCTTGGGACAGAGAAGGAACCATAAGGATGAAGGTTCTAGTCTGTTTTTAGTGGGGGCAGAGTGGAATAAGCATCCTGAGCTAGGAGCAGGGAAGGTTGAATGCTTTGGTTCTCCGTTTCACTCTTGGCGTGGGGTGAAAGAATGGTCCAGACCGTCTGTGCAGGTTAGAGGGCCCCCACAGCTGTGGGGAGGCCTGCCAGCCAGCCTGAGGCTGAGAAGTTGGACCATTCTGGAGAAAAAACTCAGTGGCCTCACTCTCTGTGCCCCAGCTCCCCGGATCCCTCCTGACAAGAGGATCTTCACTACTCGGCACACGCCCAGCTGCCTCTTCCAGGATGTGGACGAAAGGTTTGCTCAGGACCTGGAGGGAAGGGGGTGGGGAGGGCTGAGGCCATGGCTACTCTCTGATGCCTCCTCCCCTCGCAGGGCCGCCCCCCTGCTGGGCTACCTTCCCCAGGACCTCCTGGGGGCCCCAGTCCTCCTGTTCCTGCACCCTGAGGACCGGCCCCTCATGTTGGCCATCCACAAGAAGAGTGAGTTAGTTCTCTATGCTGCTCTCCTTCCTCCGCTGTCTGCGGGGCCTCTCAGTGGCTGTGCTTGTGGTTGTCCCTTGGGGCCTCGGTGTCCTGGATCTCCAGTGGGCGGCCCTCTGCTTTGCCCGGCTCTGCCTCCTGCCCACCCTCCCCTCCCCTCACTTCTCACTCCTTCAGTCCTGCAGTTGGCTGGCCAGCCCTTCGATCACTCCCCCATCCGCTTCTGCGCCAGGAATGGGGAGTACGTCACCATGGACACCAGCTGGGCTGGCTTCGTGCACCCCTGGAGCCGCAAGGTGGCCTTTGTGTTGGGACGCCACAAAGTGCGCACGTAAGTGGGCCCCAGAGCGGGCCCCAGAGCTGGCCCCGTGGGCTGGGACCACGCAGGAGGGGGCAGGGCCCGACTTAGTCTTCTCCACCCTGCAGGGCACCCCTGAACGAGGACGTGTTCACTTCTCCGGCCCCCAGCCCAGCTTTGTCTCTGGACTCTGATATCCAGGAGCTGTCCGAACAGATCCACAGGCTGCTGTTACAGGTGACTGTCGAGGGGCGGGGCTCGGAGATGAGGCAGGGGTAGGGGCGCGGGGAGCAGGGCCGAGACATCTAACCAGGTTCTCTCTCTGCCTCAGCCGGTACACAGCCCCAGTCCCACCGGGCTCTGTGGGGTCGGCCCCGCCGCTTCCCCGGGCCCTCTCCTCAGCCCTGGCTCCTCCAGTGATAGCAACGGGGGTGATGCTGAGGGGCCCGGGCCTCCCACCCCGGTGAGTGTCCCTCCCCTGCTTCGCCCTCTAGTGTCACGTTCCCCTGTCCAGGCCCGGTTCCTGTGCCTTTCCTTCCTGTCCTGCGTTCACCGTGGTCCCTGTGCTTCCCCTCTAGTACCCCTCGTTGCGTTGTGCCCTGGACCAGTGACACTGTCCTGCCCTGTCCTGCAGGTGACCTTCCAGCAGATCTGTAAGGACGTGCACCTGGTGAAACATCAGGGACAGCAGCTTTTCATCGAGTCCCGCGCTTGGCCTCCGCCCCGGCCCCGCCTCCCTGGTGAGCTGGTGAGGGTGTGGCTGAGCAGTGAGACCCCGGGGGCCCCCTGACCTTCACCCCAACCCAGAGGACCTTGTCTCTCCTTTTTTCTCTCCTTGGCGCAGCCACAGGCACCTTCAAGGCCAAGACCCTTTCCTGCCAGTCCCCAGACCCGGAGCTGGAGATGGTCCCTGCTCCAGTCCAGGCTCCACTCACCTTGACCCCTGAGGAGGTGGAGAGAAAAGAAGCCAATGGTTGTTCCTACCAGCAGATCAACTGCTTGGACAGCATCCTCAGGTCAGGCTACCCCGGAACCTTCTCCCACCCGGGCCCTGGCCTCGGCCCACCTCAAGCCCTGCCTTCATGCCCTCTGGCGCCCCTGCCCCGCAGGTACCTGGAAAGCTGCAACATTCCCAGCACCACCAAGCGTAAATGTGCCTCCTCCTCCTGCACCACCTCGTCAGCCTCTGACGATGACAAGCAGAGGACAGGTCCGCTCCCTCTGGGGGCCAAGAAAGGTAAGGACCCCGGGCACGCCCTGTCCCCGCTGCCCCGTCCTGGCCCCCTGGCCCCGTGTCTCTGCATTTCTGCCTTTGGGGCCCCCACCTTGCTCCACCCTGTCCCCCTCCCCGCCTTCAGATTTGCGGAGTTCTCTGTCCCGTCTGTCCTTCCACGTCTTCTCTGGGATTTCCCCTCCGACCTCCCGGGGGTGACTGGTGCCATCTCCCCGCACAGATGCATCGGCGGTGCTGTCCGGGGAGGGGGCCGCCCCACAGAAGGAGCCGGTGGTGGGAGGCGCCCTGAGCCCGCTCGCGCTGGCCAATAAGGCAGAGAGCGTGGTGTCCATCACCAGTCAGTGTAGCTTCAGCTCCACCATCGTCCACGTGGGAGACAAGAAGCCCCCGGAGTCGGGTATGGGCGCGGGGTGAGGGGGTTGCACTCGGCCCCCCAGCCAGATCTCCCTCCCGCCCACCTTTCCCTTCCCTGTCTGGCCCCTGACGGAGAGGAGGAGGTCTCCGTCTTGGCTTGGGGCTGCTGCCTGCTGTTCACCCCCGCCGGCCTTCGCTGCTTTGTTTTTCCGTGTTCTCGCTGTCGGTTCGCACACAAGGTCTAGGGTGGGGGGCCCGACCCCGTGGTGCTGTCCACAGAGGGTCCGAGGATAGGGACTGTTGACCCCTAAAGGGTCGCCGGGTGCTGTCCTGGAGGACGTGTGGGGGGAGGGCAAGGAGCGAGCTTCCCTTCCAAGGAGAGTCTCGGAGGTGTTTGTTATTCTAGGGGACTGTCACCGGAGGGGACTAAGTGTTCTCTCTCACCCTGGGACCGCTTTGCATGGAGAAGAGGGCCCAGAACCAGTCCTCGGCAGGGCGGAGGCCAAGGGGTGCACGTGGGGCACAGGCTTGGCTGTGGGGCAGAGGCCAGGGGTTGGCTGGGTTGTTGGATGGGGAGGGTGTGGTATGGATGTACTAACCCCTGAGGTGACTCCAGTGACCTTTCTTCCGTCTCGCCTTCCTCAGACATCATCATGATGGAGGACCTGCCTGGCCTGGCTCCAGGCCCAGCCCCCAGCCCAGCCCCCAGCCCCACAGTAGCCCCTGACCCAGCCCCAGATGCCTACCGCCCGGTGGGCCTGACCAAGGCCGTGCTGTCCCTGCACACACAGAAGGAGGAGCAGGCCTTCCTCAGCCGCTTCCGAGATCTCGGCCGACTGCGTGGACTTGACGGCTCCTCCCCGGCCCCCTTGGCCCCTGGCGAGCGAGGTAGCCACCCAGGATAGCCCTGAGCCTCGTCCTCTGCCCAGTCTAGGACCAGACTGTCGGGGGTCGGGGGCAGGGGGTTCTCGAGGGAGACATTCCTGCTCCAGGGCCCCCGGGCCCTGCTTAGGGACAGGCCCCTCGCTAGCGTCTCCCTACTAGGCGGGGGTTCCAGGCTGCAGCCAGAGGAGGGCAGCCTGGGGGGCTGGCACTGAGACAGGCAGGCGGAGTGCTCTGCTCCAGGTAAGCTCTTTCAAGCCCATCTTGGGGGCAGGGGCTGAAGCATGCCCACTTGTGACCCAGTTGTCCCTGCTTAAGAAGCCCCTATAGACCGCAGGCCAGACACAGGCCAGGCGGGCCGGGACGGCTGCTGTGGGGTCGGGGCTTCAAGGGCAGGATGTCAGCCCTCCAGGTGCCTGAGAGAGGCTCCCTGCAGGCGGACGCGGGACTCGGGACTGGGCTTTCCCGGCCATCTCATCACTCCACCTCAAGCTAGGCCGAGCGTGGCCTCGACCGGCCGGAGGAGCGCCCAGGCTGGCGTTACTGTGGGAGTTTGGGGGATGGACCGGAGCTGCCTGCCCGTTCGTCCACGGACGCATCCTGCTTCCTCCCATCTGCCAGCACGCCTCTGTCTTCTGTGTACCCTCTGCTCCACCCCACTTGTAACCTTTCCTTTCCTGGCTCCTTTTGCAATAAATCCCCCTCGTCCTGCCTCCTGTGATTCTTCCCTGAAGGTTCCCTCTCCTCCCTGGCGTCCCCTCTGTGCTGCGTGGCCGGAAGCCAGGTTCTCTTCGGGGCCTTCTGCCCTCTCCCTGGTCAGAGTGGCAGGGCGGTGTGGGTGGCAGGGATGCCGACCCCCGGGCTGAGGCCTTCGCTAACCCTGGTCTCTCCCCACAGGCTGCCACCACGGCCCCGCACCCCCCGGTCGCCGACACCACTGCCGATCCAAAGCCAAGCGCTCACGCCACCACCAGACCCCCCGGGCTGAAGCCCCTTGCTTCACCTCCCACCCGTCCCCCGTGCCACCCTCTGCCCCCTGGCCGCCCCCACCGGCCACTGCTCCCTTCCCAGCCATGGTCCAGCCCTACCCTCTCCCGGTGTTCCCACGGGGAGGCCCCCACCCTCCTCCCTCCGCTCCTGCTTCTGGGCCCCCTGCAGCTTTCCCCGCCCCCCTAGTGACCCCAATGGTAGCCTTGGTGCTCCCTAACTACCTGTTCCCGACCCCGTCTGGCTATCCCTATGGGGTACCCCAGATTCCCGCTGAAGGGCCTCCAACCCCGGCCTCCCACTCCCCGTCTCCGTCCCTGCCCCCACCGCCCCCCAGCCCTCCCCACCGGCCCGACTCTCCCCTGTTCAACTCGAGATGCAGCTCCCCACTCCAGCTAAATCTGCTGCAGCTTGAGGAGCCCCCCCGTGTTGAAGGGGGTGCTGTTGCAGGGGGCACTGGGAGCAGTGCTGGGCCCCCGCCTCCCAGGGAGGAGGCTGCTGAGCCAGAGGCCAGACTGGTGAGCACTGACCCCCCTGCGTCCTTTTACCAGCACTCCCCTCCAGCCCCCTTCCCTTCACTCCTTTTCCACCTCACGCTTCGCCCCCTCTGCCTGCCGGGCTTCGGTCTCCAGGAGATGGTGTCGTGGGGTGGGAGACCCCAGCTGAATTTCTGAATGAGGGCGAAATCGGCCGCCTGGTCTGTGGAGTAGGGACGATCCTGTCTGACAGGTGGCGAGAACGTCCCAGTAACTTCTGAGAGCGCACGTGCCTCCTGGAAAGGGTCCAGCGTCACGCCCCTCCTCTGGGCCAGCTCTCTTCTCTTTCTTCCCAGCCCCACTGTCACAGAGGGGCGGCAGAGGCCACTGGGGTTGGGTGTGTCCCCCATCCAGTGGAAGCACTTGAAGGGAAGCCTGGGTGTTGGCCCCTTAATCCCACCCTGCTCCCCCTCACCCCCGCCCAGGTGGAGGTAACGGAGTCCTCCAATCAGGACGCGCTGTCGGGCTCCAGTGACCTGCTGGAGTTGCTGCTGCAAGAAGATTCTCGATCTGGCACGGGCTCCGCCTCCTCGGGCTCCGGCTTGGGCTCTGGGTCCGGGTCCGGGTCCGGGGCAGGCTCCCATGAGGGAGGCAGCACCTCAGCCAGCATCACACGTGCGTGCCCCGCCCCCTCCCCCACGTCCCCTCCGGGCCCGGGGAGGCCGGCAACTGGGGGAGTTGGGAGGCCAGGCCCTGCTTCCTCAGGCCAGTGGGTTACAGGTGTGGCCTGGAGGGCGGGCCCGGGAGGCCTGACGGCGGTGGTGGCCCCTCCTCCGCTTCGCAGGCAGCAGTCAGAGCAGCCGCACGAGCAAGTACTTTGGCAGCGTTGACTCTTCTGAGGCCGAAGCCGGGGCCGCCCCGGCCAGGGCTGAGCCCGGGGACCAGGTCATTAAGTACGTGCTCCAGGATCCCATCTGGCTGCTCATGGCCAACGCCGACCAGCGCGTCATGATGACCTACCAGGTGCCCTCCAGGTGAGGAGTTTCAGGGGCCACCTCTGCCTCCCCCTTCAGAGGTGTGGGGAGGCTCGCCTACGCTCCCCTTCCCACGGAGCTTGGGATTTTCTTTTCCGGGGCTGGCTCTGTCCTGGGACTTCCTGCCCTGTCCCTGGCCCCCGGGAACTCCACCCCGCACTCGTTCTTGCCATGCTGAGGACAGCTTCTCTGCTCTTGGAAGCCCTGAACTCCTAGCGCCGGGGTTGAGAGGAGCGTGAGGCCGTGGGTGGGCACCTGCCATAGAGGAAGAAGGGCCGCCTCGCAGGCTCTGGCCCTGGCTTCCAGCCTCTGCCTTCTGCACCCCTTCCCCGGGCAGGGACATGGCCTCCGTGCTGAAGCAGGATCGGGAGCGGCTCCGGGCCATGCAGAAGCAACAGCCTCGCTTCTCAGAGGACCAGCGCAGGGAACTGGGTGCTGTGCACTCCTGGGTCCGGAAGGGTCAGCTGCCTCAGGCCCTCGATGTGATGGTGAGAGATGTTAGGGCCGGGAGGGAGAAGGAGGGGGATTGAGCTTGGGTTGAAAGGTTAGAGGCTGAGGGGCTGATCCCCCCCGCCCCCCCAAGGGGCTGATCCCCCCCCGTCCCCCAGCGCCCCCCATTGTCTGTCCTTGGGTGTTTAATCCTGAAGGATGTTAATTCCACTAAGTTTTCTGCTGGGTCAGATAGTATCTCATTACATGAGTCTTTACAGACCTTTTCGGGCCAATTCTATGCTAACGGATGTTATGACTGTCTTATAGTGGGGTCCAGACAACAGGGAGCGGTACATTTTCAGTCTCACTGGCCCACACTTGTCTGTGTGGACTGGTACTTCTTTGGGAGCACGTTTTGGGGGAGTCCTCCTGGGCTGGGGTGGCAGCTTAGCAGGGAGCACCTCGTCTGACTTCTCCCCTTTCCCTCCGAGGCCTGTGTGGATTGCGGCAGTAGCACCCGAGACCCCGGCCACCCTGATGACCCGCTCTTCTCAGAACTGGACGGACTGGGACTGGAGCCCATGGAGGAGGGCGGAGGCGAGGGTGGTGGTGGTGGTGGCGGCAGTGGCGAGGGTGAGGGCGGAGAGGAGGCCGGCGCTCAAGCTGGGGCCAGGGCCTCAAGCTCCCAAGACCTGGCCATGGAGGAGGAGGAACAAGGTGGGAGCCCATCCAGTCCAGCCTTACCTGCCACGGAAAATGGCACCAGCTAGACCACATTTTGAGGCCACCTCTGGGAGTGCATGAGAAGCTTCCTTCTCCCTTCTTCCACCTCTCAGAACCAGCCGTGGCTGGACCAACCGATAGGAAACTGCCCCAGCTTCTCCCGCTTAGGGGGCCGGACCCCCATCAGCAGCCCAGGATCCAGGGGCAACTTCTGGCTTCTTAGGGTACAGAGGGTGGGACTCTTCAGCCAGCCCAGCCCGGCGAAGCCTCCTCTCCCACCACTGGTGAGGAGACCTTCCTTCCCCTGGACAAGGCTGCTGACGAGCTGCTGAAGTGGTCTCTCCAAGCCCTGGCTGAGCCCAAGTCCAGGTCCCTGAGGGTTGGGGCTACACTTATTTATTGGGGGAGACGGCTCTCTCTCCCACCTCCTTCCTAGAAGGGAGGAGGAGGGCCCGAGGCCCAAGCAGGACCCAGCGGTCCAAACCCCTAGCTGCTCCGGGGGGGGGGGGGGGGGGGGGGGACGTTGGTGGACCATGGAGTCCCTGGTGCTGCCCCTCAGGTGGGATCCAGGTGTTCTCAGCTGTACCCTCTACCGATGGCATTTGTGTTTTTGATATTGTGTCTGTTATTATTTTTTAATACAAAAAAAAAAAAAAAGACTTTGTGCAATGAAGTTTGGGGACTGGGTGAAGGGAGCTCTTGGTGGAGGGGTGTGGCCCCGCTTCCAGGGAGGTGGTGGCGAGGGTGACGGACCTCCTGCCTTCCTCCACACCCTTTCCAGCTGGGTTTGTCCTGGGCGGGAGATGAGGGGCAACTTGAGCCTAGGGTTTGAGCGAGTTCCAGCGCGGACAGGTGCCCCACGGGGAGGGAGGCCCGCGCAGCCGGCCAACACACGGAGACGGCCGGCTCTCGGTGGCCAAGGGACGGGAAGTCACGTGCCCATCCATGGTCGAACTGGTCCCCCAGGGTGTGGGAGAAAGGAGGGGCGGGGAGTTAACCCTTCGGCTCAGGAGCCGGGGGGGGGGGGGGGGGGGGAGGGAGAAATCTTGGAACGGGGGTCACGGGGGACCCGCGGCAACGTTTGGTCTGTGATATTTCTCTCACTGACTCCCGCGAGAGGCTGATCTATCTCCAGGCGCAGGGCGCCTTCCGCCGGCGCCGTGGCTTAGCTGGTTAAAGCGCCTGTCTAGTAAACAGGAGATCCTGGGTTCGAATCCCAGCGGTGCCTGAGTCCGCAGAAAGCGGTATATTATTGCTCCGAGGGCAACGCGTCTCTCCAATCTTCCGAAGGGTCTTTCTGTGGCGCCTTTCCAGAGATTCTTATTCTTACCAAGCCGTTTCCACCTTGAGCTTCCGCTCCCGCGCACTTTTAGCGTGAATCGGAAGACCCCACTTCGCTTTCAGGAACCAGGGTGGCGCGGGCATCCCATGCGTTCAAGGGCACGGCGCCCTGGGCTTGGGTTCGGGTTCTGCCTCATGTTGTTGGGGCCGTCCTGAGACTTGGGGCAGGGAGCGAGAACGCGAGAACCGCCCCTTCCGCAGGCCTCCGGCGGCTGGCGAGGAGGTGAGGCCCGCACTGCCGCGGGGAGGCGCACGCGCACAGACGTCTCGAGGCGGAGAGGCGGGGCCGGCGGGAGGCGGGCCCGTTGATAGGCAGCTATAGTGGCGCAGGCCCCAAGCCGCACGCGGCTGTGATGGCCGAGTGGTTAAGGCGTTGGACTCGAAATCCAATGGGGTCTCCCCGCGCAGGTTCGAATCCTGCTCACAGCGTGCGTACTTTTGGGAGTGGCTATCCTTACCTTCGGAGGAGAAAGGCCTTTGTTTTTCTAGCGCCTCCTTCCCCGGGAAGGATCCGGCCTTTATTCTTCGGGATTCAGCCACCCGCGACCAGCCCGCGAGCGCCCCCTCGCGGGCCTTACGCTCTGGCGACCGTGTCCCTGAACCGCGTCTCCGAGTTCCTCCCCGTCACCGAGCCCAGCACGCTGCCCAGTGCTATACCGCCGGCGTATTCCGTTTCCCTGAGCCACGCCCCTGCCCGTCTCCTCCGAGATTGTCTCCCTCCTCTCAACCCCACTCCACGAGGCCCTTCATCTACCCCTCCACGTCTCTGTTCCCCTCTCCCGCAAAGCATGTTACCATACACCCACTCTCCCCCATGCCGTCTTCCCATTCTCTCTGGAACCCCCTCTAATCAAGTGCCTCCCCCCACCCCATTCCTCCAAGATGCTCCTGTTAAGTTTACCAAGTGACCGTCGCATTGCTAAACCCATTGATCGCTATTTGGCACCAGCTCACAAGGATGCTTACTCTCCCCCTTAGAAACGCTCTCTTCACTGCCTTCTAGGACACCCTGACTCTTCTGATACTCCTTCTACATCATGAACAGCTCCTACACAGACTCCTTTGGTGGGTCAACACCTTCGGGATCCTTGAATGTCGGAGTGGTCCCACTGGCTCGCTTTTCCAACCTCTTCTCTATCTGTACTCACTCTTATAAATATCAACGAATAACACATTAGTACATCCAAGAATGTTCATCTCCGGCTCCAGAACTCTTCCCCGAATTCCAGATCCATATATATTATTACCTACTTACCATTTCCACTTGGATATCTAATAGGGAATCACAAATAAATTGGCCAAATTCTTGGCCTCCCCAAAATGAACGTCACCTGCACTTTCTAGTTCAGTAATGGAAAATTCCATTTCTTCAGTTGGTCGGAGTAAAAGCCTTAGGATCACCCCCGATTCTCTCTCTTTGTCACACACCCACTCCACATCAAATCAGCCAAGATTTCTTATTAAAACGGGTTTTAAAAAACGTGACTGCTTGTCAAAACATCACCACTACACCCTGGTCCGAGCCCCCACATCTTGCATCCAGATTGTTACAACAGCCCCTAAATTATTTCCTTGCTCCTTCTCTTCTTCCTCTGAACACATTGGGCTTAGTGATCCTTTTAAAACATACATCAGATTCTGTCCTTCCTCTCTTTGAAGCCTTCCAATGGGATATCAAAATGAATTCATGGCTTTTAATGTGTGTAGATACAGAAAGAAATGTGTGCGCATACACCACATATAGATATACATGTATCTCCTAGCTTGCTCCACTGAGAGAGCCTAGAAGGAAAGATAAAGCACCAAGAGGCACACCAAGTGCCCAGATCTTGGTTACTAAATACCGCGTTCCGCTCAAATGAACCAGGGCTCCTAGGAAAAAAGGCTGGTTCCAGGTTAGGGAATTATAAGACGATCTTGGAACATCCTGTTGCACAGGAAAGGAAAGAAATGCTCAAAGAATCTCGGGTATCTATTTTAAAAAGAGACCCAACGGCTCAGGGTTACAGTTAAAGGAGGTCCCATTGGCTAAATCTGGGACAATCTGAGCGTTAAAATATGATTGTGGTGGACCCTGATTCACTGAATCAAGTGAGACTCCAAAGTTCATAACAGGAAAAAGAAATAAAATGGGAAGGAAGGGGATAGCTCTTTTTATATTTTATAGTCAACTGCCCAACTAATAAACGTAGACACAGTGCTGGAGTTAGAAGGCATCAATGGATACTGGAGTAGTGGTTGAACTTTGATGGGCTGTATGTAGCAAAGAGTCTCAAAGTGTCTTCCCACAAAGTACGTATTGATTACTATTCGGGGTGGGGGGGGGTTAATAACTTTACAGTGGACAGATGTGGCCAATGCCATCCAACTGAGTGATCAAAGTCAGCCCCTCGGTATTGAGACAAATTGACGCGTGTCTTCTGACGTGATTCAGAAGGACACGCCGTCGCTTCTGGGATGTTCCTGCCCCAAATACATAATCTGAACAACTTGATTCTAACCGTGAAGAGCCATCGGACAAACTAAACGAAAGGACCAGCTCCAAAATCACGCTGGTCTCTTCAAAACTGTGAAGATTTAACGATAGATTCTTCTAGATTAAATGAGACCGCAGAGACGCAGTAATTAAATGCAACCATGCGATCCTGGACTGCATCTTGGATCAGGACAAAAAAAAGCTATTAAGGACATCACTGGAACACTTGAGGAAATTTGAATATGGACTGGGGATTAAATAATGGTATTATATTAACTTTAATATCCTGATACTGATAACTGCACTGTTATGTTACGAATGTCCTTGTTCTTGAGAAAGACACACCCAGTAACTGGGGGCAAGAGGGCCTAATGTCTCCAGTGTACTTCCAAATGGTTCAGAAAGCAAATATTTTCTTTTTCTTTTCTTTTCTTTTTTTTTTTAAGTCTATTTGTTTAAAGAGAGGGACAGCAGGAGTGGAGGAGGGGCAGAAAGAGAGAGGGAGAGAAAGGATCCCAAGCAGGCTCCACGTTGCTAGCCACAGAGCCCCACCCGGGGCTCGATCTCGGCGACCATGAGATCATGACCTGAGCCAAAACCATGAGCTGGACCCTCAACCGACTGAGCCACCCAAGCAACCCTGGAAAGTGAGTATTTTCTATCCATGCTGTCTTTGGAGAGAAATGACAAAGCAAATGGGACAAACGGAAACAATGGGCTTTTGTGGAGGTTTGACATTATATAGCAATTAAAAATGCTAGAAATAGAACAAAACAAAAAAGCAGGGGGGCGGGCAGGAAGAAGCCCTCCAAAGCCTTCTCATCTCTTTAGGAGTGGGAGAGTCCTGCCCCAGTCCTTCCCGGGAAACTGGGAAAAGGCCTAGAAGGTCGTAGCCAATCAGTGCCCCGGCCCCGTTTCTCTCTCTGATCTCAACTCCCGCACTACTGTTACCGGCCAGAGGCTGCCCTCTGCTCCTTGGACCAGTTAGGCGTGTTTTCCCTCAAAGCTTTCCTGCCGGCTGGTCTCTGCCTGGAGCGCCCTTCCCAGAGGCGTCCCAGTAGCTTTTACTCTCACCTCTTAAATTTCACCTCCTCAATGAGTCTTTCTCTGAAAGTACAATTTCCACTCTCTACCCCCTTGCTTCACTTTTCTCCACCGCACTTACCACCATTGGACACAACGGTTTTACACAATGTTCATCGGCCCGGTTCCCCTACAAGAACGGTTGGCCCCGTAAGGGAACAAAAGGATGAGCCTGTCTTGTTTTGGATTACTTGGGGTCTTCTGTCCTGATTCTTCCTTTGGCCCAGGGGCCTGGTCCTCCTACTTCCCAACCCCCAACCCCCCAACCCCCCCCCCCAGGACCCAACCCTCCAGGAACTCCCCCTACCCAGGACCCAGGGGGGGTCCCAGGAAGCCAGCCTCCCCTTTGAAGAACAAAGAGGGAGGAGCTGAGTCTTGGAGCCCTGGCCTGGGGAGACGTCTCAGCGGGGGAGGGGAAGCCCGGACACTTCACCAGCTGCGCTGTCTCAGTTCCCGGCCCGCCTCCCTAGGGGCCCAGCGCGTGTGGGACACGAGCTCCCCTCCCCCAAGCCCAGATGAGGCCCGCTGTTGAGAGGGAGGCCAGGAAGAGGCTGGAGGCCCAGATACCCAGACGCACACCAGGTGCAAGGACACGCACCCAGGCCCACGGGGGCGCACGTACCCACCCCACCCCCCACCCCCCGAAACACTGGGCATCCGCCTGGAGGGTGACCTCCCCGCCACACGATCCTTATCGGCACAGGAGCAACGGCCGGAGAAAATCAGAAAATCGTGCAGCCCCATGCCAACTGGGCTCCAGTTTGGGGAGCCTAAAGATTCCCACGGTTTGGAGAGAGGCTTTTAAGGAAAAGAATACAAAGGTGGGTACACAAGTCATTATTTAAAGCGAAACGAGATCACGACAACTTAAAGTTGAAAACGCTGGCAGAGGTCACGAAGTCCAGAAACCCCGCTTTCTATGTGTGTTCCCGACCTGCTGGCCCATCCCTATCACAGCTCCACAGACCAGCTGCTGGTTCCTTTTCAAATTTTGCTTCTCGCCTACCATCCACGTGCTTAGAGTGACGCGAGCCACTGGACACATTCCCATCGCACGTGTCTCGTGGCTTTGGGCCTTCATGGCACGAAGCCCGGTGACGGACACAGGTGATGATGGCAGCTTCCCGGAAACCCTTCCGACCCCCCGGGGTAGCCAGGCTGACTGATCCCATACCTGGATCCCCAAACTGGCCGCAGCCACTCCAACGTGCCAGAGGCAGGCAGAGTGGGAAGAGACAGAGAGGTCTTTACCATTTACAGTTAAAACGTCTCACTTTCGCAGGTGTCCCAGAAGCATACGGCCCAGTGAATGCATCGCTAGGGCCCTTCCAGGAGCCTGTGGGGGGAAGCGAGGGGGCTTCTGAAGCATGCACTTAATTCTCCTCGTGGTGAAATTGGCCTCTGAACTTGAGACTTTTGATCCCACATCTCCAACGGACTCTCCACCTGCCTAGAAATCCTACTATTCTGGCCCCCGGGGTTTGGCCGCCTCTCCAAAATGACCCCGTCACACCCTCTTTCTCCTCAAACCGCCTGAGCCCTCTCCCTTCCAGCAGCGAGCCTGACTTGTGTTTCTCGGAGGAAAGGAGAGGAACCAGGAGAACCCGTGTCACCCTTCCTGCACCCCAACTGACGCACGCCCTTAGTTTCCCCCCATCTCCCTGTGGATGAGGAGTCTCCCCTACCACCTGAGGCTGAGTTTCCTACCTGGTCCTGGAGTCTCCCAGCCCCCCAGCCCCTGCCCTCCTGCACCCCTCCACCTCCCAAGAGCAGCCCAGGGCACCTGTGCCCCTACGGGCCACACTGCGTTCCGCTCACCATTCACAGCAGAACTGGATGGAGAGGTCTGCTTGATGCAAGGCCGCGGTCTGCGTGCCTTCAGCCCCATTCTTCCATCAACCCACCCCCACCCGAGCTGACCCAGGGGCTTGGGATTGTGTACAGTCAACCCCCCTCCCTCTAGGTCACCTGTGACATCCAAGATGCTAAACTGATGCTTACTTCGCTCTCTTCTCCTTATTTGACCTCCCGGCAGATTAGCTAGGGCCGGGGTTCCCTTCTTCATACGCCCACTGCTCCTCCTTTCCCAAATTCTGTCCCAGGGACACTGGCCCCCTTCTCGTCGCTACCAACCCCCTAGGCGCTTTGCCAATTCTTCCTCCTCAGCCTGGACTGCAATTGTTGGGGTGCCCCAGGGCTCCTTGCTCCAGCCCCTCTCAAAGCCACCTCTCTCCCCGGGACTCCCCCATATTTACCTTCCATCTCTGACCCCCAACTTTCTACATCCCTGGCCTACCTGTGATTTCCGCTCGGATGCCTAAGGGGATCTCAACCGACCAAACTTTCCCCACGGCCCCACTGCCCTGGTGCCTCTCATCTCCATAAAAGGCACCACCAACTGCCCAGTGACTGAAGCCCAAACCCCAGAGGGAGCCCATTCACGTGTCTCGCCCCGGCCACCACCTCACGCAAGCCGCCATCATCACGTCAGGCCTAGGAGGCCGCTCCTGCAACCCAAATGTCGTCCCTGCTCCCAATTTCACACGGCAGCCGAAGCGGTCATTTTAAAACAGAAGTCTGCGAACATGGCTTTCCTGATGAAAACCCTCCCTCGCCTCCCATGGACCTCAAGAATAAAATCCAAAGTCATTTCCGAGCTTGCAAAGCCCTGTGTGGTGCACCATGCCTGCCTCCCCATTTTTACCTCTGATGTACTCCAAATCCTCCCGCCCAGGAACCCTGGCCCTCTTTCTCTAGGGCCCACCCGCAAATTCCATTCCTGCCTCAGAGCCTTTGCACCTGCTGTTTCCTTTCGCCTGTTTCTTCCTTGGCCTTAAATACCATCTCTTCCTCCAGTTGGTTTCTGACCACCCAGAGGAAAGCAGCACTTTACTCTCAAGCCATTGCCATGTCCGGTTGTCCCCCCGCTCCCCTCCCCCCCCCCCATGACCATCTGATGTTTTCTTTTCTACGCTCCCCTCCCCACAAGATGTAGGGCTTCGGGAGAGCCCTAACCATACTTGGCACACAGAGGCACTCCATAAATATCGACTGAATGAGTAACAGAGAGGCTGTGCACACAGATGTACAGATGCCCAGATTGTCGCACAGTTTCCTTCTGGGAGTCGCTACCGCGCCTGAGTAGAGAAGAGAGCATCCCTGGTCACTGACACAACCCAGACACACGAGACCCGCAGCCGAAACAGGTTGGGAGAGACAGGAGGCAGAAACCGGAGGCGGAGACACAGACGCAGGGCGAGCTCCAGACAGAGACCCAGACTCCGCGAACCAGGGACCGGGGCCCGCGGGAGCCCGGGGAAGCGGCGCGGAGGGAGGCCAGCGGGCAGCAGCGCGGAAGGCCGGAGCCCAGGGTCGCCCCCGCCCTCTCCCGCCTCCCCTCCGCTCACAAGTGGCCGCCGGCAGCTGGCGGGGGACACCCGGCCGCCCGCCGGCCCGACGCGTGCGGGATCAAAGCGGCCGGGAAGGGGCGGGGCGGGAGGTGGCGGGGTTGGGGCGGGGAGGGACGGAGGTGTGAGCGAGCTTCCCAGGGGCTGGCAGGAGCGTGGGAGCGCAGAGTGCCGGGAGGCGACAGAGACCCGGAGAGACGAGAGAGATGAGAGACCCGGGCGCGCCGGAGAGACCCGGAGCTAGAGACGCACGGAGACAGCCGGAGACCGAGAGAGGGCGCACGGCCGTCGCTAAGACAGCTGGCAGGAACGCGAGAGATGCCGAGATAGAGACGCCGGGGCGGCCGCGGGGGCGCAGAAAGACCGCGATAACAGGAAGACCAGGACCCACGGACTTAGAAAAAGCAAGCGCAGTTCAGGGAGGACAGAAAATGGAGAGGGCGAGGAAGAGAAATGGCCGGAAGGGCCCGGGACTTAGGGCGCGTAGGGCGGGAAGGCCTCGCCCCTCCCCCGCGGAGGGTGGGAGGACCCCCGGGGCAGGGATCCGAGCGGCGTGTCCTTTCTCAGGGTGACGCCTGCGGAGATGCGGGGCCGGGGGCGGAGGGAGGGGTGTGGAAGGCCGCAGGACTCGCGGGCTGGGAGGACGGCAGTGGGAGGACTTTCGGCCTCCGGATCTCCATCCAGAGCGTCAAGCTCTACCTTACGGTGAAAAAGATGAGTTAAATAGACAAACTTCTCAGGCAGATTTCTTCCCCATTTGGGGCCGACGGGAGGGGGAAAAAAAAAAAAAAAAAGTCAACCTGTGCATTGGCCGGGAATCGAACCCGGGCCTCCCGCGTGGCAGGCGAGAATTCTACCACTGAACCACCAATGCAAGCGACAGCCAGCCCTTGGTGGCCCTACCTGAACTTGTAAGAGGTTGAGGCCATGGCGGTCCGAGAGAAGGTGTGGGCCAGGGGCTCAGCGAAGGAGCGCCCGAATAGCTGACGTGGGTGGAGCGCCAGGCCATCCTTCCTCCCGCCCGGATCCGGCCGCCGGGCCATAAAGTGGCCCCATATGGCCGGGGGGCGGCCCCACACCCGGGTGCGAACAGCCCGGGGCCCCGAGCCTCGCGTGCAGGTGAGAAAAACTCCGCCCGAGCGCAGGTTCCCAAGGAGGGGGGCGACGGGGGCTGCCGGGAGCCACACATCTGCGCTCCCATTTGGCCCAGGTAGGGGGGAGGTGGGATGTGCTGGCGGCCCTGACCCCAAATGGGAGCACTCTCCCCAAGGTCTGTGTCTCTCCGGGCTCGGGCTTTGGCAGGGCAGGCTGCGGGGCGGGGAGGGGGGTGGGAAGAAAGAAAGAAAGCAGGGGGTTGGTTGGGGGGGGGGGGAGAAACCCAACAACACAACGTGTGGAGAGGCCCTGGGACGGCTCGGAAGGCCTCATCCGCCTCTGACTGCGCAGCTTATCTTTCAACCGGTCTGCAGTCTTGTCTTTCCGTGTCCTTGTCCGGGGCCGTCTGGTTGTCCCGTTAAATCTCTGATTTCTTTCTTCTCAGACACTTTATCCTGAAGCCTCCGACTGTTCACGCATCATTCTGCAGAGGGTCATGTTCTTGGTTTGAGGTGGGTATTGATCTCTTTTTGTATCTCTTTCTGGTCCCTAAAAAAACAAAACAAAACAAAACAAACAAAACCTGTCGGCTCCCTGGTCCCCTATCCTCACGGGGGTCCCCCGGGGAGCAAGCGGCACGAGCACTCCTTGTGTCCCGTGTCCTGGCAGACACAGGCCTGGATCTCCTATAATTAGTTTTGAGTCAAATACTTCTAAGTGGATAGGTCTCTCCACCTCCTACTCCAAGCCTTGCTTCCTTTTTTTCTTCGAGGGTCCCCTTCCTCCCCAGTCCAGCCATCCGCCTGTATGACCCTTTCCCCAGCTCCTACTTCGCTCTGCCTTTGTAATTGCTGCTTGGTAACACATCCTCTTTTCCACTGGATCCGCTGGGTCTCTAGTACGTATCTCACTCAGTATGGATCCCCTAAGCCTAGACCGGTGCGCGCAATGTGGGGGGGAATGGGATTAAGATTCGCTTAGATCCAACTGCACGTCTCTTTTGCCTCCAGGCAGAGCCCCAGTTGAATTGGACAGAGCCACCCAGCGGGAGGCGAATTTGGGGTGAAGGTGTATAAGATCTAGTCTGGAGGGTTGAGGGGTGCCAACTTTTATTTCAGGGTCGGTGGGGGAACAGTGAGCTCCCAAGAAAGCCTCGTTTGGTGGTGGAGGAGGGGAACTCTGAACTTCATTCCAGAGTCCTGTCCCCAAAGCTCTTCAACTCCCTCTCCCCCTAATAACCTCTCCCTTCAGCGGAGTCCCGCCTCATTATACAGCCTTAGGGTCCTTAAATCAGCCAATGCTGCCTTGGCCCCTCATTTCCCACACTCCTAGGTCAGTTTCATTTCTTCCCCGCCCCCCTTGCGCTCCTCCCCTTTCCGGGAGCCTTGTGCTCCTGGCCTAGCGGAGGGGGATCCGGGGGCCGAAGGGGGCGGGCCCGGCTCCAACCCCCACCCCACCCAATTCAGGAGCTGCGGGATATAAGGTGCAAGGCCGGCTTGGGCTCGGTCCACACCAGGGTCCGGAGGAGCGATGGTCACTCGGGATCGAGCGGAGAATAGGGACGGCCCCAAGGTGAGAGGTGAGGGGAGGGAGCAGAGATCCCTGGTCCGGCCAGGGGACCGCGTCCCTGAGACGCAGGGTTGGAAAGGGGAGAGGTGTGCGTGCGGGGGACCCAAGGCACCAGGAGCTGGGAAGGTAGCCGGGAAGATGAGGATGGGATGGGGTCAGAGCAGGGGCTGCGTGGGCGGCAGTACTGGTGTTGGGTTTGGGTAATGGGATTTGGCACCTTGCGGCTTGCAAGGTGTGGGAGGGGGCCGGAATTCGAATGGAATAGATAAGGGGGGCTCAAGCTAAGGGAGGTGGGTGGAAACAAAAAGCGGGGAGGATAGGCGCTGCGCGAGCCAGAGCTGACCCAGTGCAGCCTTATAGAGAAGGCCGGGAAGGCATTGGCCCCAGAGGCCTGACCTCGGGAGGAAGATTTTAGAACCAGTGGAGAAAGACGACTGCACAGACGGGCTAGCGGGAGAAGAGGCGCGGCCGCCCCGAGTATCTCCCTTTTTACATTCAGGGCCGCCGACTCAGAGGCCGGCACCTTGCGGCCACGTGTCCACGTGTCTGGGTGCAAAGAGGCCCCCCCCCCCCAGTTCTCCACTGAGACAGAGACACTGCACGAGACGGAGACGTAGAGGGGAAAGAGGAGAAGGAGAGACACAGACAGGGGAGGAGGGAGGACAAGACAGAGAGGAGAATGCAGAAGACCCGGGAGAGAGAGGAGGCGAGCTACAGAAATTGACCCTAGGGGCTTTGGGAGGGGGAGCGGAGAGGGACCCGATGGGCCTGGCCCTAGGCACTCGCTGGGGTCTTGGGGAAGGGGCGGGCGCGGGACCGACCCGGCGGCGGGACCCAAACGCCGGCGCGGCCGCGCTGAGTCTCGGTCCGGTCGGCCAGCTCTCCCTTTCCTGCCGGTCGCAGATGCTGAAGCCGCTTGTGGAGAAGCGGCGCCGGGACCGCATCAACCGCAGCCTGGAAGAGCTGAGGCTCCTGCTGTTGGAGCAGACCCGGGACCAGGTCAGTCCTTCCGCCGTCCCCAGACCCCCAGGCATCCGGTCTTCGCGTCCCAGGGCTTCCTACTGGGGTGGGGACACGTGCTGCACTGGCGACCCTGGCCCCAAGGCATCCCGACCCGAGCCCCGCCTTTGGAGTCCCATCCCAGACCCCCTCTCGCTCTCAGAACGTGCTCTTCATGGCCACCCCTGGGGTCTGTAAGTTTCACACCCGGCTCTGTAAATTTCACTCCCAGGGGTCAGTCTTCCACCTCTGGGGTCTGTAAATGCTCCCTCCTCTTTTCCCGCACCCGCTCCAACAGCCTGCAGGGTGGTTAGTTTCGGCCCCTGGGGTTTGCTGTTTACAATCCGCTCCTCAACTCTGGGTGGGCTTCGCCCCCTCGGGTTGGACGCTGCAGGCTCGAGGTTTCCCAGGGCCGTTCCTCGTCATCTCCGCTCCGCATTCGGTCGGTCGCGCGCTCCGTGAGCAGCGCGCAAACGCGATCGGGGGCACCCCCAGCTCCCGCATTCCCCCCGTCCCTTCTTCCCCCTGCCACTTCCCCCTCTCTCCCCACCCCTTTCTGTGTTTGCGCCCTCCCCCCCCCCCCCCCCGTCTGTAGAACCTCCGCAACCCGAAGCTGGAGAAAGCAGAGATCCTGGAGTTCGCCGTGGGCTACTTGAGGGAGCGAAGCCGGGTGGAGCCCCCGGGTACAGCGCGGGGGGTGGGGCAGCGGGGGGCGGGAGGGGGATCCACGGGGCGGACCCTGCGATGGACGGTGGGCTTGGGGAGTGGTAGGCTCTGCTCCGAGGCGACGTCAATAACACCCGCGCGTGTCTGTCTCTGTGTCTCCCTCATTTTCTCCCTCTGTCCGTCCTTCTGGGTCTCTGTGCGTCTGTCGGGCTTCGGTTATCTCTGCGCCCCGCCCCGCCCCTTCCCTCGCCCTGGCTGGGTCCCTGCCCTGCCCGCCCGTCCTCCCGCCGGCCGCGGCTCCAGGGGTTCCCCGGTCCCCAGCCCAGGACGCCGAGGCGCTCGCCAGCTGCTACCTGTCCGGCTTCCGCGAGTGCCTGCTCCGTCTGGCGGCCTTCGCGCACGACGCCAGCCCGGCCGCCCGCGCCCAGCTCTTCTCCGCGCTGCACGTCTACCTGCGCCCCAAGCCGCCCCGACTGGAGCCGGTAGATCCGAGGCCCCAGGCGCCGCGCCCACCGCTGGACCCCGCCGCCCCGGTGCCCGGCCCCGCGCTGCACCAGCGCCCCCCAGTGCACCAGGGCCCCCTTAGCCCGCGCTGCGCCTGGTCCCCGTCCCCCTGCTCCCCCCGCGCCGGGGATCCCGGCGCGCCGGCGCCCCTCACCGGACTGCTGCCGCCGCCGCCGCCGCCGCACAGACAAGACGGGGCGCCCAAGGCCCCGCCGCCCCCGCCGCCCGCCTTCTGGAGACCTTGGCCCTGAGCTTCGCGGGGGGTGGGGGTGGGGGCTGGGGGTGAGGTAGAGACTCCAGCCCGAGGGCAGCAGAGGGACCCGGGCGTCGGGGCGAGCAGGTGTTGGGGAGGGCGGCGGGGCGCGCGGGCGCAGCGCGCGGGTGAGATGTGGTCTATATTAGAGTATCTATATAAATATATATTTCCCCGGTTTCTGTCCCTTTCCCCTGCCCCCTTTGCGACTAGGATTGTACCCTCTCTGCCCCCGGCCCAGACCCAGCCCCTTCCCGAGTCCTTAGTGCATGGAATAAAGTGGTTATTCAATCCCCGTGTGTCCCCGAGCCAGGGGCCTGCCTTTATCTCGGCGTCCACGCCCACTTCTGTCTCCCTTTCCTTCTGTTTCCCGCCCCTCCCCCCAGTCTTGCTCTCCATGGCCCAAGCCCCGGGGCAGACAGGTAAGTAAAGAAGAGAGCAGAGCGGAGACTGAGGTTGGAGCTTGAAACCAGGTGGAAAACACTGAAATAGGGTAGGGGGAGAAGGGGATGGGAGCCTTTAAGAAAAAGTCGGAGAGAGAGGGGAGGGGGGGGGAAAAAAAAAAAAAACAAACCTGAAATAAAATCGACTCTGGTGGGATTCGAACCCACAACCTTTGAATCGCTCTTTCGTCACTAGAAGTCCAATGCGCTATCCATTGCGCCACAGAGCCACCTGGCGGGCGGCGGCGTCTGACGGCTTACGGGTACTAGCATGGGGGTGGGGGGGGTGGGGGGGGGCGGGGAGGGAGAGGGGTGTGAGGGCTTTGGGCGGGGCATGCCAGGAGCGCCCGGTTGCGACCTCGCAGGCCTGCCTGGGAGAAGTAGCGGGACAAAAGCACGTGAGCCAGGTGGGAGTGCGGACGCGCACGGGTGGAAGAAACGGGGACAGAGAGCAACCGAATGTGAGCGAGCACAGAGCTGCGGCTGCCCGCTTGGGGGATGCTCCCGGCCCAGGCGCACCCCACTCCCAAATGCGGCCCCATCCAGGAAAATAAACTTGTGTCGTTGTAAAACATCGGTGTGTCTCTTGTTTCCTCCGGCCGGGCCGTTTCGCCGTCCACTGCTTCTCGGTCCGCGATCTCCCAAGAGGGCCGGCCGGCCGATCTAGTACAACCATCCCGAGCCCGGGGTCTCCTTCTAGTCTCTTAGGAGGACTACAGGGAGGACTGTCTTCCACGCAGGTAGCGTGGCCGAGCGGTCTAAGGCGCTGGATTTAGGCTCCAGTCTCTTCGGAGGCGTGGGTTCGAATCCCACCGCTGCCAAGATGGAGTTTTTCTGGTGGCCTGTGTACCCCCATGTAGAA
Source organism: Neofelis nebulosa (assembly GCF_028018385.1). Taxonomy (NCBI): domain Eukaryota; kingdom Metazoa; phylum Chordata; class Mammalia; order Carnivora; family Felidae; genus Neofelis; species Neofelis nebulosa. Next base: position 2,938,813 of record NC_080797.1, on the reverse strand, counting down.
GTCCTGACCGCCGCCCCGGTGGGACGCCCCCCCCCCCCCCCCTTGTTTTTACGAGGACTCCTTGCACCCAAGCCACCACCGCCTTCCACTCTCTGGTGTTCCAGACAGCCTCGGGTTGCGTCAGCCAAGACCTGATGGGACCTGCGGAAGCAACCTCAAGTTCCTCATAGCTGATCTGTGCCTAAACGTGTCCTCAAATGCCAGTGGCTCCCAAGACTAGCGCAACTTGCTATACATTTAAGCGACGGCTGTATGTTCTGATGGTGTGCTGGAGGCTCCAACTACCTGGTCTGTTTTTTAAAAAAAAGGACAGCATCCTCGCTGGCTTTTCAGACCCTCTCAGGTGACGAATGACGCTCCTGCCCCAAGCTCATAAATATAACAGCACTCCGGTGGTACAAAAACCTAAGGTTCCACCGAGATTTGAACTCGGATCGCTGGATTCAGAGTCCAGAGTGCTAACCATTACACCATGGAACCCACTCGTGGTGGAGCTTCTTTGAGAAGGTACATATTACTGATTTTCTCATTTTGCGTGTCTGCCATTCACAGAAAACGGAGACACAAATACCTGCTGGAGGCGGTGGACCCCCGCCTTGGAGCACCTGAACTGTGAATGGAGACGTGCTGTGAAGGAAAAAATACACACCGTAGTTACAAGACATAGTACGTACTGAAAAGAACATTGTTAAAATTTCATTAACAATTTTTAAATATCGAGTACGTGTTAAAATGATAAGATTTCATTGGGTTAAATAAAATGTGTTGTTAAAATGAATTTCGCCTGGTTCTTTTTACTTTCCAGTGTGGCTGACTGGAAAACTTAAATTCACATAAAACATGTCTGCTTTCCCTCCACTGTCTATCTATCGTTCGTTCCACTTTCTGAAAAGTAAAATCCCGACGGGGTTACTATCATTTCATTTTTAAAGTCATGTCACAGCATTTTCGTTGCCCTTTTTTTTCCTTGGTTTTCTTTTAAAGGAATACAGAGATGAGTTGTATTCAAAAAGCGCTGTAGGTTCGTAGGGGGGAAGGAAAAGAAAAAAAAAAAAAAAAAAAAAGCGAGACGCCCGAACAGGGACTTGAACCCTGGACCCTCAGATTAAAAGTCTGATGCTCTACCGACTGAGCTATCCGGGCTCTTCCCAGATAGCTGCTCTGCTACTCATAAGAGCTGTGTGTCTAAGGAAATCCAGGCTCCCAGGGGCGGTAGGTAGTTGCACGCACGTGCGCAGCGGCTCTGGCGCCCACCGGGAGGGACCACAAGGGGCCCCGCGGCTGCTGCCAGCGCTTTCCCGTCCTTCGTCTGGCACAGCACCGGCCGGTGTCTGGCCGCTGCGGGGGAAGGGCCGCGGAGGCGGGGCCGCTGCAGTACCGGCTCTGGCCGCGCGGGGCCGCTGCCGGCCGCGGGCCTCCCAGGCGGATCGCTCTCCCAGCAGGCGGGGTGACCCAGATGCCGCCGCCCTGACTGCCCCGGGCGGGCCCGGAGCGGAACGGATGCCACAGGGGACCTCCCGACGCCGTGAGCCCGGAGTCCGCTTTGGCCCCCCGATCCGCCCCATTCCAAGGGAGGGACCGAGATCGGACGTGCGGCGAGCCGGGGACCCAGAGGGCCGGGCGTAGGGACCGCGGCGCGCAGGGGAAGCGACAGGAAAGTTGTGCTCGGCTGACTCCGGTGCGGTGGGCACTCGGGGCGACTCACCTGCGTGAGTCGACAGTCATGTGTGGTTGATGCCGGGTACGGCTCACCTTGCACAGTGATTCACGTGGATGATTCACAAGTAGGCAATGCGGGTGCCCTGGGCCCAGTCCCGGCTGAGAGAGGAGGAGAGGGTCTCGGGGCAAGTTGGGGAGTGGGCGGGCCGGGGCCCCAGGGTATCAGTCGGCGGGACAGTGTCCCAACCACACAGGTGTCACCTGCTCCTCGTCTCCCTGTTGGCGTCTGGTCCCTCCCTTCCCAGTGGGACTCTGGCTCTTGATATCCATCTGGGTGAGCCCGGTCCTGCCAGCCAGAGAGACCGGCTGTGCCAGAGGTCAGCAAACAAGTATAAGGGGAGGAGAGAGAGCCCGCGGTGAGCAAGGACGGAGACCGGGAGCTCCGGGGAGGAGAGCGAGCCCGAGAGCACCCCACGGAGAGAACCCTGGGCCTTTCCTTCCAGGTGCACCTGCCCCTGCCCCCAGACTCCGCGGCCCTGCAGCGCAACAGCTCAGCTCAGCCCCGCCCGCCGCTCCCCTCCTCCGAGGCGCTGCTTGCGGGAGTCATCGTTGCCGGGGACATCCCTCCCTCCCTCCCTCCCACCATGGCCGTGTACAGCGTGTGTGTGACCACCGGTCCCTACCTGATGGCGGGGACCCTGGACAACATCTCTGTCACCCTGCTGGGCACTTGCGGGGAGAGCCCCAAGCAGCGGCTGGATCGCTTGGGCAGGGACTTCGCCACTGGATCGGTGAGTACAGAGGGGAGGGGAGGGAGGGGCGACCTCTGAGGGTCGCGGCCAGCAGGGGACCCTGAAGGAGGGGAGGGGTCATTCCCCCAGGTCATTCGTCCAGCCTTGGGGGGGACTCGGGACTCCGACTCTGACCTCCTCACCATCCTGTCTTTTCCTGGGGTGTGATAAACCCTACTCAGGCCGGGCTGTGAAGAAGGGGCCCTGGGCTGGGGGGAGGGTCAGGAGAATTTCACCTGCTCCCTGGCTCCTCCCATAATTGAAGGTGGGCTTTGGGCAAGTGGCTTGCCCTCTCTGAGTCCGGGTTTCCTCTTCTCCGGAGGGGATCTGCCTGCCTCCACCAGGACCCCAGGATTTTTGCTGGTGGCCTACACGAGGGTGTGGGAGCCAAGGAGGCTGGTGAAATCCAGAACCCTCTCTGCTCGCACCGGGTGTCTCTGTGGCTGCCACTGCTTGGATGAAGGGGGTGCCTTTTCCCAACTCGTACAAAGGCACTGCGTGGCTTAATTATATGCCAGGACAGGTGGGGGCGTAGATGCCCCTTGGAAGGTGGAAGGATGCCCCCCCCCACGGTTCCTGGCCTCTCACCTGCTTGTTTTTTGGTTCCCCCCCCCCCCCCGCAGGTGCAGAAATACAAAGTGCGCTGCCCAGCCGAGCTGGGGGAGCTCTTGCTGCTGCGTCTGTACAAGGAACGCTATGCCTTCTTCCCCAAGGATTCTTGGTACTGCAGCTTTATTTGCGTCAAGGCCCCCGATGGCACCTGCACCCAGTTCCCCTGCTATCAGTGGATTGAGGGCTATTGCACCGTAGAGCTGCGACCAGGAACAGGTGGGCCAGAGGCAGGGGCCGGCCGCCGTCTGTTGGGATTAGGGGTGGGCATGGGGCGCCTGGGTAGCTCAGACCCCACGGTTTGTGGGTTCAAGCCCCACGTCGGGCTCTGCGTCGGATTCTGCGTCTGCCTCTCTCTCTGTCCCTTCCCTGATCCTGCTCTGTCTCTCTCTCCAAAATAAATAAACATTAAAAAAAAAAAAAAAAAGGAATTACGGGTGGGGTCTCACAAAGCCCAGGCCGTAGGGAACAGGGGTGGGGTTAGGGTACCTAGAACTCAGAACTCCCCAGTAAATGCTTTCTGAAAAAAGTGAGCCTTTAGAACCCTGAATTTCTGGGCAATATTCACACACAGTCTCCACACTCCTACTTCTCCTAGACACACACACACACACACACACACACACACACACACACACACACATACACACACAGAGTCCCTCTGTGCTTCCCCAGAGTGAATCCCTCTGGCGCCCACCGTGGGGTCAGACCACAGTCAGTCAGTTGAGTCAACAGGTGTGGAAGGCCTGAATAATGATCTGGAAAGGCCCTGGCAGCTACTATTGGCTTTTCTGGCGTGGACGAAGTCCCTGTGGGTGCTGTTAGGATTCTTTCTTGCCTTTGCTGGGGGGGAGGGCTTCCAAGGATGCCCAGCTCGAGCTCCTTCAGGTTCTGGACCCCCAGATCTCCTGAGCTGTCTGAGATCACTGAGAGGCAAGACCAGGGCTGGTCCGGGTGTTAACGTGACTGTTAGAGATGAGAGGTGATGTTCCAGGTCAAGATAAAGCGAGCGGTCTTTACTTACCCCCCTCCGCCCCCTAGTGGGTTCTTCATAGACGTCTAAATGCCCATCTGTCATCATAATACATCCATCTGCCCATCGCTTCCCCAAATATATCCGTTTATCAGTCATTTGTCAAGTGCATGTTACATGCACGGCGTGGGGGCACACGCCAGATGCTGGGAACACAAAACACGACTACAAGGTAATTTCTGCCCCCAAAGACTCTTGGGAAAGCGATAAACATACAGACGATTAGGTTGATTGTTACAATTTCAGGGTGAGGTTGTCCTGAGTCCCTTCTGCTGATGAACACACAAGAACGCGGGGTATCCATGTTGCTGAGAGGGATTGGGTTCAAGGGTTAGGGGGTTCAGGCAAGCTTCGCTGGAGGAGGTGTTGTTTGAAAAGAGGCTCACAGGACGAGTGATTTTCATTCCCCACAGCCACAACTATTTGTCAGGACTCCCTGCCCCTCCTTCTGGATCACAGGAGACGGGAACTCCAGAGTCGACAGGAATGCTACCGGTGAGCCTGCCTAATTCGACTTCTTTCCCCCATCTTTACCGTCACCTCTCAGCCTTAATCAGACTACTACTCACTCTGACCTCAGATCCAATCAGGACCTTCATCTGAACCTCACATCAGTCTGAGGTTGACTCACACCAGTACCAACAATTCTCAGCGAATCCACACTCAACCCACAGATACCCTGGATGTCACCCAGATGTCAGACATGACCCTGGTATTGGCCGGTCTCAACCCAGCTTCAGCCTCCTGCCCCCCTTCTCCCCCACCCCAAAGCGGCCACGATCTCCATCTGAACGCAAACCCAGCTCCAAAGCAGTCTGGACATTCATGTTGTCCCCAAATGCCTCTCTGACCCGCAGCCCAGTGACTTCAGGGAGGAAATTCCAATTCTTTGTCACCTACCCAGAAAGTGGGTGGTTTCTGGGAGTTGTAATTTAAAGTCACGTCTTTAAAATCTAAAGAAGGTTATGTTTATTCTCAGTCGGACCTCTGACCTCTTTCTTTCCCTTGGAAGCTGGAAGGTCTATGCCCCTGGCTTCCCTGGCATCATAGACGTCAGCAACTTCAAGGAGATGGAAACAGACAAGAAATTTGCCCTGACCAAGACGGCACCTTGCACAGACCAAGGGGACAGGTGACAGGGGAGCCCAGGCTTGGGAGGAAGGTGGAGGGCATGACCTGAAAGTTGGGACGATGGGGCCCGGGCAGCCAGGAGAGAAGACAACTAGGGTTTAATCCAGGAGTCAGGACAGAAGGGGCAGAGGTGACCCCAAGGGTCTGGCGGGGAGGTGGCTTCAGGCCAGAGCGGAGGAGGCTGGGCAGGGGTCCAGAGCAAGGCAAGGACAGAGGGAGGGAATTAAGGGGAGTGGGCTGCAGGTCCGTCTGACCGGTGTCTGTCTTTGTGCCCCCCCCCCCCCCACAGCAGCGGGAATCAGTACCTGCCTGGCTTCCCCATGAAAATTGACTTCCCGTCCCTGCTGCACATGGACCCCAATATTCGCTACTCGGCCACCAAGACAGTCTCCCTGCTCTTCAACGCCATCCCTGCGTGAGGCCACTGTTCTCCCTGCACTCCTGCTCAGTCTGCCTTCTGCCTCCGCTCTTCCCATGTCCTCCTGTCCGTGTCCCCCTCTGCACATCTCTGTCCCCATGTCTCCTCCCTATCCTCATCTCCCCCTCTCTGTCCTCATTCTACCCTCTGTCCCCATGTCCCTCTCTCTGTCCCTGTGTCCCTATCTGTGTCCCTATGTCCCCTCTCTGTCCCTGTGTCCCCTTTCTATCCTCATCTCCTCCCTCTGTCCCCATGTCCCCCTCCCTGTCCCTGTGTCTCTGTCTCTGTCCCATCTGCCCCCATGTGCCCCTGTCTTTGTGTCCCCCTCTCTGTCGCCATGTCCCCCTCTCTGTCCCTGTCTCCCTGTCTCTGTCCCCATATCCCCCTCCCTGTCCCTGTGTCCCTGTCTCTTTCCCATATCCCCCCTCTCTGCCCCATGTCCCCCTCTCTGTCCTCGTGTCCCCCTCTCTGTCACCATGTCCCCCCGTCCCTGTCTCTGTCCTCATGTCTCCTCTCTGTCCGCATGTTCCCTCTCTGTCCCCATGTCCCCTTTCTGTGCCCATGCCCCCTCTCTGTCCCCATGTCCCCCTCTCTGTCCCCATCTCCCCCCTTTCTGTCCCATGTCCCACTCTCTGTCACGTCTCCTCCTCTCTGTCCCCATGTCCCCTCTCTGTTCCCATGTCTCCCTCTCTGTCCCCATCTCCCCCTTTCTGTCCCCATGTCCCCTCTCTGTCCCTATATCCCCCTCTCTGTCCTCATGTCCCCTCGCTGTTCCCATGTCCCCCTCTCTGTCCCCATCTCCTCCTCTCTGTCCCCATGTCCCCTCTCTGTTCCCATGTCCCCCTCTCTGTCCCCATCTCCTCCTCTCTGTTCCCATGTCCCCCTCTCTGTCCCCGTGTTCCCCCCCATTCTCTTTCTCCCCATCACTTCCTGTTTTTCCTTTGTCATCACCTCTTTCTCCATTCCTCAAATCTAGGAAATTAACCGAGCACCTCCTCAGTGCAGAGCTCAGTCCCAGGCCCTGTTGGTGGGACCATGTTGAGTGGGGCAGGGAGGCCAGGCCCTGAAGTTTCAAGGAAGTGAAGTCAGACCATGTCATGTTCAGACCCCGGAACCAACACTTTCTAGCTGTGGAACCTTGATCTTCACTTAGCCTCTTAACGCTTTCCTCATCTGTCAGATGACAGGAATACACATACCTGCCTCACAGGTTGGGGGGAGAGTAAGCAGGAGAACACCCGGTACGAAACAGTCTCGGTGGATGTGACCGAGTAGTAGTATTAGGATGTGCTCTACGGCCACGAGGGGCTCAGTGTCCCCCGGGGGACATGTGGCACAGTTCATTAGGGATCGGAGGGGCCATTGGCAGCTCAAGTCAGCTTGAGGCTCTGAGTGCGATGTGGTGGAGGGGGTAGAGTGGACACTCCGGGCCAGAGGCGGCAGGGCTGAGTAGGGGCTGGCAGGTGCCTCCTGAGAAGGCGAGTGGGACTGGAGCCGCCTTTGGGCCACGGAGAGTAGAGCTGAGCAGGGAGGGGGGGGGGGTTCTGGGCAAAGCCAGGCTGCCCTGGAGGGAGGACGGACAGGTTCAGCTGGACATCTGTGCGGTGGAAGGTCCAGAGGAGTCCAGGGCAAGAGGCTGGATCCTCACCCTCGGGGCTCCTATGCTGACCGATTCTCTGGGAGCAGGACTAGTGGGAGGGGAGCAGAGGTGAGGTGAGAGTGAGCTCGGGAACGTCTGGAGACAGCTGCAGGTGGCTCAGGCCTCAGGGCAAGGTTGTGGCAGGGTTGCTGGACGAGAGTCACCTGAGCTGGTCCCCGGATGGACGTGTGGGTCTAGACGAGGCGAGGGAAGGCCCCGGAGATCTAGGACAGGCTGCGTGGGACTCAGAGACGGCCGTGGGCAGAGGGAGCTGGTGTTTGACAGCCGTGGGGGATTCATGGAGACGAGGGGCTGTGTCCGGGCTCCAGTGCGGGGCCGTGGCAGGACGCTCTGGAGGAGGGGTGCGCCAGGCCCTCGGAAAAGGAAGACCTTTTCTTTCTCCTTCATTGCCTCCTCACTCTCTGCTTTAACACCGAGCTCTCGCCTGCTTCCTCCCCTCTTCGGGCCTTCCTGGGCAGGTGCTCAGCAAATGCTGTGGCCTGCGGGGCGGGCAGCTCAGCAGATACTCAGGGAGTTGTCCCTGGGGACGTCACAGATGCGCCTTTGCCCGCATCCTTCACAGCATCTGAGCAGACTCACACAGCCGCCTTCCCCACCGCGCACGGCAAACCCACCTGTTGGGTGTCGCATTCCCTCTCGTTGGCCTTGACTCCGTTAGGGAGTGATTAAAATGAACCGATATGTCCACTGACGGAACCACCCAGGCGCCCCAAGCATTTTTTCCCTGATTATAAAATAACACATGCTTGCTGTAAAAAAATTCAAGCAGTGCGGGCGCCCACAAGGTGAAAAGCGCACGGCCCCCCAGGCTGCCAACCCCTCGTTTACCAGTCTGGTGTAGAAAGCATACCTCCGGTTAAGTTTCGCGAGAAGGCCGTGGTAGGGAGGGACCGGCTGGTGGCAGGCTTCCCACCCCTGGGGCTTTGTCCTGTAGGCAGTCAGGGGTCAGTGAAGGTCTGTGACAAGATGGAAACTTGGAGAAAAGCCAAAACGCCAATGAAGACAACTCGTCTGCAACACGTAGCCCCATGTACCCCTATGCGTATCCATGTGGAGTCACCCCTACGAAGCCCCAACTGGCCACTAGACTTCTCTCACGCTCACACTGTTAGGCACCTCTGCTCCGGGAATTGACCTTGTCTGGTCCCTCCAGGACTCTAGGCTGGGGGCACAGTGCCCCTGGCAGCCCCAGGCCCCACCTCGCTTCTCCTCCCCCCCCCCCCCCCCCCCCCGCCTCAGGTCCTTGGGCATGAAGCTTCGAGGACTGCTGGACCGCAAGGGCTCCTGGAAGAAGCTGGATGACATCCGGAATATCTTCTGGTGTCACAAGACCGTCACTTCAGGTGTGCAGAGCCGGGCAGATGTCTGTCCCCCGCCCCTACCCCGTGCTCAGAACCCTCAGCCCCATTCTGGGAAGGGGCCCTCCTCCAGCCGTCCCAGGGAGACTGTGGGGTCCCAGTGCGTGGGGCTCCTGGTTTCGTGAGTGGCAACCATCCCAGAGGCCCCTTAGGAGCTCACGCCGTCTCCCCTTTCCCTGGGAGGGGACAGGAATAGGGGAGTGAGGACAGAGAGACACTCCACCTGCCTGGGAGAGGGTCAAGGGTCATTTCGGGAGTCCTAATCCTGACCAGGGGCGCTGGCCTCTCTTCCCCTACTGCGACCATCGCGAGTTCTGTCGCTGGGGCCAGGCTGGGATTCGGATCCCTGCACCGACACTCGGCTGGGCCAAGTCACTCCGTCTCTTTGACTCTCAGGGTCCTGCGTGAAATTGATTAATTTCACCTGCCTCGCAGGGCTGCTGGGAGGGGAGCCTAAACCAAGGGAGCCAAGGACTGGGCACGGGGAGGATCTAGGGATGTGGCTTCCAGACCCAGTGGTCCCCTCTCTTGCCCCCTAGAGTACGTCACCGAGCACTGGTGTGAGGACCTGTTCTTTGCGTACCAGTATTTGAATGGTGTCAATCCCGTCATGCTCCACTGCCTCACCAGCCTGCCCAGCAAGCTGCCTGTCACCAATGACATGGTGGCCCCCTCGCTGGGTCCGGACACCTGCCTGCAGACAGAACTACAGGTGGGTGATTTGTCGTCATGGATACAGGATGGGCGTGGACGGTAAGGGCCGGAAGGCCGGGGCCACCTCCAGTCTGCAGGCCTCATCCGCTGGGCAGCCCCGGCTTTGAATTGGTGCGAATGGAGGTGGGGGCCAGAAGGCGCTCAGCCATGCCTGGAAGCCTGAGATGGGGCCCGGTGAAGAGCGAGCAGGACAGCCTGGAGGAGAAGGCCCTGCCCGTGTTCTGGGGCTTCCAAGGTCCCCAGAGCTGAGGCCCAAAGAAAGCTGTGTGAGGACAGGGGGAAGGCAGCGCAAGGAGACACAGGAGTAGCAATCACGGGGCAGTAGGAGCTCTGAGGGTCTGGGAGAAAATGATGGGCCAGTCTCTCTGCGGCAGCCGAGCCCTCGGGCATCCTCCAGGAGGCTGGAAACGTCGCAGTCAATTCTGTGTGTATTTATCTTGCTGTTGTTGGATACACTGACAGGGTCACTGAGTGGAGAGAGCAGGAAGGACCAGGCAGGGGCGTGGGGAGAGGATGCCAGCTTACACAGGTGGGAGGTTGTGCAACGCGGGACTCAGCCGGACCTCATTCCGGACATGCTGGGAAGGGTTGGGTATCTAACTCTGGCCATGAGCGCAAGCGCCAAGTATTACTGAGGCCCGAATCGGGGTGGGAGTGGGCGGAGAACAGAGAAGGCAGTGGAGCGCGGGTCGGGGGCCACTTGTGAGCCTCTGTGCGCCTTCCCCAGAGGGGGAATGTCTTCCTAGCGGACTACTGGATCCTGGAGGAGGCCCCCGTCCACTGCCTCAACGGCCGCCAGCAGTACGTGGCCGCCCCGCTCTGTCTGCTGTGGCTCAACCCGCAGGGGGCGCTGGTGCCCTTGGCCATCCAGGTGAGACCTGGGGCGGGCTTCGGGGGCGGGCTCAGGCGGCACGCCGGCAGCCTCGAGCCTCAACCCCCTTATTATTCTTGGACGCAGCTCAGCCAGAACCCCGGGCCCCAAAGCCCCATCTTTCTGCCCACTGACTCCTACTGGGACTGGCTGCTGGCCAAGACGTGGGTGCGCAACTCGGAGTTCCTGGTGCACGAGCACAACACGCACTTTTTGTGCACGCATTTGCTGTGCGAGGCCTTCTCCATGGCCACACTGCGCCAACTGCCGCTGTGCCATCCTGTCTACAAGGTCGGTGAGACCCCCGGGCCGGGCTAGAGGGGGCGGGCCAGCTCGGCCGGCTCCCCTGACCTTCGGCTCCTGCGCCCTCATCCCGCTCGCAGCTCCTGCTTCCCCACACTCGCTACACGCTACAGGTGAACACCATCGCTCGAGCCACGCTGCTCAACCCCGACGGCCTGGTGGACCACGTGAGCCCTCCGGCCCCCTTCCGCCCCGTCTCTGAAGCCCCGCCCCGGGGGCGCTTTGCCCCGCCCCCAAGCCTCTACGGCCTGCAATCCCATTCCACGGTCCCTGCCGGACCCTTCCCACAAGCCCCGCCCGCCTCCCCCCATTGGTTCCCTACTTGCCCCGCCCATAGGCCTCTACGGCCTCCAATCCCATTCCACGGTCCCTGCCAGACCCTTCCCACAAGCCCCGCCCGCCTCCCCCCATTGGTTCCCTACTTGCCCCGCCCATAAGCCTCTACGGCCTCCAATCCCATTCCACGGTCCCTGCCAGAGCCTTCCCACAAGCCACGCCCCGGCCCCTATTTGCCCCGCCCGCAAACCCTGTCCCCGCCCCCTCTGTCCCACCCACGGGCTCCGCACCTGCAGGCCCCTGGCTTCTTAGTTTCTGGAGGTGGGGGTGGCCGGCTCCCCTTTGACCACATCCTCCGCTGACCCTGCGCCGAGCTGGCCCTCTCGTCCCCGCCTCCCCGGCGTTAGTTACCAAATACCTAAGGATTACCTCCCACGCACGTAGGAGGCCCGCCACCTCCGCAGCCCGCGTCAGGCCCCTCGATGGGGGTTTGATCCGCGATCTAGGACTCCTTGGTTAACTGAATAATTCCCCCCTGCTGAGTCACTAGCCTCCTCTTGCCCCCAGGCACTGGGGTGGGGTCTGGGCCGTCCCCAAGCCCAGCTGTCTTGTGTTGTCAGGTGACGTCCGGCGGGAGGCAAGGCCTCCTCTACCTCATAAGCACAGGTCTGGCCCACTTCACCTACACCGATTTCTGCCTTCCGGACAGCCTGCGGGCCCGCGGCGTCCTGACCATCCCCAACTACCATTACCGAGACGATGGCCTGAAGATCTGGGCGGCCATTCAGAGGTGCGGGGTGCAGGCCTGGGACCTTGCAGCCAGTCTGGCCTCACCAGGGCCTCCTGGCTCAGGGACAGGGGGGGACGCCTGTACTCATGCGGGCTGGGGCGCTTGGGGCTGGAGGTGGTGGCTGTGTTTCAGGCCCCAGCACGGAGCACCCCAAGGGTGAGAGTTGGGGTTGGGGTCCTCAGTGAAACGACAGGTAGCTGTGGCCTGGGGAGAGCCTGGGCTGTGTATGAATGCGGGGGGAGAAAGGAAAGGGCAGGGTGTCCAGAGGAATCAGGGCAGGTGAAGTGTAGGCTGGGACCCCAGGCTCTCTCGTCAGTGCACTGTCCCCCCAGACGCCTGTGTGGAAAGGAGGCCCCGAGTACCCATGACTCGGGAGTGCCCAGACTTGGGCCCTTGGGTTCCATCTGGATCTGGGGGTCCCCGCTGGACCCTGGTAGGCTCCCAGTGGATGCTGACTGTCTGGCTCTCCCCAGCCTCAGGGCACTGGGCCTTGGATTTCTGGCCAGCCTTGAGCCCAAGGTCATGCCCGTGGCATTTGCATGTCTTTTCTGCAGCTTTGTCTCAGAAATCGTGGGCTACTATTATCCTAGCGACGCATCTGTGCAGCGGGACACGGAGCTGCAGGCCTGGGTCGGCGAGATTTTTGCTCAGGCCTTCTTGGGCCGGGAAAGCTCAGGTATCTCCTCTCCATCCCCCAACCACAAGCTCCCAAGGACTCGGTGCCCTCCCTGGCCTCGCCTGTTACTTAGTTCTTACTTATGGACCAGCCTTTGAAGTACACCCTATGCTTTTTTTCCTGAGGCTTTTCCCCTCCTCTTTAAACAACAAATTTTATTTTTTTTTTTTTTTAATTTTTTTTTTTTTATTTTTTTTTATTTTTTTATTTTTTTTTTGGGACAGAGAGAGACAGAGCATGAACGGGGGAGGGGCAGAGAGAGAGGGAGACACAGAATCGGAAACAGGCTCCAGGCTCCGAGCCATCAGCCCAGAGCCTGACGCGGGGCTCGAACTCACGGACCGCGAGATCGTGACCTGGCTGAAGTCGGACGCTTAACCGACTGCGCCACCCAGGCGCCCCAACAAATTTTATTTTTTTAATGTTTGTTTATTTTTGAGAGAGAGAGAGAGAGAGCGTGAGCCGGAGAGGGGCAGAGAGAGAGGGAGACAGAATCCGAAGCAGGCTCCTGGCTCTGAGCTGTCAGCACAGAGCCTGACGCGGGGCTCGAACCCACGGACCATGAGATCATGACCTGAGTTGAAGTCAGGCGCTCAACCCCCTGAGCCCCCCCCCCCCGGACGCCCCACTTTAAATCACGTGACATCTGCCGTGGCTGGATCGAAAACGCAGGACTAGCTGTTCTGCAGAATGTGTCGCCTTCCGAGTTAATCCAGTGGCTTCCTCGCGAGGTCATTCAGCTTGCTACTCTACTCGCTGTGTGTTCTGTCGATGGGAAGTAACATCTAAAGGTTAAATGTTGGGGCCAGAATATTTCTCAAGTGATGCTATGTTCCCTGGATTGCGTCACACGGGGAGGCAAGTAGGGTCAGGTTGTCTCCCTGTTAGTGATGCCGAGTGATTTCTGGGTTAAGGTGGTGACAAGGTCTCTTTGGGGTATTTCAAGGATGACCCATCCCCTGCTTTGCTTTGCAAGCCCACTGTTAATCCTGGGCTGGCCTGGTCTTGAATGCTCCTCCCCCAAAGACAGTTTTTGTTTTGTTTTTCCTATTTGGGGCTGTTTCCTATTTGAGACCTGGGATGGGGGGAATCTAATTACTGTTGGTTGACTCCCCTATCTTACTTTATTATTATTTTTTAATTTTTTAATGTTTATTTTATTTTTGAGAGAGAGAGAGAGAGAGAGAGAGAGAGAGAGAGAGAGAGAGAGAGAGATAGGGTGCGAGCAGGGGAGAGGCAGAGAGAGAGGGAGACAGAATCTGAAGCAGGCTCCAGGCTCTGAGCTGTCAGCACAGAGCCCAACACGGGGCTCAAACTCACAAACCGTGAGATCCTAACCTGAGCTGAAATCAAGAGTCAGAGGCCTGACCGACTGAGCCGCCCAGGCGCCCCTCTCCTATCTTACATTATTAAACCTGTCTCTGACTTAATACAACAGAGCATTCTTCAGCTTGACAAACACCTCTTCCGACAGTGTGAGCTAATCCCAGATTCCTGGTTTAAGGCAAGACACACTGATCAATCAGCTTCGGTCAGTGTGACTTTTGCTTCCATATTTCAAGGGGAACAAATAAACACTAGGAGCTACAGAACACTTCCCACAGCTCGTCTGACCTCCTTGCCGTTTAAGCTCAGCCCTCCAGGTTAGAATATCCACCACCAAGAGAACCTTCAGAAAATTCCCACACGCCCCCCCATCAGGTGCCCGGTCCTTCCCCTAAGCCTCTCTGCCTGTTCGGCTGTACCAGCCTCTCTCTCTCCTGACTGTAAGCCTTGAAGTCATCTTTGGCTCATGTCCTCTCTGTCTTCCTGTCTCCCTAAACCCAGTTGGGTGTCCAATTCTTACTGTCCCCATCAATTCCTACTGTCACCACCCAGTCCCTGCATTATAGCAGCTGTCTCTTTGCAGGCCTCACCTTTCTCAGCCCCTTGCTGCTTGCCCGCCAGGCCTGAGGGGCCACCGCCCTGGTAATCCTCTGAAATTGTGCCCAGAAACCGCCTGGCCTGGCACATTCCTTCCCACCCTGCCTTCTTACCTTCTCAGGCATTCACTACACTCAACCGATAATTACTGGGCTCTTCATATTAAGTATTGTTCTAGGTGCTGGGGTTTGGCGGTGAGCACGACAGACAGAAATCCTGGCCTTCACGGAGCTTAATATTCTAGTGGGGAGACTCTGATAACAAATAAATATGTCCGGTGGTTGGTTATGAGCCCCCGGAAACATGAAAACGCGTGTTGAGGAAGGGGGTGGTTTCAGATAGGTGGTCAGGGAAGATCTCTCTGAGGACGTGATGTTTGACTAGGGAAGTGAGGGAGATAGTTCGGTGGATAACTGGCCTAAGACTATACAGGCAGAGGTATAGCAAGTGCAAAGGCCCTGAGGCAGATGCGTGACGGCAGGTTTGCAGAATATCAGGAAGGCCTGCGTGGCTGAGTAGAGAAGGTGAGAGAGAAAACAGGAGGGAAGGAAATAAAGCCCGAGAAGGAGCGAGGGCCAGATCAAGCAGGACAGTGGTAAGGTGAGTGGGGTGGGAGGCCCATAGCGGGTTTTAGCAAGGGGCGACATGATCAGATTTACGGTTCTAAAAGACCAGATTGGCCTCTGGGAGGCCAATTTGCTGATCCGAGGTAAAAAGAGGAAGGAGTGGACAGATTTCGGCCTGAGCAGCTGTATAAAGATACCAGAATGATGGGGCACCAGGGTGGCTCAGTTGGTTAAGCGTCCGACTTCAGCTCAGGTCACGATCTCGTGGTCCGTGAGTTCGAGCCCCACGTCGGGCTCTGGGCTGATGGCTTGGAGCCTGCTTCCGATTCTGTGTCTCCCTCTCTCTCTGCCCCTCCCGCGTTCATGCTCTGTCTCTCTCTCAAAAATAAATAAACGTTAAAAAAAGAATAAAGATACCAGAATGAGACCCCTGGGGGAGGGCCAGGCTTGGGGAGTATGTGGGGTAGGGGCGTCAAGCGTCAGGTTTTGCGGATGTTGTTGGAGAGGCCTCGTAGACACCCAAGTCAGAGCGTCAGGTACTGGCTGGCGATTTATGCCCACGGCTACGCCGAGTTCGGGGTCCAGGCGGAGCCGGAGGCGTGAATTTGGAGGTCACCGGCCAGTGGCAAGCGGTTAAAGCCATTGATTTGCGCGAGATCAGTGAGCAGTGACGTACAGGGAGAAGAGGTCTCATCATGCCCTCCTCTGTCATCTATTTTTCTGTTCAAAGCTCATCCACTCTTCCAACTCAAGGGGGCCCCTTCTCTTGCCCCAGGGAAGTCTCCCCTGAGTGCCTTAGCTTCAGTGCCTCTTTCTTCCTGCCTTCTCTTTCCCCAAAGAGCCAAGCCCGGGCCCCCCACGCCCCCCACCTCTGCTTCTATCACTGCGAGCTTCTGAGTGAGTGACACTCTGGTCATCTGTTTCTGTCACTAAGCCCCACGGTGGATGATCCCTTACTGGGTGCTTGGACAAATCTTGGTGAGTTGGGGAGAATTTGAACATTAAGTGCTAGGAGGGGCTGTGGATAGAAGTGCCTTGGCAGTCAAGGAGCAGAGCCACCTTGACTGTCAGCTTGAACTTGGCTCCTCCAGTGTGAGCTGTGCTGGCTGGGCGTTTTCTGGTCTGATCCCAGCACCCAGCTCCTATCCTGACCCCCTTTAGAGACCGTAAGCCTTGGTGATGACCATCCCTAACCTCAGCCCAGCCCTAATCTTAGAAGACAACAGTGGCCAAATGCTCAGCTCTCATGTCCTCACTCGCCCCTTGGGGTGAGCCCCGGCCCCGAGCTGCCCCTGGGAAGCCCATGCCCTCCCTCTACACCCTCTCCCCTTCCTCCTGCACCCAGGCTTCCCGCAAAGGCTGTGCACTCCGGGAGAGCTGGTGAAGTTCCTTACTGCCATCATCTTCAACTGCTCGGCCCAGCATGCCGCGGTCAACAGTGGGCAGGTGAGGCTGCAGGGGGCAGGCCTGGGTGGGGCGGGGATGGGGCTATGCAAGGTTGGGCTCAACGATGGACGTGAGGCCAGAGTTGGGGTTGAGAGTGTGGGTGTGTCAGGGTTGGGGTGGGTTTACGATCGGGGCTGAGGCTGGTGGTGAGCGGGTGGAGTGGGTCCAAAGTTGTGGTGGTGACTCCAGTTGGTGTTGTGTAGGAAGTAGAACTTATGGGGACCTATCATGGTGGGGACGCAGCCGGGTGGAGTATCAGGTCACTCTGGGTGGCAGGCCAGCCCGAGGCCCTTTGCTGGGATTACCTCCTCTCTGGGTCCTGCTCCTTCCTTGGTGACTTACTCCACCCAGTCCTGGAACATTGGATGGGGAGTGACAAGGGGTGAGCCTCCTACCCCACTTCTGGAACTTTCTACCCTATACTCCTCCCTGTCTTCCCTTTCCACCATCTTCTCATTTCCCAACTGTGGGAACTGGGATGATGAAGGAGCCGGTTCCCTGCTCTGGCCAGCTGACTCAACTGGGGCGGGGTCCCTACAGCATGACTTTGGGGCCTGGATGCCCAATACCCCATCATCCATGAGGCAGCCCCCACCCCAGACCAAGGGGACCGCCACCCTGGAGAGTTATCTAGACACCCTCCCAGAAGTGAACGTCACCTGTAACAACCTTCTCCTCTTCTGGTTGGTCAGCCAGGAGCCCAAGGACCAGGTGTGTATGGAGGATGGGGGTGGAGTGGGGGTGGGGTAGAAGTGGGGGGCTTACAGGGCCTGGGCAGTGGCAATGGTTTCCAGGGGGGATTGGGGACTGAGTGCTGCCATTTATATCCACTGCTGAGCTGTCTTGGGTTCCTCAGTTTCTTTAGGAAGTGATAGTTGATCCCCAAAGACATACATTGAAGCAAATACCAGTTTAGTGGCTAGGGCATAACGTCCATTGAATTCACCAGTTTACCAATCCATCTACCCATCTGTTCATCCATCCATCCACCCATCCATCCATCCATCCATCCACCCACCCACCCACTCACTCATCCATCCATCCATCCATCCATCCATCCATCCATCCATCCACCCACCCACTCACTCATCCATCCATCCATCCATCCATTCATCCATCCATCCACCCACTCACTCAGCTATCCATCCATCCATCCATCCATCCATCCATCCATCCATCCACCCACTCACTCAGCCATCCATCCACCCATCCACCCACCCACCCACTCACTCATCCATCCATCCATCCATCCATCCATCCATCCATCCACCCACCCACTCACTCAGCTATCCATCCATCCATCCATCCATCCATCCATCCATCCATCCATCCACCCACTCACTCAGCCATCCATCCATCCATCCATCCATCCATCCATCCATCCATCCACTCAGCCAACCATCCATCCATCCATCCATCCATCCATCCATCCATCCATCCATCCATTCATCAACCATTCATCCATTAACCTCTCATCCATTCATCCAAACATTGAACACACATTATTTTGGATACCTCCCACATGTCAACATGACACTGGGGACCAGGCATAGGAAGCTGAGTGAGACTTCCCTGCCTTCAAGAATCCTGTGGCCTAGTTGAGGAGACACACAGGGAAGCGGACAAGGGCACAACAGTGTCGTCAGAATCATTTATGCACGAACATGTACTTCTTGAGTATTTGTTATGTGTCAGATGTTGGTGGGCAGATACAAACCCTATCCTCATGAGCTTAGTCTCGTGATAGAGGTGAGAATGGGGACTTGTGGAACCTGACTGAGTGTGGGCGAACCCCGGAAGGCTTCTTGGAGGAAGTGACATCTAAGCTAAAACCTGCAGGACAAGTAGGAGCTTGACAGGCAAAGGAAGGGTAGGGTTAGCTGGCAGGCAGGAGGAAAGGCACAACCAAGTGAAAAGAAGTGAAGGCCAGGGGCGCCTGGGTGGCGCAGTCGGTTAAGCCTCCGACTTCAGCCAGGTCACGATCTCGCGGTCCGTGAGTTCGAGCCCCGCGTCAGGCTCTGGGCTGATGGCTCGGAGCCTGGAGCCTGTTTCCGATTCTGTGTCTCCCTCTCTCTCTGCCCCTCCCCCGTTCATGCTCTGTCTCTCTCTGTCCCAAAAATAAATAAAAAACGTTGGAAAAAAAAAAAATTAAAAAAAAAAAAAAAAAAAAAAAAGAAGTGAAGGCCAGTCCGTTGGGGTGTTGGTGCGATTGCAAACGGTTTGGTGCGGGCACAGCGTTCATTCAGAGCAGGATGGGGAAGCCACTGAAGAACATTAAGCCAGGGGTGACATGGCTAAATTTGTGTTTCAGCAAGAGCGCCTTCCTGGCTGTGTGGATGGCTGGGAGGGGCAGCTTTGGAGGCAGGAGCCTGGCTTGGCCGGGGGAACAGCCCTTTGATCACCAGTTACCATCATTTTCGTTCACATATTGGGGCACTGGCCCTGCCTCTGCCCCCCTGGTCTTGTTCACAAGCCCTCTGACTCTGGGGAATATCCTTATTTCTCGTGCTTGGCTCCATTTGGTGCAGATGTGCTATCAGAGCTTGAGGACACCAGGGACGAGTACCTGGGTCCTGCTCCTTCCTGGTTTCATTTCCCAAGGACTCGGAGACATTCGTTTTTGTTGTTAGAAAGGAAAAACTCTGGGGTTTTTGTTCTACTCACACAATACTCTGTTACCGTTCTCAGTACTCTCACTCAGTACTTCTGGCCACGAAATGTGTGTGGGGGGTGTTCCCACATCACATGATCCTCCGACACCAGCTGGGTGTCAGGTAATTTAAACGTTTATTTTATTTATTTTTGAGAGAGAGAGAGAGGTGGGGGAGGGGCAGAGAGAAAGGGAGACACAGAATCTGAAACAGGCTCCAGGCTCCGAGCTGTCGGCACAGAGCCCACTGCGGGGTTCGAACCCATGAACCGTGAGATCATGACCTGAACCGAAGTCTGACGCTCAACTGACCGGGCCACCCAAGCGCCCCTCTGTGTTCTGCTTTTTTGGACAGCTCTACTATAGTTTCAGAACTTAGATGTCAATCTGATAGATAAGACATAAAAAGGACTCTTTGAAATTCTGGTAAACTTTCAAGGAGCAAGTAATTCCTAAATCGGTCAAGCTGCTTGAAGGTACAGAAAAGAAAGCGGAAGCTTCCCAAATCTTTTTGCTGGGAAGCTGGATGCCGGCACCCGGCAGAGGTGGTGACTTTAAGAAGGGAAGTGGGGGGCTCCTGGGTGGCTCAGCCGACTTCGGCTCAGGTCATGATCTCGCGGTCCGTGAGTTCGAGCCCCACGTCGGGCTCTGGGCTGACAGCTCAGAGCCTGGAGCCTGTTTCTGATTCTGTGTCTCCCTCTCTCTGACCCTCCCCCGTTCATGGTCTGTCTCTCTCTGTCTCAAAAATAAATAAATGTTAAAAAAAAATTAAAAAAAGAAAAGAAGAAGGGAAGTGGGTCTCAAGGGGAAAGTTCCAGCCTCAGATCCTCGCTTCCTACCTGTGTGACCCTGGGTATGTAATTGGGCCTCTCTAAGCCTCAATTTCTTCATCTGTAAGGTGGGAATGATAAGAGCGCCTGTCTTACAGGATTGTTGTGCCGTCCTGATACTCCATGTCAAGTGCTTGGAACACGTTAACCGTAATTAAGAAAATAAAATGATAAACTTGCTCTACTCAGCTGCAACCATCTTGAAAATATATCATTAGCCAGTGAAGGCCACTACTAAATAGTAAAACAAATCATACACCATGAGGAAGTCTAGTTCATTCTAGAAATGAAAGGCCGATTCAACCTTATGCAATCTGACGGTGTGATTTATTACATCGGTAAAGAAACACACCGTATAATCATCTGGATATATGAAAGAAGCCTTTGACAAGAGTGAATAGTCATTGCTGATAAGAACTCAGTGTAAGGTGAAACTCCCAAGCTGAGTTTTGAGAAAAAGTGTCTTTCGGAGGGGCACCTGGGTGGCTCAGTCGGTGAAGCGTCCGACTCTTGGTGTCAGCTCAGGTCATGATCTCACGGTTCGTGAGTCTGAGCCCCGCATCAGGCTCTGCGCTGATGGCTCGGAGCCTGCTTGGGATCCTCTCTCTCTCCCTGTGTCTCTGCCCCACCCCTCTGCTTGCACTCGATCTCTCTCTCTCTCTCTCTCTCTCTCTCTCTCTCTCTCTCAAAATAAATATAAAACAAAAGTATAGGGGCGCCTGGGTGGCGCAGTCAGTTAAGCGTCCGACTTTAGCCAGGTCACGATCTCACGGTCCATGAGTTCGAGCCCCGCGTCAGGCTCTGGGCTGATGGCTCGGAGCCTGGAGCCTGTTTCCGATTCTGTGTCTCCCTCTCTCTCTGTCCCTCCCCCGTTCATGCTCTGTCTCTCTCTGTCCCAAAAATAAACGTTGAAAAAAAAAAAAGTATATTTCAGAAAACACTGCATTTATGGTGAGGCAGCAGAGATCTCTTTAGAAAGTCAGGCACGACAAAGTTAAATGCGCCGTGACCACTGTCCTGGGAGGCCCGGTTGGAGGTCCCCGTCAGGGCAGTCAAACCAGACCGAGGATTTGTAAACATCAGGATTATTGGCAATAGTTGTATTGTATGAAGGTTCTATTGGACGGGAGGCGCACGCTGGTTAGAAGGCCGGGCCCCCTCCGGGAACTGTGGAGGTGAGCCGGCCGTGTGGTCTGGTCACAGAGACAGGGGCCATCCCCTGCTGCCACAGTTCTGGCGCTCACTGTAGTTCACCGCGATATTTCCCGATTGTGGTTGGCCACCCTGTAAAGCGTGACAGTGTGTGGCAATGGCGTGGGAATGACTGGCAAGGTGCCTCAGAACGGGGGTGTCTTCAGGAGCTGCATTTTGAATTGAATCGGGGAGGCGACAGGTGTACTCTTGGCCATGGCTACCGGAGCGTGCTTATGTGGATTTCATAACATGTTAACACGTTATGTTGATTTGTGTTAAGGATGTGGTTGTGCTCTTTTAGTTCACAGAACAGTGGACCAGGCGTTGGAAGGAGCCTTTATTATTTTGTTATTTTTAAAAAATTTTAATGTGTATTTATTTTTGAGAGACACAGAGACAGAGTGCGAGTGGGGGAAGGGCAGACAGAGAGGGAGACGCAGAATCCGAAGCAGGTTCCCCACTCTGAGCTGCCAGCACCGAGCCCGACGCAGGGCTCAAATCCACGGACTGTGAGATCATGACCTGAGCTAAAGTTGGACGCTTAACCGACTGAGCCACCCAGGCGCCCCTGGAAGGGACCTTTAAAAAGATATTCTAGAACAATCCATCCCCCCTTGCAGGTGCAGAAACAGTCTCCGAGTGACAGGCAGAGGGTTACCAGCAGAGGGAGCGCTAACCTTAGGCTCCCAGCACTCCCAGGTCCCACACTCCCTGGGTGTTGCAGGGGTTGTGGGGGTGGTGGGGGTGGGGGTGGGGGAGGGGGAGGCTGCTCCAAGCAGGTTGTCTGGAGGGGTGGTCTGCGGGTTTGCTTCGCAGTAGCCAGGGCTGGGTCATGCCCTTAGAAGCCACCTTAAGTATATATTGGCAAATCGTCCATTCTTCGTCCCATCCTGAACATCATCCTGACCGCCACCCGATTTTCTCCCAGCGGCCCCTGGGCACCTATCCGGATCAGCACTTCACCGAGGAGACCCCTCGGCGGAGCATCGCGGCCTTCCAGAACCGCCTGGCCCAGATTTCGCAGGAGATCCGGGAGCGGAACCAAGGCCTGGTGCTGCCCTATGCCTACCTGGACCCTCCCGTCATCGAGAACAGCGTCTCCATTTAACCCCTCCTCCTTTCCTCCCTACAAGAAAGGCTCAAGCATGAGGACGTGAGGAGGGCGTCCAGGGCCAGAAGCCGCTGGCTAACGTCAAACGCACAATAGGCCCTTCACGAGGGGGAGCCCCGTCACCCTTTGCTCTACTTGGGACAGCCTCTTACTTCCCTCTCCTGTGAAAACTTACCTCCTCCCACCAGGAACCCCACAGGGACACTGAGCTCTCTTTCCAGTCCTGCCCCCTCCCCAAACTCCCCCTCTTACCTTGGCTCTTTGTTTCCACTCTCCTCCGGACCTCGGGCCCACCAATCTAACTTCCCTCTCTGGAAAAGCCTGGAAACTGGGCAAGAAAGGATACGTGTCCTGGGTCTGCTGTGTGGTCCCCTTTGATGGAGCATCTTTAAGGGGAGGGTTAGAATTAGACCCAACTTGGGGCGCCTGGGTGGTTCAATCAGTTAAGCTTCAGGCTCTTGATTTTGGCTCCAGTCATGATATGGTTCGTGAGTTCAAGCCCCGCATTGGGCTCTGTGCTGACAGCACGGAGCCTGCTTGGGATTCTCTCTCTCTCCCTCTCTCTCTCTCTCCTTCTCAAAATAAATAAACATTAAAAAAACAAAACAAAACAGAATTAGACCTAACCTCTAGGTCTTCTCCGGGCTAGCTCCCTGGCCTGGATATGTGTGTGTGTGTGGGGGGGTCCCTCCCCAGCTCTTGTCCTCACCCCACAATCCTATTCTACCCTCCTTCCTTTTTTTTCTGTCCTTGAGCCCAGTGAATTCAATAAAACCCAACAGATTTGGTTCCCATTTCATTGTTGTTTTTGGCACATGCATGTGCGTGGGTGCGGGCGTGTGGCTGGGGTAGCAGGGGATTGGAGGAGGAAGGGGCTGCAGTGAGTCCCTGGGTCATCTGTTCTGGAGACAGGGAGCCTCCCGGCTCAAGTCAGCCCCTAGCCAGGCCCCACGTTCCTGCTGTCACCTCCCAGAGAGTGTCACCCATCTGGAGGTGAAGGAATTTCCATTCAAAGGGCTGATAGGAAAAAAGTGGGTATTTTGCAAAGCCTAGGAAGCCAGCTGCTGGGTGTGCCCCTGGGAGTGGTCACCCGTCTGGACACAGGGAAGACTGGGTCTCCAGCCCTCCTCGGGTGGGTGGGGTCACGATGAGCTCCGCAGGGAGGCGGCTCACCTCTGGCCCGGAGCATTTAGTCCTTGCCCTGCCCCTCCAAGGCTGGCGCCTCTCTGCCTCTGCTGTTCTAGAGCCGATCCCGCCAGCTCCGGTCTCTGCGGGAGCAGGACGGAGCCTCCTGCGGGCCAGGGCTGGACGCCGAGCAGAGCAAGAGAGAACTTTGCACTGGGTCCCGCCGCGGAGATTTCGGGATTGGCTGTCACTGCAGCATAATCAAACCCATCCCGACATAGGTGGTCATCTGGGAAGGCTGATGTTCTCCCGTCCAGCCCTGAAGCTCCTAAAATTAGATCTGTGTTGGGGCGCGGTTAAGCGTCCGATTCTTGGTTTCGGTTCAGGGCATGATCTCCCTGTTCGTGGGTTCGAGCCCCGCGTCGGGCCCTGTGCTGACAGCTCAGAGCCTGGAGCCTGCTTGGGATTCTCTGTCTCTCCCTGTCTCTCTGTCCCTCCCCTGCTTTCTCTCTCTCTCTCTCTCTAAGTAAATAAATAAACTTAAAAAAATTAGGGCTCTCCCTCAGGTCAGTCATCCATATCTTCTCTCTCCACGGCCCCCGACGCCTTCCCTGTATCCCGTGTCCCTTGACTTCAGATCCAGCCCCCTTACCCCCTCTGCCTCTAGAGGCAAATTCTGTGTCTGACCAAACCCTGGTCACAGCCTCTCTGTGGCCAGAGTCCCAGTGCCTTCGGACAGGGTAACTGTTCCTTCAACCCTATAGTGCCGGTGGTAGGGGAATCAATCCCACGGCTTTACTGTCACAGTAACTGGGGACCCATCGGGAGAGTCGCCTGGGCGAGGGCTTTGCTAGGCCGCTGAGTCTCCCAGGCCCCACTGCAGACCAACGCCCGTGTTTGTTCCCCCGCCGAGTGGGGATCCTCTTGCCGCCTTGGCCTTGGCCGCCAGAAAGAGCTTGCTGTACAGACGCAGCTCTGTGAGAAGCTCAGGACCGAATGCGTCTCCTGAACTGCCATCCTGGGGCCCCCGGGGGAGGAAAGCACACCAGCCTCTTCTCCCAGCCTCATTCCTCCGCTGCGTGGAAATTCTAGAGCAGCCACTGTCCCACAGACCCAGAGAAAAACACTGCCCGTCCTTTTCCTTGTCAGACCCGAAGAATCTTCTCCCTGTTCAACCAAACTCCTTCTCCCTTCGTGAATGGGGCGGGTGAGAGGGGACGAGCGTTGGGGGCAGGAAGGGGGTCGGGTTTTCCCTTCCTGTGCCCGTGATCCTCAGAGAAGAGGGTCCCCGTGTGCCATCGTGCGTGAGGAGGTGTGTTCGGGGATATCTCGCTGGCGGGTTCCAACCGAAGAATTTAGCCCAAATCCCCAGACTTTGTTCACCTTCGAACGAGGTCAGAGGACTAAGAACTACCCCGAGGCAGCCCTCTGTGGCCGGGACTGTGGCAGAGGCTGGACGGTCAGGCCCCTTAAACCTGGGCTTTGACTTCGGACCACAGGAAGCCTGCCATGGTGTGAGAACACACGCAGGCTCTTGCTTTCGGCTCCGGTCACGATCTCACGGTTTGTGAGTTCGAGCCCCACAGCGGGCTGTGCGCTGACAGAGCGGTGGGGCTCTCTCTCCACCCCCCACCTCTCTCTCTCTGCCCCTCCCCTGCTCACGCTACCTCTGTTTCTCTTAAAATAAATAAATAAACTTAAAAAAAAAAACACTCAGGCAGCCTGTCCCTCCAGAAAGCCAGACAATCCTTGGCGGGCACCGAGTTAGCATTGGAAGGCATGCCGTGCTAAAAATGCCCCCAAGCCGGAGAGGGAGGGACAGAGGCGCATCACTGGAATCTGGTTTCCCAGAAAGCCAGCTTGGAGGAAAATTTATTGGGGAGACAAACCCGGCGGCACATAGGATTCTGCTCAGGCTCTGGGAACCTTGGGGGACAGGCTGCGGGAGAGAGGCTGGAGCCTATCAGATAGGGGGCTTCTCCAGCCTGCATGCTGAACCCCTATTTTGGTCTAGAAGGAGACTGGTGTTGTGGGACGCACACCAGCCTCTCTTCCCAGTTGGCCTTGAGCCAGTGCCTCAACCTCAGTGGCCCAAATGTCTCAGATAAACGGGAGGGACAAGAAGACCTGGAAAGTCCCTTCCAGGGTTGACATTCCAGGATCTGCTTGCCTCACGGCTCCTGTGTCCCTAGACACTGTTCGGGATCTCCAGGAAGCAGCATACAATCCTTCCAGAGGGTTTCAGGGGGCGGGGCGGAGATGGAGATGACTCCCCGCCCCGCCCCGGCCCGCTGTGGTGTGTTAGCCCAACCTGGGGGGGCGACATGGTGGGGGAGGATGGGTCTGGGGGAGAAGGTGTTACAGACCAGGATGGGCAGGCGCCAGACCCCTTCGGGGCATGTGTTTGAGGACCGGAGAGAAAGTCAAAGTGGCTGCGATAAGGTGACCCGGGGGGGTGGGCACCAGATGGTCACGCCCCGTCCCCAAGTCCATAGTAAACTCTTGGATTTGACCTAAGAGCAATACCGTTTTATGCTCTGGTGAGTTTTAAGCATGAGAGTGGCCCCATTTGCCTTTTTTTTTCTTCTGTGTCCTGGGAGGGGTGGGGCCCCAGGGTTTGCTCCCTGCCTTGCAGGGCTGGGGTGGGGCAAGCAGTGGAGGGCCCCCCAGCAGCAAGGGACTCAGCTTCCTGTGTGGGTGGCCATTGTGAGTGAGCCAAGCCAGCGAGCTCGCATCCTTCCCAGGTGCCTCCCCTGCTCTCTGGTCCACCCCTGGCCCAGGAGAACCAGTTCTTCTGCCCTGTGAGCATCTACTCGGTGCCACGTTTTGGCCCAGCCACATTCTCGTGCCTGTCCCATCCGTGTCCGCGGCCACGCTCCCATCCCCACCACCCTCGTCTCCGTCTGTTTTCCCCCGGGGATCTAATTCCCACTCGAGACTCTTGCCCTGATCAAACCCAGAGGCGCCGCTCCAGCGTTTTTTTTTTGGGGGGGGGGAGGGATCGGCCGGGGGGGAGGAGATCTGTGGAGGATGGGTTCCGATTTGAGGAGGCAGCTTTCGCGGATGGAGGCAGATCCCCACCGTTCGTGGTGACACCCAGGGTCAGCTCCCGGCCCCGCCCCTCCTCTGTCTTTACCACTGGAATAGAAGGTCAAGGCGGGGCCTCTCACCCCTACTGCCCTGGACTCTGTCCCAGAGGGGCCTGGAAGGGCCGCTCCGGAAACCCCTGAGTCTCGATTCCCATGCCGCCCCCGCCCTGCTCCTCACCCAGATAAGCAGCCCCCTGGGGCACAGTCTCGAGGAAAGGGGCGTGGCTTCAAAGTAGGGGGCTGGGAGAGCTCGCGTGGAATTTGCATCTGGGGATGCAAATTTGCACCATCAGTCTCCTAGCATCCCCCAAGAGTCATCTGGGTGGCTGAGCAGAGCCCAGGAGGGCAGGCCTGACCTGCCTGACAGCTCCTGTCCTTGGCCCGAGGACAGCACTGTGCCCAGGCGGATGAGACAGCCCTGCCAGTCACCCAGCACAGGCATGACTACCCTCAGCCTTCTCCCAGTCCTGCCCCCATCCCCGTACCCCATTCCTGTCCCTGCCATCACCACGCCAACCCCCCCCCCTCCCCGCCTCAGGCCTCACCTAAACCCAGTCCAGCTTTCCTCTCTGAGTCCTACCCCTGATTCCAGTCCCACCACTGATGCACTTCCCAGCCCTGACCTTGTCCTCATCACCAGCCCATCCAACCATTAAGAATCATGTTTCGGGGCACCTGGGTGGCTCCGCGGGTTAACATCTGACTCCTGGTTTCAGCTCAGGTCATGATCTCATGGTTTGTTGAGTCTGAGCCCCACAGCAGGCTCTGTGTTGACAGCATGGAGCCTGCTTGGGATTCTCCTCCTCTCTCTGCCCCTCCCCTGCTCTCTCCCTCTCTCTGGCTCTCTCAAAAATAAATAAATAAACATTAAAAAATTAGAAAAAAAAAGAATCATGTTTCAAGAGTCTCCCAGGTGCCAGGAGACGGGGAGAAAGCCCATCCACACAACAGCCTAGTCAAAGATGTTAGCTGCAGTGTGGTGAGAGCCATAAATAGTTCACTTTAGCCTTCCCCGATGAAGCAATTACCAAGTTAAGATCAGAAGGGAGAGGAAACTTAATCAGCTCCAAGATGTAGAGTGGGACGGCATGTGCAAAGGCCCTGTGGTTGGAAGGGGGATTGGCCTCGCTCCCTTCATGTCTTTACTCAAAAGTCCCCTTGTCAAAGAGTGCCTCCCTGGCCCCTCTGTATCTAAAGTTTGCTTCTTATCCGTTTTTTAAAATATATATATATTTTAATTTTTTAAGTGTTTATTTTATTATTTTTGAGAGAGAGAGAGAGAGCGGGCGAGCAGGGGAGAGGCAGAGAGCAAGAGGGAGACACAGAATCCGAAGCAGGCTCCAGGCTCTGAGCTGTCAGCACAGAGCCCGACACGGGGCCTGAACCCACAAACCGTGAGATCATGACCTGAGCCGAAGTCGGTTGCTTGACCGACTGAGCCACCCAGGCGCCCCTGCTCCCTCATACTTTACAATTTCCTTCCCTGCTTTGTTTTTTCTCTTCAATGCTTATCACCATTGAACATAATATTGTATTTGCTTCATCCGTACACAGTATTATCTGTTTCCTCTGCAAGCTCCAGGGGGAAGGGCAGCAATTTGCTTTGTTTACAGAACGCGCCTAGGGCCTGACTTAGTGCCTCTGGGCACACAGTAGGGGCTCCGTTAGCATCTGTTGGTGGCGCCCGGAGGCACGTTGTCCAGGCAGAAGAGAGCACAGGGGAACTTGGGGGAATGAAGTCTATAAGACAGGCCGTGGGAGCTACGTCATTACCCGTCATTACCCGGAAGGTCAGAGGGAGCCACTGCCAGGCTTGAGCTGGGGTGGGACGGGGTGCGGGTGACTTGAGCGCATTTGGGTCTTAAGAAGGTCATTTCACTCCCTAACCCCAACCACATCCCTGTCTCTAAGCTCAGCCTGAATCGCACCCTCACCCAATCCAGAACCTACTGGACTCTTCTCTCCATCTCAGAATCCCAGCCCGCTGTGGCCCTAACTTGGCCCCGGGGCGCTGTGTGAACTTCCCTCAACAGTGAGGAAGGGTGACTCCCCAGAGGGCATCCGAGATGGTGCTTCCTGGTTGGCCCCAGCTGTCTCTAAGGGCAGAAGGCTAGAAGGCAGGTCCAGGCAGGGTGGATGGGAGTGTGACCCTCCCCTCACTCTCCCACTCTCTCCCATCATCTAACTGCGGCCCCCCGCACCTCCCTACATTCAGCTCTGTCCTGGGGCCCCGGCCCACCCAGTCCTCATGCCTCCTGCGTCTGCGATTCTATGGGACACTAGCCCCCAATCCCACCTCTCTTCCCGCCCCAGATTTTCCCCAAACAGACGAACGATTGTTTCCTTCTCTTCCGGCTTCAGGAAGCTCTGTGAGTATTTCACTTGTTCTGTGCATCTGCAGTGCCTAGAAGGGTGCCTGGAACCCTGTGTGCTCCAGAAACATCTCCCAAATGCATGAAGGCAGGAAGGAATGATTTGGTTCCAGATGAGCCCAAGTCTCTTGGAGCCCAACCTTTATTCCAATCCTCTGTTTAACTTCATCAGTTTTTTTTTGGGGGGGGTGGGGGGGGAGGTGAGGATGAGTACTTTATAAAACGAAAGAGGAGTATCTGGGGGGCTCAGTTGGTTAAGCGTCCAATCTTGATCTTGGCTCAGGTCACGATCTCACGATTCGTGGGTTCGAGCCCCGCGTCGGGCTCTGTGCTGACAGCTCGGAGCCTGGAGCCTGCTTCCGATTCTGTGTCCCCCTCGCTCTCTGCCCCTCCCCTGCTCGTGCTCTGTCTCTCTCTCTCTCTCTCGCAAGAATAAATAAAACATAAAAAAAACTGAAAAACAAAAAGAGTTGCATAGTTTCGTCTGTTCTCAAATTTGGCATCAATGGAATGATACAGCGTGTATGTACCCTTTTATGTTATGCCTGGCATCTTTCACTCAATATAATCTTTGCGAGATTCATCATCGTGGTTTGTTCTTCTTTTTTTTTTAATTGCGGCGTAGGATTCCGTAATGATTAAACTACAGATTACATGCCCACCCCTTAGTGTATTTCTTGTGCCCCCAGTTTTGCTCTGTCATCTATGTTTGTATGCCCCCCCCTCCTCCCCAGCTGATCCTAGCCCTGCAGGAAGTGACAGACACCCTCTCTCCCTCCCTGATCACCTCTCTCTGGAGCTTCTCTGTGCCCTAGCGACCCGAGGTCAAGCTCAGCACCTGTCACCCTTCCTTTCAAGGGCGCTGGGGCAGGAGGATCAGTTAGCCTTCCCTTCTGTGGCCACAGCCTGCCCTGTGGCCCGGAGAGGAACGGCCAGGCAGCAGGCCAGCTGGACGGCGAGTTTGTGTCGGGCCCCGTCCCCTCCCTCCCACCCGCTGGGGGCCCCGGAACCAAGGCTGGTAACCCCGTTGCCCATGGGTCTGCTTGGCAGGGGTGTCTTGTGCCGTGGCCCATGGGGGCGGGCAGAAGGAAGGCGCTTATTAGGCTGATACGGATCTGGGGGCCCCGCCCAGCCCTGTCCCCTAACTTCCCTGGGGCCCTGGCGCAGGCTGGACTGGCTCCCCCGCCCCGAAGCCTCCTTCATCCAGGGCGTCTTGGGTCCGCCCTCTCAGAAGCAGGCCCAGCGCCCTGCCGGCCCGGCTCCCAGCGCGCAGATCTGGGCTCTGAGCTGCCCTGGGGGCCAGACGTCCTTGCCTCACCTCTCCCTCTCGGGAGGCTGGCCCCGTCCACGTCTCCCCGTCTGGCTTCCCCTGCCTGGTCTGGGCCCCCGTGCGGCCCCCGAGGAGTCTGGACTCAAGCCCTCCCTCCTGCCTCCTGAGGAGTAGCCATGGCCACCTACAAAGTCAAGGTGGCCACGGGTACCGACCTCTTGTCGGGCACGATGGATTCCATCTCGCTGACCATTGTGGGGACCCAAGGAGAGAGCCACAAGCAGCTGCTGAACCATTTTGGGAGAGACTTTGCAACTGGGGCGGTGAGTATGGGCGTGTGTGTGTGTGCATGGGTGTGATTTGTGAGTCTGTGTGTGGTGTGTGTATGTAAGTGTGTGTGATGTGTGTGAGTGTGTATGTGTGTGGCATATGAGCGTGTTTGGGGGTGAATGTGTGTGTACGTGTGGTGGTGGGGGGGCTCTGAAAGTTCCCAAGGGCAACTCCAGATGCCCTCCCCCCTCCACCCTCCCCCCAGACCTGGCTCCCAGGGGTCTCTGCTCTCTGGGCCATCCTGCCTCATCCCCGGTCTGTCACCTCCCGCCCCTGTGTGGCCATTTCTCCTCTCTCCCTGCCTTTTCTCGCCTCTTCTCGCTTCCTCTCTATCACTCATCCACACCCCTCGTCTCGGCCTCCCCCCCATCCCTCTCCCTCCCACCCTTACTCTTCCTAAGGTAAGTTCCATCATAACTGGCTTAAATGCACATTGGATTCTCTGTGGCTTAAAATGGCATCAGACCAGCCTGTCCAGTGGGGCCCGCCTGCTCCATGATGGGGGACACCCTTTGCTGGTCCCTCAGCCCTGATTCCGAGTCAGGTCCAGCCACCTGCCTCTACATCCTCTTAATTGGGCACTCTGTCTATGTGGCCGCTTCTGTCTCTCCACATCTTCATTGACAAGTAGGAGCACAGGGGGCTGGCGGGACCACCTCTGCCTCGCTCTAAGCCTGTAGGAGGTCTGGGGGGCCCTGGACCCCACCTGGACCCCTTTGGGGTCCACCCCCTGGGGGGCCGCATGGCCTCCTGCAGCCTCAAGTGGCTAAGGAGGGCGGGAGGGTGGGGCCTGGGGAGGGTGGCTGTGAATGGAGGGGGGGCGGGTATCCTTCCTGCTCAGCCCTGGGCAGAAGGGCCCAGCAGGTGCCCGCCGACTAGGAGTGGGGGGAGGAGAAACCAGATCCAGATGGAGTCGTCCCAGCCCAGCGCGGTGAGCGCGGCACCCCCTCAGCAGAGCGGAGCCTGGGTGAGGGCCCAGATCGGTGGGCGGGAGGCCCGAGGGGCCGGGGGCCAGTCCTGCCCGCTCACCCGGCCCTGTGCCCTGGCCAGGTGGATGAATACACCGTCCGGTGCCAGCAGGACCTGGGGGAGCTCATCATCATCCGCCTGCACAAGGAGCGTCACTCCTTCTTACCCAAAAACTCCTGGTACTGTAACTACGTGCAGATCTGTGCGCCCGGCGGCCGTGTGTACCACTTCCCCGCCTACCAGTGGATGGATGGCTACGAGACCCTGGCGCTCAGGGAGGCCACAGGCAAGCCCTCGGCACCCCTCCCGGTGCCGCCGGGCCCCTCGCTCCCACCTGTCACCCGCCGGGCCCCCACAGGGACTCCCGGGAACACCTGACGCTCTCGCGCATCACCCTGGGTCATTGCCGCCGCGGGGCCCAGCGCAGGGCTGCAGCCTGCAGGGACAGACAGGAAGGAGGCTGGGGCCACCCTCAGGGTCTCAGGACCCCAGGTCCGGGCTGAGACAAGCGTGCTCTCCATTAGCTCCCCCGCAGTCCTACCCCTGACTCCTGCCACTGCGGAGACCCGTGGCTGCGCTGAGTACAGGCCTCGGGTGCCCTGTCTGTGCCATGTGCCGTGTCTGACGCTCCAGAAAGACCCCCCGTGACTCCAGCGAGGTCCGTCCCTGCAGCAGGAGGCCTCGTCACTCTGCGGCACGTTCTGTCAGGAAGCCGTGTTCGCTCAACACGTCTCCACAGGACAGAGCGCGAGGGTCTGAACCTTGTCATAGGAGCCCTGGGCGTCTAACTGCGCATTTTGTGGACTTGAGGGGATGTCCTATGGCCCCAAAGGCCTCCCTACCACCCCATTAGGACACCTTATATCTCTAGCAGGGCTCAGTGCTGCTCCAGAAGGCCCCCCCTTCTTCCATCAAGGCTCCATCATGGCCCAGCACGAGGCTGGGTTTTCCCTGGTGCCTGGTCAAGGCCGCTGGGCTATTCTCCCAGTCACTCGGTTACTGCCCTGGAAGAGGGACGGGGAGTGTCCAAGCTCCTTGCGTCCACCCCCTGCCACCGCCCTTGTCTGGTGGCCTTGGCTCTGCTTCCTGATATGCGGCCGCTACATGGGGACCACAGGCTTGTCCTCTTCTGTCATCTTGGCCCCACCGTCCCAGCTTCTGCCTAGCCTCCCTCAAAGTGGACAGGAGGGCAGGGCACAGCCGTGGGGGGCGGGCGGGGGCTTGGGTCTCCCCGCCTCCAGGCAGCTGATCACCTTCCTCCATTTCTCGTGTCCCCGGCAGCAGGGGCACTGAGCCAGCTGGGGAAAGAGGCAGGGGTGGGGGGGGAAGGCAGGCCTGGGGGAGGGTGGGGAGGGCCAAGGGGAGAGTCTCACAGGGGGGCGGGGGCATCTTCCCGCGGCCATAGGTCTGAGTGCATGGGAGCAGGGGAAGGGCAGGAATGGGGCCGGGCGGGGCAGCCTCGGGGAGAGCAGGGCGGGGAGGCCTGAGTCACTGGCTGGGCCCCTCACCGGGGGGATACAGCCGAGCTGGGTCTCCGGGTTGGACACTGTCCACCCAGAACACAGCATAAGCCGAGGGACGTGGAGGAAGGGGAGGGTGGCGAGGAGGGCCTCGCGGGAAAATGACGGGGCTGCTGTGTAGAAACGTGCCAGCCTGGGACTACCCGCTGGGACGTCCGACAAAGTTCGGAGCCCAGCTGACCGTTTTCTCCTTGTAAAATGAGCACGCTGACCTGGTCCCTTGGCTGAAACTTTTGGGGCCAGGGGTGTTTTGAAATTCAGATTTCATTTAGAGCATGTGCGCACATATCCATCTATATCGATATATAGCATTCACACGCTCCATACGTTATGCCTTACGTCCACAGGCGCATCCCCTAGTCAAACATATGAATATTTCTGCAGCCAAAACTATGGATAGTTACACCAAGTGAGTTCAATAAAGACTGTGTAGAGCCTCAGGTTCTGCCCACCAAGGTATTTGTGCCTAGCTTGTGGAAAAGACAAAGTTGATTTCTACAGTCTTTTGGACTTTGGAATTGTGGAAACTGGCTCTCCGGCCTATACAAAGAGTCACCTGCCTTGCAAGGTTGTCCCCGTGTGGATTAAATTATGATTGTTTTTTAAGTTTATTTATTTTGAGAGAGAGAGTGATAGAGAGCAAGTGGGGGAGGGGCAGACAGCGAGGGAGAGACAGAATCTCAAGCAGGCCCTGTGCTGTAAGTGCGGAGCCCGGTGCGGGTCTTGAACTCACGAACCGTGAGATCATGACCTGAGCCCAGATTAGGAGCGGTCGCTTAAGCGACTGAGCCACCCAGGTGCCCCTGGATTACATTATTAACAGAAGTAAAGTGTTTACAAAGTGCGGGGTACGTAGTAAGCGCTAAATAACTGTTCTTCAATAGCGTTTTAGTCGGTCCAGAAAACGGACCACCCAGCTTCCTAGAGCGAGGGGGCGGAGGGTGGTCCTTGATCCTCTCCTCTGAGTTTTTGGGAGGAGACACGCGCCCCCTCTTCCTGGGTAAACCTTCCCATTCCTGCTCTGGGGCCCCAGGGCCAGTCTAGAGGGCTGGAGCTGAATTCGGATCCTTGAAATGGGCGGGGGTCAGACCCTGAGCCTCCTCTTTGGTCTCCCGGCAGGAAAGACGACAGCGGACGACACGCTGCCGATCCTTCTGGAGCACCGCCGGGAAGAGATCAGAGCCAAACAGGACTTCTACCAGTGAGGAGAGGGCGACCGGGGCTGCGGGAGGTCAGGGGGTGGTGGTGGTGAGGGGGGCGCGGGGCGATGGCTTGGCCTTCGGCCCGACTTGGCGCATGCGCACCAGGGCCCACAGTCTCGGCTTCTCTCCGCACCGCAGCTGGAGGGTCTTCGTTCCCGGCCTACCCAACTACGTGCACATCCCCAGTTACCGCCCGCCTGCGCGGAGAAACCCCAACCGGCCTGAGTGAGGACCCGAGGCTGCCCTGGGGCCCCTTCCGTGGCTGACCCCTGGGCTCTGCCCCCTCCACCCTCCCCGGGGCTCCGCAGGTGCCAGGCCCCAGCCCTGCACTCTCTCCCACAGGTGGAATGGTTATATCCCCGGTTTCCCGATTCTCATCAACATCAAGGCCACCAAGTTCCTGAACTCAAACCTCCGCTACTCCTTCATCAAGACGGCCTCGTTCTTCTTCCGCCTGGGGCCCATGTGAGTGTGCGCGAGTGAGGGGTCCCCGTCCCGGCTCCGCGCCCGCCGCCACCGCAGCCCCCACCCCAGGAGCTCGCGACAAATCGCCATCCGGGCGGGCAGAGAGCTGAGAAGCCAGGCCCGGGGAGCCCGGGAGGTGGCGCCAGACCCCCGGCCGCAGAAGGACCTGGTGCTCTGGGCCCGGAGGCCAGGCGGCCAGGGGCCTCGGCGGGGCTGGCGGCTGCCTCTCTGAGCGTCTCCCCCTCGAACCCCGTCCCTAGGGCGCTGGGCTTCAAACTCCGCGGCCTGGTGGACTGCAAGCAGTCCTGGAAGAGGCTGAAGGACATCAAGAAAATTTTCCCTGCCAACAAGTCCATCATCTCCGGTACGAGGGACATCGCGCACCGAACCCGGGGAGCGCCTCGGCCTCGGGCCGGAGGGGCGGCGGGCGTGCGCTGGGGGCGGGACCCCCGTCGGGGCCGCGGGGTGAATCCGAGGCGGAGGGGACCGGAAGGGCGGGCGCGCCCCCTGGCGGCCTCAAGGAAAATGCCGCCCTGGGCGCCTCTAGCCGCTCAAGCGGAGGCTGGGGGCTTCTCCGGGGGTCCCCGATCAGAGTTCCTCTGTCCAGGGCCTCAGCCCCACGCTTCTCTGTCCCTGAGGATGACCGGGTACCGTCTCCCCCTCCCCAGAGTACGTGGCCGAGCACTGGACAGAAGACAGCTTCTTTGGGTATCAGTACCTCAACGGCATCAACCCAGGCCTGCTCCGCCGCTGCACGCAGATCCCAGACAAGTTCCCCGTCACGGACGACATGGTGGCCCCGTTCTTGGGCGAGGGAACGTGCCTGCAAGCGGAGCTGGAGGTGAGGCCCCATCCGGAGGGCATCCCTGGCCTCCCCGTCTCTCCCCGCCCACCTTTGCTGCCCCCAGAGTGCCCTCCGCTCCTCCATTCCCCGCTCGGGTCTCTGGCCGACCCCTGCCCCCTGGGGGCGCGGGGCCCTCCGCACCCGAGGCGTGAGTCCCGGGTCCGGCGCGTTGGCGCTCACCTGCCCTCCCCTTTCGGCCCCCTTCCAGAAGGGGAACATTTACCTGGCCGACTACCGCATCTTGGAAGGCATCCCCAGCATCGAGCTCAACGGGAGGAAGCAGCATCACTGTGCCCCGCTCTGCCTGCTGCACTTTGGTCGGGAGGGGAACATGATGCCCGTCGCCATCCAGGTGCCTGTGGTGCAGGCGGGGGGCCGCTGCGTGAGCGTGTTGCCAACGCGAGAGCCTGGTGTGTGGCCCTGTGTGTGGGCCAGGGACTGAGGGCCCCGGTGGCCCTACAGACCACTGGATGTTTGTATGCCGGTGCACGAACTCGGGTCTCTGGGCGTGCACTTGTGTGCAAGTCCCCGTGCGTAGAATGTGCACACTGGGTGTGCGCGCACAGAGGTGCCCAGATGGGGATGGGCTTGGTTGTTCAAGCTTGTCTCTTTGGGTCCAGTCATCCATTTGCTCGGTGAGCCAACACCTGCCGTGGGCCAGCCCTCTGCTGGAAACACTGAGCTAATCAGACATGGCCGCTGCCTTGAGAGAGAGTGGCCTGGCAGGAAAGGGAACTGAGGTACTATGTTTCCAGGGGTCTCCACCAGCATCATGTCCAAATTAGAAAAAGGCATCCCTCTGGGGAGGGGGTTCAGCCAAACTCTGATGTTCCTGGCTCATCAGTGGAACAGCGTAGGCTAGATTTCGGGGACTTCCTCTGCCCCAGGGGGGCTGGGTACCCTTGCGCAGTGCACAACTCCTGCAGCTGAACGGGGCGACTGTGGGGTTGAAATAAGGGAGGCTTCTCAGGCAACTTGTGAGCTGCTTTTTCTTTTTCTTTCCTTAAGTTTATTTATTTTGAGAGAGAGAGAAAGAGCACAAGCAGGGGAGGAACGGGGGGCGGGGAGAGAATCCCAAGCAGGCTCCGCACAGCCAGCACAGAGCCTGACCCGGGGCTCGAACTCCCGAACCAAGAAATCAGGACTGGAGCTGAAATCAAGAGTCGGATGCCTAACCCACTGAGCCACTCAGGTGCCCCTGGTGCTGCTTCTTAAGAAATGAGTGGGAGCTTCCAGGTAGGGGGGTGGAAGGCATTGCAGGCAGAGGGGACATCAAGAACAAATGTGAGGCAGGAGGAAGGGCCCTGGTGTGCTCAGGGGACCAGAGGGCCTCGAGTGTATGGAGTGGCATTTTTACCTCCTCGGGCTCTTCTCTGCCTCCTTCCTGCAGAGGGGGGCCCGTGTCTGTGTGTGTGTGTGTGTGTGTGTGTGTGTGTGTGTGTGTATGTCCTCACTTAACTCTCCCTCCTTCCCCAGCTCAGCCAGACCCCGGGGCCCGAGAGCCCCATCTTCCTGCCGAGTGACTCGGAGTGGGACTGGCTGCTGGCCAAGACGTGGGTGCGCTACGCCGAGTTCTACTGCCACGAGGCCATCTCGCACCTGCTGGAGACGCACCTCATCGCGGAGGCCTTCTGCCTGGCCATGCTGAGACAGCTGCCCATGTGTCACCCTCTCTACAAGGTACGGCTTTGGCCCCGGGGGCCTCAGAAAGGCACCTGGCTCGCCAGCAGGTAGAGGGACTCCACTGAGACTCGGGGAGGCAGCCAGGGACCCCCAAGAGCGGGCTCGGGGTGGGGACTTCCTAAAGTCAGAGGGCGTAGCGCTGCACAACGAAGGGGGTGCCCCGTCCTCTGGGGGGTAACCGTGGCCCTCTCTCCTGGTCTGTCTCCCATAGCTCCTCGTCCCCCACACCCGCTACACCATCCAGATCAACAGCATCGGGCGCGCCCTCCTCCTCAACGAGGGGGGGCTGTCTGCCAGGGTAAGACGTGTGCCCCGAGCCCAGCAAGGCACCTGCTACCCTGCCGGCCTTTGCGGGGAGGCGAAAAGCCGAATTTCCCACTTGGGATTGGGAGGGGGCACGGCCGGAGGGGACCGGTTTACAGGGGTGCAGAGGGGGGCGCTGGCCCGGAGTGTGGGCATGCACGGGGCGGGGGCTGGAGGGGCATCACTGGGCTGTGTGTGTGACGGGTGTGACCCTCAGCAGGGAGGCCCTGCCAGCCTCAGAGTCTGCCTCCTCCCCGACAGGGCATGTCCCTAGGCCTGGAAGGCTTTGCGGAGGTGATGGTGCGGGCTCTGTCAGAGACCACCTATGAGAGCCTCTACCTCCCCAATGATTTTGTGGAGCGTGGGGTCCAGGACCTGCCGGGGTATTATTACCGAGACGACTCCTTGGCAGTGTGGGACGCGCTAGAGAGGTGAGGCCGGGTCCGCAGTGGGTGGCACTCGGGCGGACGCCCTCGCATGCTGGAGCAGGTGCAGGGAGCTTTTAAGGACTTGACCCGAGCCTGGGTCTGATGCTGTGTTTGCCCCACAGCACGTGCCCGCCCCCAGGCCTGGGGCGGCCAAGGCCAGGGCATCCTGGGGGAGGTAAGAAAAGTGGGGAGGGCAGGAGGACGATCCAAACTGAGGCCTGCCCCCCCCCATCAGGTATGTGACCGAGATCATCACCTACTATTACCCGTGTGACGCAGCCGTGGAGGGTGACCCAGAATTGCAGTCCTGGGTGCAGGAGATATTTAAGCAGTGCCTGCTAGGGCGTGAGAGCTCAGGTAGGGGCCCGGGGCTGCGGGATGGGCCCTCCCGGCTGGGCCACAGCAGGTCTTGTTGGGGACCGAGGGAGCCAAGTCTCGGAGAGGCTGGGGAAGGAAACGTGGCTGCCCGTGGGTCCATGTGTGAACTCAGGGGCTGGGGGTGGGGGGCAGGGTCATCTCTGTGGACTGAGATACGGGGCATGAGCTCAAACAGGAAAGGGTGGAGCATGCTGGAGGTGGGGAGGCTGGGAGGGCCCAGGAGGGTGGGAAGGAACATCCTGAGGTCATCACTTGGGTACCACTCGACCAATATTCAGTGAGCATCTGTGATGCGACGACGCCGTGCTGGTTGCTAGGAGGCAAAGGGAAGGAGAGATACAGGTGCCTGCCCTCAAGTTCACGGTCTCCAGGGTGGGGCGCCCACTCAAGTACACGGGCAATTATACTATCTCGGGACTGCTGCAGGCGGGGCCGTGTGCGGGAGCCCAGGGGAGGCAAGTAATCCGGGTGGAGGAGGTGGGGGGGGGTGGAGGGAGAGCAGGGGGAGAGCAACATGCTGAGATGCAACATCTGGGCTAACATCTGGCCAGGACCTGCAGGACAGGGAGGTTAGCCGGGAGGGGCTGGAGGGGGGTTGAAGAGCTCTGGGTGGGAAGCCAGAGTGGGCAGGGGGAGCACCGAGAGCTCAGAGGCCCCAGCTACTGCTCTGAGGGTGGGGGTTGGCCAGGCTCTCCGTGGGGCTGAACTAAGGCTGAAGCCGTGAGCAGGGGACAGTCGCGGGCCCTGGTTCAGGAGGTTGGAATTACCCTGAACACTAGAGGGAGCCGTGGAGGCATCTGCAAGGAGATCAGCTTTGTGGTTTTTTTTTTAAGTTTATTTTTATTTTGAGAGAGAGGGAGAGCGAGCGAGCATGAGCAGGGGAGGGGGGGGCGGGTAACAGGTAAGAGAAGCTGGCAGCTACATTGGGTGTGAGACCAAGGGCCAGGCTACTGAGAAATCCATCTGGCGTGAGTGCAAAGGTTCAGAAGAGTGTGTGTGTGTGTGTGTGTGTGTGTGTGTGTGTGTGTGTGTGTGTGTCGGGAGGGGTCTGTGCTGAGTCAGGGCAGGAAAGCCAGGATTCTTCCAAAGCCTTTCCCCTCCTGAGTCCTGGGACCAGAGAGGCCCCCCTAAGGGAGCTGGAAGAAAGACAGGAGGGCCGGACCTCGGACAGGTGCCCGGAGCTGCTGCGGAGGACCTCTGGTCAAGGCCACTTGGGGCCGCCTCCCAAGGTGGTCTGGACGGGGGCGGGTGAGTGGGTGGGGGATTGGAGTTATGGTCACAGGAGGGCCAAGCGGCCGGGATGAGCGCCCCAGGGAGGTGGCAGCTTGGAGTGTGGGCCGGACGCGCGGGAGCCGGGCCTGTTGGCGCCCTCTGCCGGCCATCGGGGACCAGGCGGGACTGACGCCGCCTGGGCGTCCCCGCGCCCCACCCCCCACCCCAGGCTTCCCTCAGTGCTTGCGAACAGTGCCTGAGCTGATCCGATATGTCACTATAGTCATCTACACCTGCTCCGCCAAGCACGCCGCCGTCAACACCGGGCAGGTACCTACAACCCCCAGCCCCGGCCCCAACCTCAAGCCCAACCTCAGCCGTCATCCCTGCTCCGGCCTCCTCCCCGCCAAGTCCCAGCTTCCGTCCCTAGCTCAGTTGAAACCCCCAGCGTCCCGGGGTGCTCTCTGACCCCCGCCTCCCCCCGCCGCTGCCCCACCTCCAGCTGGAGTACACCGCCTGGATGCCCAACTTCCCGTCGTCCATGAGGAACCCACCCATGCAGGCCAAGGGGCTGACCACTCGCGAGAGCTACATGGACACGTTGCCGGATGTGAAAACCACGTGCATCACCCTGCTGGTGCTCTGGACCCTCAGCCGGGAGCCTGACGACAAGGTGCCCTGGGGCCGGGGGTAGGGTTACTCCGGGGGCAGGCGGAGGGAGGGCTGGGGGCTGGGGGAGGGGTGTCAAGGGGGGGAGGGGAGGGGCAGGCTGCGGAAGGCGGAGAGCTGGGGGCCGGTTGGTCGCAGCTGCCCCGTTCCGTGTCCGCAGCGGCCCCTGGGCCACTTCCCTGACATCCACTTCGTGGAGGAGGCCCCGCGGAGGAGCATGGAGGTCCTCCGCCAGCGCCTGGCCCAGATCTCGCACGACATCCGCCAGCGCAACAAGGACCTCCCGGTCCCCTACTACTACCTGGATCCGGTGCTGATAGAGAACAGCATTTCCATCTAGGGCCTCTCCTCGCCTGCACCCGTTTTCAAAAAAAAAAAAAAAAAAATTGTCACTTCAAACGGCCGTGGGTCAGCCAGTGTGTGTGGCCATTCACGGGGGGTGCCGGGGGGTGCCGTGGGGTGCGGGGGTGCGAGCTGCGGTGTC
This sequence comes from Neofelis nebulosa, assembly GCF_028018385.1. Taxonomy (NCBI): domain Eukaryota; kingdom Metazoa; phylum Chordata; class Mammalia; order Carnivora; family Felidae; genus Neofelis; species Neofelis nebulosa. Next base: position 2,898,461 of record NC_080797.1, on the reverse strand, counting down.
CAGGCGCCCACACTGCCGTGCCCTTCACCGCCGCGGGGTCCAGGTAGGCTCAGGGCGGCGCCAGGCCCCTTGTCGGCCCCCCACCCCCACCCCATGTCCAGGCCAGAAGGCTCTGGAAGGCGGTGATGCCTTGCCGCCCGGGGCTCCTCGGTGACATCCTGGGAGGTGACAAGGTGCTCTTGGAGACCGCAGCGGGAGAGCAGGCCGGGACCTCTGCACCCCATGCGATACCCCTGCCCTGTCTTGCAACCCAAAGCGATTCTGGCCCACCTTAAGTCCCCCTGCCTGGGGACCCAGACCACTGAGGGCCCCAGTTCCCCAGAATACCTACCCAAGGACAGAGCACCACCTGCCCCCCCCCCAACCTAGGCAGACAGATTCCCCCTCCAAGACTAGTCCAACTTGAAACAAATTATGCACCCGCCCAGGCAAGAGACCACCCTGAGCCCAGCCTGCCGCTCAAGCCCGAGGGCCCTAAGCTCCACCTACTGTGAACCCGTGTTATACTAAACCACACTGCCAGCCACCGTCTCACTCCAGGCTCTGCCCACCAAGGAGTGCAGCCTGCTTAGTGCGCCCTCCAAGTAACCTGTTGTCTCCAGGATCCTTTCCCCACCCACTCTTCTGGAACCCGAGAACCGCCCCCCACTTCTTGCCCCCGCCCTGGGCCTTGCTTCGTTGCTGACATCCCAGAGGGGCACATGGACTTGGCATGTGGAATTGACCTCGGGGAGTGGGTCTACCTGGCCCGTCTGGCCTTTGGTGGTAGAGGGTGGGGGTGGGGAACTGCACGGTGGGGGCGTCAGGCCCCCCATACTGAATTAGAACGGACCCCCCCTAAACCCGGGAAGCACGGAGTCGCCAGTGCTCCCGTTAAGGCCCATTCGTTCCCGTGACTCTGCTTCTCCCCCAGGTTTGGCGCGAGATTTTCCCCCCAACCCCCCCCCGCCCCCCGCCGCTGTCAGTGGGAGCATGGTCAGCTGAGCAGTTGGTGATCACGGTGCTGGGGGGGGGGGGAGAAGGATCCTGTGCCTGGGGGTGGGGTGGAGAGAAAAGAGCTGAAAGTCAAGGTCGGCTGCCCTGGGGAAGAGGGATATGGAGGGCGGGAGGCAGGAGACAGGTGCGGACACCTCTCCTGAGCTCACGCTGCTTAGAAAACCCTCCTGTAAGATTTCCCGGGCCCAGGCCTGCAGCTCTGAGTCTCTGCTCCCGGCACTGTCGTCCAGGTAATAGATGCCGACAATATTGGACACAAAGCTGGAGATTCAGGAGTTCGTGGTGACTAACGCTTGGGAGTCTGAGGTGCCCAGGGGTGTGGGTTGGAAGAGGCCACTGAGATCAGCTGCCCCAAAGGGAGGAAAGTGAGGCCAGAGAAGGAAAATGGCCAACTACACACGGTGCGAACTGCTGAGCTCACAACCTCCCTCGCCACCAGGGGGTGCAAATCTAGGACCTGGGAGCTTAGCCGGTTTGCAGGTAGCTTTTGATTGGTTACCAAGTTTCTTCTTTGTTCCTATTTTCAAGTTGAATCAACCGCCAACATTTAAATGAAATGTTAGACAGTGTCTGGTTTCTCTTGAAAAATCTCAAGATCTGGGTACAGCTCTAGCTGGGATGCCACTGTCCCCATTAGACACACATGAGTTCTCCCTGCCCACCCTTATCCCTTGCCATTTGCTGCTTGTAAATGCTGTAGGCGTCTGTGTTCCAGCCTTTTGAGAGAGATCAAGCCACAAGGAAGGATTAGACACCAAGGCCGTCTCGTTCCGCCTGGCGGATTGGATTAATCCGTGTCACTAGTTCCCGAAGGACAGAGGCGATCTGTCTGGCTCCCCACGGCATCCAGCCCCGGCCATACAGGGCTCGTGGAGGGTATGGGGATCCATTGCTTCAGCTGTGGGTGTTCATAGTGGGGGGGGGGTCCCTGAGGATTCAAGGGGAGGTAGGGCATGAGTCGGGCTCAAAGAGGTGGTGTTTGGTTAGGGAGAGAGGGAGAACCGGGGTGCCTGCCGTCCCCAGTCTCAGTCTGTGCTGAGGAGGAAGAATGGAGAAGGGGGGGGCCGATTCCAGAGGGGCTGAGATGCGCCACGAAGAGGCAGAAACGGAGCTGCGCGAGGCTCATGAGTGGTGCTGTCAGAAATCTCAGCGCCCGAGGAAGGTCATCATGCGGGTTAGTGGCAGGAGATGGGGACCCACAAGGAGGCCTAGCCACAGGGATACATCCATCCTAAAGAGGTCTGTGAGGGAGATTCGGAAGGAAACCCTGGGGATCCTATCCACGGGGTGAACGTTTCTCATGCTCAGAGGGCACGTCCTATCCACCCGAGATCTGCTCTTAGGGCTTTCCATTTAATTCTAATAGTAACCTGTGGGATAGATGCTCTTGTAATCCCTGTTTTCAGATGAAGAAACAGGCACAGAGAGGCTAAGTGCCTTGCGTAAGCTCACACAGCAGGGAAAGAAGAGGCACCAGGAAGGCACTGCGAAATAGCAGTGCGTTTGGGCAGAAGGTGGGGGGCAGTAGATGAAGAAGCTCACAGACATGTAGCTGAAGGTGAGGCCCGGAGCCCTCAGGCCCCAGGAGGGCCTCACTTCTCTATGGCCGCCCGGATCCAGAGCCCACGGTCTGGGCAGTAGTCCCGGGCAGGATCCTGAACGTCTCGGCCAGCCAGCTGGTGGGGCGGGAGGAGGCAGTGGACGACGCCAGCCTCTGGCCCTTTGGCGATGGGCTCCAGACAGTCTGCCCGTTCCAGCAAAGTTGACCGTGACGGGCAGAGAGTCCCGCTGCTCAGGGCCACAGCTCAGCCCCGCCAGGCCCCCTCTTCCGACCACCGGGCTCCCGGGCCTCCTGGAGCTCCCGGCCCCTGACCTGGCTGATGGGCTTTCCCGGCGCAAAGCGTGGGCCTGCGTGTCGAGGTGGAGGGTATGGCAGAAACAAGGAATGAGCAGCAAGGGACAAGAGTCAGAGGTTAGATGAGGCAGCCACGGGGGCCCCACAGCTCCAGGCACTGGGGGGGGGGGTCCTCCCTTCATGTAGGAGACATGTAGCCCCTGGGCAGCTGCCACACATGGAGAGGAAAAAGGTCCCCATCACAGAGCGGGGTCAAAGCAGATGAGGGGCCAGCCGGTGTACCGGGAGCACAGTATCGCGCCCAGGTCTTGGCCAGGGGCCAGTCCTCAGCCGTGTCACTGGGTAGGAAGATGGGGCTGCCTGGGCCAGGTGTCTGAGAGAGCTGGAGGTGGGGGGAGGGTCACAGGGGAGGGTGGCCATCTGACAGAAACTGGCTGCAGAGATGCAACCCGTTAGCCTGTGCACGGGGCCAAATCACGTGGTCCGTTTCCTTAGTAGCTGTGTTTCCTCAGGAAAGTGAACTAACCTCTCTGTGACTCAGCTTCCTCGTCTATAAAGTGAGGTTGGTGACCCTCGCCCCTTTCTCCCTACGTTGTTCTGATGATTAAATGGGTTAGTTCTGGTGAAATACTTACACGGCACATCGTAGGCGCTATAGGAATGATTCCTATTCTGATTGTTTCTAGTGCAACGGGAAAGGAAACGAGTTGGGAGGTGAATCGACCTCAGTCCCCCTTCTTGGCAGAGTCTGGTTGAGGGCTCCCTGTACGAGCCCAGAGTTGCCCAGATACCCAGTGGTGTGGGACAGAGACGGGGGAGAGTCTAGAAGGCTGGAAGGGAGTGTGTGGAGATGCCTTCCAGAAGGGGTTCTGTTTTTAACTGTTCGGAACATGGTCATACGGTCAAAGGTGCATGATTCAGTAGAGTCTATTTTTCTTTTTAATGTTTATTTATTTTTGAGAGACAGAGGGAGAGCATGAGCAAGGGAGGGGCAGAGAGAGAATGGATCCAAAGCAGGCTCTGTGCTGACAGCACAGATTGGTGGGGCTCGAACCCACCAATCGTGAGATCATGAGCCGAGCTGACGTCGGACGCTTAACGGACTGAGCCACCCAGGCGCCCCCAGTAGAGTCCATTTTGAACCCCATGTGCAGGTAGTTTGTTTCTCTGACACCGACGATCACAACCTTCCCATCAAGGTAGAGATCACGGGACGCCTGGGTGGCTCAGTCGGTTGAGTCTCCCACCTTGGCTCGGGTCATGATCTTGCGGTTGGTGGGTTCGAGCCCTGCGTCGGGCTCTGTGCTGACAGCTCGGAGCCTGGAGCCTGCTTTGGATTCTGTGTCTCCCTCCCTCTCTCGCTGCCCCTCCCCTGCTCATTCTGTCTCTCAAAAATAAACATTGAAAAACATGTTTTTTTTAAAAAAAGGTAGAGACATAAGAGGACAAGATGGGAAAAACTAGGAAGAAAACCTAGTTAGATGAGGCGTGATGATTAGCACTTGGAACAGGAGCATTGGGAAGAAGGAATCTTTCGGTCAGCATGAGGGTAGGACGTGACCCCTTTGTGCCCAGCCCTCCCAAGGCCCTGCCTTGCTGACCTGGATGGTGAGGGACAGCAGGAACCCATCGATCTGGGCGGGGGGTGGGCAGCCAGGAACTGGGGCAATTTGTTAATGACGCTGGGGTGGAGGCCCAAGAGGTTGGCATGGCCCACCGGGTACAGAGAACTTTCTGGGGGAGGGGAGGGGGAGGAAGAGGAGGGCTGATGGAGGGGACAGCCCTGTGCAGCTCTGGGGAGCTAGGAGGAGGGCATGGTGGGGTGTTACTCTGAACCCCAAAGGATTTCACTTAAAGGAACCTTCCTCCCTGGAGCCAGTGGGGCACCCCAGCCCAGAGCCACCTTCTGGTTCCAAAGAAGGAGAGCCCTCTCGCCAGAGTACTGGAGATGCTTCTGTGTGGTCAGGCCCAGCCTTCAAGAACAAACACCAGGGAGGTGAGCCCTGCTCAGGACAGTGCCTTATGAAGCAGAACTTTCCTGGGGTTGAGGCACCGCTCATCCTAGTAGGGCCACGGGGGGGGGGGGGGAGAGCTCTAGGGGGGCGCTCAGCAGACCAGCCGTAGGGCATCCTCCGTCACCAGGAACTGGCAGGGATCCTGGCAAAGTAGCAGGAGAGAACATTCCCCACTCGGCCCCACCCCCTCAGCCCTGGCAGGCACAGAAAAGGGCCCCTCCTTCCAGGGGTGAGCAGGAGGCTTTGGCTCAGAGAAGTTGCTGGGGAAGGAGGGGAGGAAGGGCAGCGAGGGCCGGGTGGAAGAGAGGGGGGTCAAGGGCGTTGGGAGTCTGAGCTTCTGAAGGCACTGGGGATGGAAGGAAGGGAGGCCGGACCCCTGGGCCCCTGACCTCCAGCTCAGTGTGCAGACTGGTCCCGGGGCTGGTCCAGCACAGGGGCCCCACGGCATCCGTGATGGGTAAGTCCAAACTGAAGTCGTTGGACCAGGATGGGGACGAGGCCATTCAGAAACCAGGAGGCAGAGGCGGTGTCCTGCCGCCCACGTTCAAACACACGCTGCAGAGAGCGGGTGTGGGCAGGGCCGCCCTGGTCCCCGGGGACCCAAGCCCCTGCCTCTAGCATTGCCACTACCCTGGGGACCCGGATCGCCAGCTGCCTCCTCGCGGTCAACCCCTGATGTTCCGTTTCTCCCACCCCAGCTGGTTGGATGACTGTCCTAGCGAGTGGTGCCTCCGAAGGAAGGGGATTGGAGGCTTGGGTTCTACGTGGGGAGCCCCTGAGTCCCCCAAGCCCCGCCTATTCTGGGGTACAGCTCAGGTCCTCCTCGATGCGGGCCAAGACTGCATGTGGGACTTGAGCGCAGTGTGAGAGAATCAGGATGAGGAATTCGGCCCGCAGCACAGTCCCGCCTGCCGGTCCGTCCGTCCTGAGCGTCTGCTCTCTCGCCATGCCTCCAAGTCCAAGATTCACCGGGGCCCAGGTCCTGTGATGCTCCTTTTGCCCGTCTGCCCGGGCTCGCTGGGCTCGCTGGCAGGTCCCAGGCCCTCGCCCCACCGCCTGCCATTGGGAGCGCAGCAGGAGGCAGGTGGGCGGCTGGCACGGGTCTGAGAGGTACTGGGGCTGCCGGCAGGTGGTTCTGGGGAGACCCCGAGGCGCCTGTCCTCTGCGCAGGCGCGCACCTGCCCTTGGCCCTGGCTCGCCGCCTCCTCGCGGGACCTGGGTTTGCTTTTGGCTCCGGGACATTCCTTGTCCCCTCCTCCGAGGCGCCTCCTCCTCCTGCATCTGTCCCGTCCACTCCCAGCCCTGGAGGCCAGTGTCCGGGAAACACCCCCGTGTCCTCCCTTTCTCCATTTCTGCGTCTCCTGCCCGGGCGGGTCCTCAGCGCTTCCGCAGGCCGATGAGGGTGGAATGCACGAGGTCTGCCTGGGGTCCCCCCAGGGTGGTGAGCAGAGGCCCCCTTCTCCCCCCGCCCCACCCCCCAGTTTTGCAGGGCTGCAGGCCGGAGCGCCCCGTGTGTCTGTGTGTGTGTGTGTGTGTGTGTGTGCGCGCACACGCGCGCGCGTGCACACGCACAAAGGCAGGGAGGAGGCTGGGCCCTCCCTCCAACCTGTCAAAGCCTAATTTCCAAATTGCAAACACGATTCATGCAATCAGAGCGAACACAAGTCAGAGATTTAATTCAAGTCGGTGAGGCAGGCGCGCTGGTTCCGAGGACCGTGGGGGAGCTGCGAGTTGAGCGGCATTTAGAGACGTGCCGTGCTGAATTGTGCCGCCCTTTGCAAGTGTTACCTGGTGTTTTGTTGGTTTGTTGTTTTACAGGTTGAGGGTTTGTGGTAACCCTGCAACGAGCGAGTCCATCCGTGCCCTCTGCTCACCCCACATCTCTGTGCCACACTTTGGTAATTCTCGCAAGACGTGTACAGCGAAACCTTGGGTTGTGAGTACCTTGTTCTGCGAGGGTTCCACAAGACGAGCAAACCCGTCTGATAAGTTTCACCTTGATGAACAGAGAGATGTCTTTCGATAAGGAGTAGCACGCGGTGCCACATGTCACATGATCACAACCGAGTCAATGGCTCTTGAAATTCTCTTAGAGATACAAGTGCCTTAGATGATAAGCGTGTTCCCATACCAAGGCTTTACTGGGTTTCAAACGTTTTTATTTTCGAGAGAGAGAGAGAGAGAGAGAGAGCGAGCAGGGGAGGGACGGAGAGAGAGGGAGACACAGAATCAGAAACAGGCTCCAGGCTCTGAGCTGTCGGCACAGAGCCCGACCCAGGGCTCGAACCCACGAACTGCGAGATCGTGACCTGAGTCGAAGTCGGATGCCCAACCGACTGAGCCCCCCAGGCGCCCCTGGGTTTCAAACATTTTCATCACCCTGTTTGTTATGGTGATTTGTGATAAGTAATCTTTGCCATTGCTTTGGGACGGCTTGGGCTGCGCCCATATGAGACAGTGTGCGTGTTCTGACCACCCCACCGACCAGCCATTCTCCCTGTCTCTCTCTCTCTCTCTCTCTCTCTCTCTCTCTCCTGGCCTCCCTATTCCTTGTGACACAGAAAAATGGAAATTAGGCTAATTAATAATGACCGTGCAGTGGCCTCTAAGTGTTCAAGTGACGGGAAGAGTCGCTTGTCTCTCACTTTAAATCAAAAGCTAGAAACGATGAAGCTCAGTGAGGAAGGTGTGTTGAAAGTCAAGACAGGCCGAAAGCTTGGCCTCTTGTACCAAAATTAGCCAGGTTGTGAACACCAAGGAGAAGTTCTGGAAGGAAATGGAAAGTGCTTCTCCAGTGGACACAGGAAGGATGAGAGAAACAGCCTTATTGCCGATGGGGAGAAAGTTTGGGTGGTCCGGATGGAAGGTCACACCAGCCCCAACATTCCCTGAGGCCAAAGCCCAATCCAGAGCAAGGCTCCAACTCTCTTCAATGCCATGAAGGCTGAGAGAGGTGAGGACGCTACAGAAGAAAAGCCTGAAGCTAGCAGGGGTTGGTTCAGGAGGTTTGAGGGAAGAAGCCGTCTCCACAACGTCAAAGTGCGAGGTCAGGCAATACGTGCTGCTGCAGAAGCTACACAGCAGGTTCTCCAGAAGGTTGAGAGCCAAGAGAGTTCATGAAGGTGGCTCCCCTAAGCAACAGACTTTCAAGGTAGACCACACAGTGTTCTGTTCGACGAAGACGCCATCTAGAACTTTCAGAGCTGGTGAAGAGAAGTCAACGCCTGGCTTCAAAGCTTCAAAGCACCGGCTGACTCTCTCCTTAGGGGCTAATGCAGCTGGTGACTTCAAGGTGAAGCCAGTGCTCGTTGGCCATTCCAGAAATCCCAGGGCCCTTCGGATGGTGCTAGCTCTACTCTGTCTGGGCTCTATCAGTGGAACAACTGAAAAACAGTTGTTACGCTGTTATATACTAGGGCTGGGTTGCTCCACACTCTTGACGACTCTGAATAGACCTCTAGTGACCCGTGAGATTAGATATCTTCTCACCTGTTGGTTAGACCTCCAGGTTTATTTCATGGGCTGTCTTTTTTGACTTTCCTGTTATATGATTTGCCGTCTTTTCCGCGGGGTTATTAATTTGTACGAGCTCTTTATATATCTCAGGTATTTACTGTTGTTGGCAAATAGTTAACCCTCTTTGTCGTTTGCCTGTAATTGCTATGCCTGGAGGTGCCTCACCTCTGCATTGTCCCTCACCCATTCCGTGCTAATGTCTTAGGGTGGCTGACATCTACCCACGCCTTTGTTCCCCTCCTTCTACCCACTCTACCCAGCCCTGGAACTGGGTGACTCACTCTACCCAGTCCTGGAACACTGAGCAGGGAGCATCAGGGGTAAGCTGGGCTTCTGCACCACTCCTAGAACCTTCTGCCTTACCCTCCTTCCTCTTTTCTCTTTCTGTGACTCCCTCATTCCCTTACTGGAAGGCTGGAGTTGGGGTGGTAAAGAGGGAGTTGTTGCTCCCACTCTGGCCAGCAAGCCCAACTAGGGTAAGGGTCTCCACCGCATGGCTTTGGGACCTGGATGCCCAGTGCTGTATTGTCCGTGAGGAAGTCCCCACCCTAGGCCAAGGGGACCACCACTCTGAAGAGTTAACTGGATATTCCCTAGAAGGGAATGTTACCTGTACCAACCTTCTCTTCTCAAGGCTGGTCAGCCAAGAGTTCAAGGACTAGAGGTGTATATGTGAATGATGAGGGGAGACAGAGACAGGGAGAAAGAGAGAGAGTGCCAGTGGGGCTCACAGGGCTGGGCAGCGGGGGTGGAGGGAGTTTCTCCAAAGAGGACTGGAGATTGCTTGGATTTCTACTACTGAGCTGTGCTGGTCTCTCTAGTTTCTTCAGGAGATGATCGTTGCTCCCAAAAGACATGGATTGAAGCAAATACTGGTTTATTAACTGGAAAACAACTGCCTTCCAATTCAGTAGTTCATCCATCCGTCCATCCGTCCATCCATCCATCCACCCATCCACCCATCCATCCATCCGTCCATCCATCCATCCATCCATCCACCCATCCATCCGTCCATCCGTCCATCCACCCATCCACCCATCCGTCCATCCGTCCACCCGTCCACCCATCCACCCATCCATCCATCCGTCCATCCCGTCCATCCGTCCATCCGTCCATCCGTCCATCCACCCATCCATCCGTCCGTCCATCCATCCATCCGTCCATCCATCCATCCATCCATCCACCCATCCATCCATCCGTCCGTCCATCCATCCATCCATCCACCCATCCATCCATCCGTCCGTCCATCCATCCATCCATCCACCCACCCATCCATCCGTCCGTCCATCCGTCCACCCATCCACCCATCCATCCATCCGTCCATCCATCCACCCATCCACCCATCCATCCATCCATCCGTCCATCCGTCCATCCGTCCATCCGTCCATCCACCCATCCACCTATCCATCCATCCGTCCATCCGTCCATCCCTCCATCCACCCATCCATCCATCCGTCCATCCGTCCGTCCGTCCACCATCCACCCATCCACCCATCCGTCCATCCGTCCATCCGTCCATCCACCCATCCGTCCGTCCGTCCGTCCGTCCACCCGTCCACCCGTCCATCCGTCCACCCGTCCACCCACCCACCCATCCGTCCATCCATCCATCCGTCCATCCGTCCATCCACCCATCCACCCATCCGTCCATCCGTCCATCCGTCCATCCACCCACCCGTCCATCCGTCCATCCGTCCATCCGTCCGTCCACCCGTCCACCCGTCCATCCATCCGTCCATCCGTCCATCCGTCCATCCGTCCATCCACCCACCCATCCACCCATCCACCCATCCGTCCATCCGTCCGTCCGTCCGTCCACCCGTCCATCCACCCGTCCACCCGTCCACCCGTCCGTCCGTCCGTCCGTCCACCCGTCCATCCGTCCGTCCGTCCGTCCACCCGTCCGTCCATCCACCCATCCATCCATCCGTCCATCCATCCATCTGTCCGTCCATCCATCCATCCGTCCATCCATCCCATCATTCTTCCTTTTATCCACCATCAAGCAAATGTTTGTTGGATATCTCTCATGTGTCAGCACAGCACTGGGCACCAGGCATATAAACTGAATGAGACCCAGCTCCTGCCTTCAAGAAACTCATGGTCTAGTTGGGGAGACACACAGGTAAATGAAAAGGGGCACAGAAGGGTGTTAGGACTCACTTGTGTATTAACTCCTCCGTTCAACACCTACTTACTGAGCACCTGCGGTATGCCAGACACTGTGGTGGGCACTTGTGAACCCGGTCCTCGTGAGCTCACAGTCTAGTGATAAAGGGCAGGATGGGGCTCATGTCTTCTGGAACATGCCTCCCAGGTAGCCTCAAGGGCAAGAGAAGGACGGGGGAGGCACACCAGTGTTTAACAGCCTCATCTAGGACGTGAAATACGTTGCTTCCTCCACAGTCCATTGGCCAGAATGGGTCATATCGCCCCAACCTGAGATATTTAAGGAGCCCAAACTCTTTCTGCCACAGCAACTATTCGTTTCTGCCACTCCAAGTTCAGTCAGACATGCCCTTCCTCGTGGAATTGGAATATCGAGGCCAATAATTCAAGGGCAGAAAATTGTAGGAGCTTGGCCATTCCATTGGTTCCTGTGCCCAGAGCGTCCTGGGTTTGCAGTCCTTCCTGAGGACCGTATTTAATTGTTTTTAACGCCTCGAGACACTCAGTTTCTTTTCCATAGACTTTTTTTCTTTAATTGATCATCAGGAATTGTTTTCTGTTGCTTGAAGCCAAAAAGCTTAACAGCCATATGCCCCTGACTCATTTGTGTTACACAATCCCAACAGAGGGCGAACAGTTCAGGAGCCGCGTGCTGGCACTTTCTGAAGCACTGCTGTCTCAACAGCTGCGCTTAGGCAATGATTTGAATATATGTTGCATTTTGTCCATGCGGATTTCTAAAAACAAGTGAACCCGAAATACCAAAGCACTAATAACCTCCAACAGGAGACAGAGATGGGAATCATTCGGTCGGTTCAAAGGGACACATCGATTTGGAAGGCTCATTGATTTGGAGCAAGAAAAGAGAAACGCAGATGACAGAATGCCCGGGGAACGCCAGAAGCCCGTCACCGAGGATTGAATCTAGAAGGCAACGTGATTCTCTGGAAGTGGAACCCTGCTATGGAAGAGGCAAGCTTTTCGCCCGACCTGGAAGCAGGGTCTTAAGAAAGGGTACGCGGGCACAGCCTGCCCGTCCCCAGACACTTGTCTGCCCTGTTTCCGGGGGCCCCTTTTCAGTGGGTTGTTCATTTTAAAGCTGCGGCCAGAGGTCACTATCAACCTCTCGGGCAGTTTCTCGACCTGCCTGTCCTTCTGCTGCTGGACAGGCTATAGGAGGCTGCCCTGTGTCAGGTGACCATTAGGTCCGCTCAGCTGTGGTGGGTGGGGTCAGGGGCAGGATTATATCCCCCCCCCGCCCCACGATATAATAATATAATGCAAAAATGCAAAGCAAAACAAAGTCCTAAAACCCTTTCAGGGGGCTGTGGGCATTTTGAAGTTTGGAGTCTTCAAAAGGCATGGTGGTGAGTCCCATGAGGTCCTGTTCTCTGGGGGGAGGAGGGTGGGGGAGGGGCTGTTTCTCTGTTTTGTTTCTGTTGTTTTCTTGGGTGTGGGGTGAGTTACACGTGGTTTGGTCGCCCCAGGAGAGGCATACGGGGGGCCTGGCTATCTGGGAGGGGGGACGGTTAGATCAATGGGGTCACAGGGATGTCACACGGGGCCCTGTTCTTCAGGGGATTTAGATGGAGACGCTGTTCTCGATGAGCGGAGGGTCCAGGTAGGTGTAGGGCAGGGCCAGCTACTTGTTCCGTTTCTGGATATCCTTCGAGATCTGGGCCAGGCGGCTCTGGAAGGCGGCGATGCTCCACCGAGGGGCCTCCTCGATGAAGTGCTCCTCCGGATAGGTGCCCAGGGGCCGCTGGAAGGCAACGGCAAGGTCAGATGAAGGGGCTGCTTAGCAGCTGTGACCCGCCTTGGCCTTCCACCCTGGGGACCTGGAAGAAGCCTCCCACAGAGCCTCACCTCTGCCCCTCCCTCCAAACATTTGAGGACCGCAGTGGGTAGCTCTTGGGGACCGGGCTAAAAGCTCACGTCGGAGTTTTAAAGGGGGTGCCGTGACGTCCCACCCCAGCATGGTCACCTTGCAGCTCAGGGTGACTCTGGATCAACTCGTTCGATCATTTGCCCCTCCTCATGAGATGTCCCATGCTCATGTGCCCCCCTGAGAAGGTTCCGTGCGGTGAAGGGACCCCGCTCCTTGACGGCAGTGTGGGGTCTGGGCCGGGGCGGTGGGGAGGGGAACAATATCCGCTCGCATCCCCCAGAGCGGACCTGGCCCGGCCCCCCCGCCCCACACTCACTCGGTCTCCAGGCTCCTTGCTCAGCAACCAGAGGGTGACGATGATATCACACGTGGCATTGACCGCTGGGAGGGTAGCTATGAACCCCTCTGGCTCTGTCTGGCCTTTGGAGGTGGGCGGGGGCAGCTGCATGGTGGGAGGTAGGTTGGGCATCCAGATGGAGGAGTCAAACTGCAGGCAGAGAAGGCAACGTGAGTCCCCGGAGCCTGGCCCCCTCCATCCCCCCACCCTGGCACTGCCCCATCTCACCTGCCCTGCACTAACAGCATAGTGCTTGGCAGAGCAATTGAAGATCACCATGGTGGCATAGTGCACCAGGGATTCCCGGGTGTCCAGCGAGGAGGGCACCCCTGCGGGAAGACGCGGGTGGACGTGGGGCTACCGGGGTCCTCAGGGCCACACCGCAGGCGCCTGAGGGTGGGGCCCGAGGGCCGTGGTCTCCGTACCTGAGTCCTCTCGGCCCAGGAAGCCCTCAGAGAAGATCTCCCGCACCCAGGCCTGGAGCGCACTGTCGTCACGCACGGATGCGTCACTCGGGTAGTAGATGCTGACTATTTCGGAGACAAAGCTGCAAGGTGCACTGGGTTCAGGCCCCACTTTTGACCTTGACCCTCTCTGAGGAGCAACCGCTATTCAGTGTCATTGACGTCCGGCCCTGCTCCTTGTCGGGAGCCTCCCTGGGCCCTCCCCCGACCCCCAGCTCTCTGGCCCCCTCACCTCTCCACCGCACCCCAGATCTGCAGCCCATCATCCCGGTAGTAGTAGCCCGGGATGTCTTCCACTCCTCGGGCCCGGATATCCTCGGGCAGGCACAGGGCGGTGTAGCTCAGCTCCTCCGTGCGCCTCTGTATCAGCTCAGAGAAGCCTCCGAGGCCGATGCCTGTGGACTGGGAGACAGGACTTGTGGGTGCCAGAGCCCTGGACCCAGAAGCATGCGGTAGCACCGGTGGGAGAGACAGCCCCCCCCCCCCACTTCCCCCACCCCGGGGCCTCAGCTTCTCCAAATGGCAGGCATCTCCCCTGTACCCTCCCTAAGGAAGTTCTTACCCTTCCCACCACCTGGCCCGGGGCGATGAGCAGCTCGCGGGCAAGAGTGTTGATGTGAAGGGTGTAGCGAGTGTGTGGGATCAACAGCTGGAGGGGTGGGAGAAGAGAGAGGTGGGGGAGGCCTGGCTCCCTCTGGCCTCAGACCTCCCCCTGGAAAGAGCCGATGGGGACCAGAGGGGCGGCCTGGGACAGGGATCAGGGCTCCAGACCTAGGACCAGGGGCTGGGCTCCACCGGCATCTTGTGCTGTGATCTGGGCCTGGCACCTTGCTCTCTCTGGCCTGGATGAACATTACAAGCCCTCCAGCTCCGGCATTCTGTGATTTCCTAGTCCCTGGGCTGGCAGCGCGCCATGGAAACCAGGGCGTGTGGCACAAACTGGAACCATCTCGCAGGGCACCGGGCCCTGGGAGCTGCAGATCGGAAAAAGTCAGCGTGGACTGAAGCGGATAGAGAAGGGCCTGTATCTGGGACCGAGGAGACTAAGCAAGAATCAGAGAATCCAAAAAGCCATGGGGAATATTCGTGGCCTTCAGAGAAGGCCTCGGGTCCCTGGGGGAAAGCAATCTGGGCCACCTGAAGGCTTAGCAGAGCCCAGGGGACCTACAGAGCCCACCTTCGAGACACGGGTTCCCCTCCCAGGGCTCCCTCACCCCTGCCGCCATCTGCAGAAAACCCGTGGGTCTCTCAAGGCCAAGTTCACACTTTGGCATCTGCCAGCCCCAGGTCTCTCCTAAAACTGGGCTTCTGGATGGCAGCTGGCTGTGAGCTGCTCTCCTCTAAGAAGGGGCCCTCTCTGGGGTACAGCTGGCTCTCACGTGCAGTTTCCTCCCTCACCCCTGTCCCCCTCCCCCTCCCCCAGGCTCCGGCGGTGGGAAAGCAGGCCCGTAGGGGCTGGGCCCTGCACCCCCAGCCTGGAAGGACAGAGCCACATGGGGACAGGCGGAGGAGAGCCCCGAGGGACAGGGACCTGCAAGCCTAGGGCACGGTCCGGGCCACCGACCTTGAAGAGCGGGTGGCAGTGGGGCAGCTGGCGCAGCGTGGCCATGGTGAAAACCTCAGAGAGCAGGTGCGTGAGGGCCTCGTGCACAGAGAACTCCGAGTTCCACACCCACGTCTTGGCCAGCAGCCAGTCCCACTTGTTGTCGCTGGGCAGGAAGATGGGGCTGGTGGGTCCAGGGGTCTGGCTGAGCTGTAGGAGAAGCCGGTGTGGGCAGAGGAGGCCACGGGGTGCCCGCCGACCGCCCTGTCCAGCCCCCTCCCTCCCCCTGCCCCCCTGCCCACCTGGATGGCGAGAGGCAGCAAAGGCCCTCCCCCGGGGGGCGTCTGGTACAACAGCGTCATCGGGGCTGCGGAGAACTGAGGCTTCCCGTTGATGACGGTGCGGACGCCAGAGAGGATGGCGTGATCCACCAGGAACAGGGAGCCCCTCTGCGGGAGACAGAAGGGGAGCAGGGGCTGCCGGCTGGCTTTCTGAAGGATGCAGGGGTGGCGGCGCGGGGAGGGGACGGGGGAGGGGAGAGGAGTGTGCCCGGAGAGGGCGCTCCAGGCACGCAGCCCTTAGGAACGCTGAGCCTCCAGCAGGGGGCGGTGTGCAGAGCCCGGACGCGGGCCCGTCACCTCCAGCTCAGCCTGCAGACTGGCCCCGGGGCCCAACACGGGGGCCACCATGTCACCGGTGACGGGGAGGTTCTCTGGGAGGGAGCGGCAGCGGCGGATCAGGACAGGGTTGAGGCCGTTTAGGAACTGGGAGGCGAAGAAGGCGTCCTCCTGCCAGTGCTCATACACGTACTCTGTGGGGGTGGGGAAGAGGGGACTAGGTCAAGGTCACCTTCCGGGCAGAGCTGTTCCGGGGCCATCCGCGGGTCCCTTTGCTTCTCTATACCTTCTTCCGGGCGACCTCTCAGCCCTCGGCTTCAGCCACTGCTGTTGGCCAAGCAGCGAATCTCAGTCCCCAGTGCACCTGTCCCACCATCTACCCGATAGCCCAAGGCCGGGACTCAGCAGCCTTAAACGCAGCACATCTGGGACCCACCGCGGGCTCCTGCTCTGGCCCAGCCCCTCCTGTCACCTGACATCTGGGGAACAGCACCCCCATCCAGCTGGCTGCTGTGGCAGAGCCGGGGGGCGGGGGGGGGGGCCTCTCCCTGCCGCTCCCGCTCCCTCCTGGGTAGGTCTGGCCCCACCTGGTCCACTCCACCTCTGCTGTCACTGCCTCGCAGAGGTCACCATCCTGTGATGACCATTTCTTTTTTATTTCTTTTTTACTTCTTTTTTACATGTTTATTTATTCGGGAGAGAGAGAGTGCACGCAGGGGAGGGGCAGAGCGGGAGAGAGAGAGAGAGAATCCCAAGCGGGCTCTGAGCTGACAGCAGAGAGCCCGACGTGGGGCTTGAACCCACACGCCATGAGATCAGGACCTGAGCTGAAGTCGGACGCTCAACCGACTGAGCCCCCCAGGCGCCCCCCTCAAACACCATTCTTGGTTCCGTCGACACCCCCTCAGCTTGGAGGCCTCGGCATAAAAGTCCCCTCCTTGGGAGAGCTTTACAGGACACCCCCTAGACGAGGCAGGTCCTCCTTTGATGTACTCTCGCTGGAGCCAACGAACTGGTTTCACAAGTAAAGCTCATTATTTTGATTTTGAGCCTCATGTCCACTCGCCAGCTCAAATGGGAGCCTTGCGGGGACAAAGAGAGTATCCGCAGCCCCTAACTCAGTGTCTGATGGGTACTTGCCCAACAAACACGGCTGGACTGAGAGGCATTAGAAGGTTAGGGACGCCCCCGTCTACACTCTCCTTTGTATCTGTGGAGAAGGTAAGGTCTAGCGAGGGACAGGGCCCCTGCCCAGGGTCACACGGTGACTCGGCGCTCAGTTTTCTGAGGCTCCGGACGGCTACGAGAGCGGATGTCTCAGGGAAGGAGTCAGGAGCCCCAGCCCACGTCCCTCACCAGCGGCCGGGGACTTATGGAAGTTGAACATCCTTTTCATCTCGTGCAGACTTTTCCAGAGCCCCTTGCGGTACAGCAGGCCCTTGAGTGTCATCTCTGTAAACCTGTCAGAGGATGTCAGGGGTGGGCGGGGGGCAAGGGGCCCCGGGAGACCCTCCCCTGGCAGCTGGCCTTATCCTTTCTGGAGTCTTGAAGCAGCCTCCGGGGCCCGAAGTAGCCACTACCCCTGACAGAGGGAGGCATTGTCCCGGGAGGACGGGTGGCGGGCAGAGGCTATGCCCCGGGTAGGGCTGTGTGACCCGCATCCTTGGTGGTGGGGGAGGACAGAAGGCAGGGGTCCTAGGGCATCTGAGGCCCAGGGTCGGGAGAGGGTGGGCCTTCTTACCCAGAGCCAGCTTTCAAGTAGAAGTGGACATTCTTGGTTACAGAGTATTTGATGTTGAGATCTAGGTCTTTCACGGTCTTCTCGTCCAGGCAGCGAGGCCAGCCTGGGCGGTAAGTCTTCCATCTGGAGGGAGGAGCAAGAAGGCGGTCAGCGAGAAGCCTCGGGGAACCCGCTGACTAGGGCGAAGGGAGAGGTAGGCCCTCGGAGGCCCTGGGCAGAGCCAGCGCCCTTCTACAAGCAAGGGTGTTCCTCGCTCTGCCCTTGCCTGACAGCCACAAGGCTTCGGGGGAGCCACTGTGTTCCCTCAGTGAGACTTCTCCCCTGGCCACGGCTGACCGGTGCAGGGCTGGGCACTTAACCAGAGGTAGGCCAAGCAAAGTCGTTCCGGGAGAAGTAGGGATGGGGGCTGTTAAAAGAGAGACATCGGGCTGCGCCTGGGCGGCTCAGTCGGTTAAGCATCTGACTTCGGCTCAGGTCACGATCTCACGGTTGGTGAGTTTGAGCCCCGCGTCGGGCTCTGTGCTGACAGCTCGGAGCCCGGAGCCTGCTTCGGATTCTGGGTCTCCCGCTCTCTCTGCCCCTCCCCTGCTCAAGCTCTGTCTCTCTCTGTCTCTCAAAAATGAATAAACATTAAAGGGAGAGAGAGAGAGAGAGAGAGACATCAGGTTCAAAATGGAGTCACTCATGCTAAGCCCTCGTCGACAAGCCAAGACTCAACACCTAATCTATTTGCAATTTCAGCCTCTCCCAGGTATGTGACCTTGAACCAGTCAATCTGGAATTACCTGGTTAGCATCTGTAAGGTAATCTGCCTGATAGATTCCCACCTTTCCCCAAAGGGAGGTGACCTTGCCTGAACCAATCTGCTCTTTGCTAGAAACTTCCTTTTTTCTGCTCCGCATCTGCCTATGAAGTAAGCCTTCCATTTTGCAGGGCTCCTCAGAGCTCCCTTCTATCTGCTGGGTGGGATGCCGCCTGGTTCGTGCATCGCCGAATAAAAACGTACTCGGTTGAATGTTGTTTTTTAACAACCCCCAGAGAGGCTGTGTCTCTCTCTGGGTATCTGGACTAGCGCATGTACACATGGGGACTCTTACTTGGGGCCATTTTCCGCTGTGTGGACTGGGACCCACAGAAAGCTGTTCTGCAGAGAGACAGAAGAGTAAAGCATCTAGATCGCTGGAGACAGGGAGGGAATGACCTTGGCTTCTGGCCTATGAGATCTGACTACACGTCCAGCACTTTGGCGCCCTCTTGACACAGGCCGTTTCTTCCTGTCTGCTTGCTAGCCTGGCCTCGTGCTTGTGCCCACGGAATCTCTGACTTACAGAGACGCGTCTCACAGAGGGAGGCCGTCGTGAAGAAGGAGTTCAAGAAGGCATCCCACGGAGAGACACTCTGGCTCCCAGAGCTTGGGGGAGCCCAGAAACTCACTCTGCCCTGGCCCACGGCAGGTCAAGTCGAGCTAGCACAACACGGCCTGAAGCCCTTTGGGCGAAATGGTAAGATCACATCCCGGCAGAGCTGACGACCCCCGGCCTGTCTTTCCTCCTCTCAATCAATCATTGCCTTTGGCTCTGAACTTTCAACTTCAAAGAGCAAGTTGTCGTTAAAGCACCCTGTTACCAGGTGGTGGCTGAACCCTGCTCCTCTGGCTGTAATGTACGAACGCCCTCACCCAGAGATCTTGGTGAAACGCAGATTCTGATTTAGTAGGTGTGCAGTGGGTGGGCCCGAGAGGCCGCGTTTCTCACAAGTTCCCAGGTCATGCTGACGGTCACCTGAGGCCACGCTTTCGATACTGAGGGTCTAGACAATTGCAGCACAGGTGGCTGAGGGACAAGAGTAATGGCACATGTTTGTGCAAGGCTTGGCACTTGAGAGAGAGGGAGGGAGAGAAAGCGCACAAGGAGGATGGGCAGAGAGAGAGAGAGAGAGAGAGAGAGAATCCCAAGCAGGCGCTGCAAGGTCAGCGCGGAGCCCGATTCAGGGCTTGAACTCACAAAGAACCGCAAGATGGTGACTGAGCCCAAATCAAGAGTCTGACAGTCAACTGACTGAGCCACCCAGGTGTCCCGACTAGGTGTGTTCTTAACCATTTTCTCATTTATTCTTGCTAATAACACACATCAGATTGGTATTCTTCACTTCTTTGGCAGAAGAAAATAAAGATCGTAAAGCTTAAGTGATGCCTAAGGGGTCACAGCTCCCCTCAGTGGGGCCCAGACTAGCCCTAGGTCTCAGAACCCGTGGGTCTTTGTTTTGGCAGAAGGGAAGAAAGCCACTCCACAGACAGGAACCAAATGAGCCTGCGTGTGTTGTTTCTCCAGAGACCTGCTCAAAAGCCGGCAGGCCCAGACTGCACATAGCAGCCCCCAGCGGGGGCTGAGTTGGCCATACCACTACCTTTTGAAAACCCACCCCTTGAGCACAGTCCCTGGCCTTCTGCCTCGGGGATCCTCACCCGTAGCCCCAGGTCCCTTGCAACCTGTACGGCCATCCCACTGCCAGGGCGGCTTCTGGGACCCCAGCTCTCCCGGCTGAGCCCAGAGCAGAGACAGGGACCTCGGTTCACCTACCCCGCGAAGTGAGTTTCCTGGGCCTTGGGGTGGTGTATTTCTGGTTCTGCCCAGATTTCGAGGAAGGAGGGTGTAAGAAAAAGCCCCAGGGCAAGGAAGGCACCAGCAAGGGTGAGGCATTTCCAGCAGTGGTTTTCAGACTTCGCTGGGCACCAGAGTCCTCTGGAAGGCTTGTTAAAACAGCATTGCCGTCCCCACCCCCAGTATCTGATTCAGTGTCTGAAGGTGCCAGGGGATTTGCGTTTCGAACAAGCTCCCACAGGATGCTGATGTCAACGGAGAGGACTGGCAGGGACTTGGCCAGGCTGCCCTGCATCCCTTGAGCGATGCCTGCCCTCCGCACCCTTGCCCCACTCCCACCCCGCAGGAGCCCCTTCCTCACTGGTAGGAGTCCTGCCTGGCCTGCAGCTCTTCTCTGCGTTGCTGCTGGAGGACGGGGTGATCGTCTGCCCAGGAGACCTTGCCTGTGAGGGCACAGGAAGGGGTGAGGAGGGCAGAGACCCGCCCCCCTCTGGCCCCAGCTGCTCTGGCCTCCACTCCAGCCACCCTCGATCAGGTCACCTGCACCCACACCGGGCTGCTACCCCCTCAACCTCCCCAGTGGCCACACCAGCTTCCCCGTCCGCTCCCCTCGCCTTTCCCGCCTTTCCCGACCACCTCACGCTCGCTCCTCCCCGCCTGCCTGCCCTCCCCAGCGCCGCCCTGCCCACCCGCCCCCTCGCGCAGCGTCAGGATCCCGGAGCCCGCCATCCACTGGTAGCAGGGGAAGCCGAGGGGGGCGCCCTGCGGCGGGGTGAGCTGGAGCCAGTTGCAGAACCAGGCGTCCCGGGCCAGCGGCCCCACCGGGCTGGGCAGCAGCAGGGGGCCCTTGTGCAATCGCAGCAGCAGCACCCGGCCCACGTCCTGGGGCGACGCCACCCGGAAGTCCTCCACCTGGAAGGGAGAGATTTAGTAACCCGCAGGCCATCCCGGCTCCCCGCTCCGCCTTCACCCCTGCCCCGCCAGGCACTCACTGCGCCCTTGCTGAACTCCTTGCCGAAATGGTCCAGGGGCAGTGTGTGTGTGTGTGTGGGGGGTCTCCCCCAGGGTCCCCACGATGCTGACAGCTATTCTGTTCCACGTGCCAGCCCCGATGGCCTCCCCCGTGGACACTCTCACCCCGTACTCGGCCATGGTGCCAGCCCGAGTCTGGATGTCTACTGCCGTCGGTGAGACCTAAAATCCTGGCGGCACCTCCAGGGGCACGCCCTGCCCCACCCCGCCAGGCCCGGGTCAGCCAATCCTCCTCCATCCGTCCAGGTCACCCAGGCAGGGTGCTCACAGAGCCGCCCCAAAAGCAGGACCCAGCTCTGGGCAGAAAGGGGCGGGGCTGGGAGGCTGGAGGTGAGCGGTGCAGGGGGGCTGCGGAGGGGTGCACGGGGGAGGGGTGGGGAGGCTCTGCCGTGCTGGGCCGAGAAGGTACTGGGCGTCCCGAGGCCTGGGTAACCGGACAGGGTCAGAAAGAGTCGGTGTCCAGTGGGGGTCAGAGATACATTTGCCCCCCCCCCCCCCGCCCTTTGTTTCTTTACCTTCTTAGCCCTTAAAAGCCTCCGCAGGCCCACCCCACCCCCCAATTTCTTGGACTACTGCCATTATTTTATTGCAGTCAGTAAATAATTTTGAGAGCCAGCTCTGTGCCGGGCATTACGACCTTAGGTGCTGTGAATACCCCCCAGCCAAGACCCAGTCTTAGCCTCCTTGGAGGTTAAAAAAAAAATCCAACGTGAGAGGGGCGCCTGGGTGTCTCAGTCGGTTGAAGGTCCCACTCGGGCTCTGGTCATGAACTCCCGGTTTGTGGGTTGGAGCCCCACCTCGGGCTCTGTCCCCTGCTCTCTCTCTCAAAAATAAACACACATTTAAAAAATCATTTAAGGGGCGCCTGGATGGCGCAGTCGGTTGAGCGTCCGACTTCAGCCAGGTCACGATCTCGCGGTCCGTGAGTTCGAGCCCCGCGTCGGGCTCTGGGCCGACGGCTCGGAGCCTGGAGCCTGTTTCCGATGCTGTGTCTCCCTCTCTCTCTGCCTCTCCCCTGCTCATGCTCTGTCTCTCTTGCTCTCAAAAATAAATAAACGCGGGGCGCCTGGGTGGCGCAGTCGGTTGAGCGTCCGACTTCGGCTCAGGTCACGATCTCGCGGTCCGTGAGTTCGAGCCCCGCGTCGGGCTCTGGGCCCACGGCTCGGAGCCTGGAGCCTGTTTCCGATGCTGTGTCTCCCTCTCTCTCTGCCCCTCCCCCGTTCATGCTCTGTCTCTCTGTGTCCCAAAAATAAAAATAAAAAACGTTGAAAAAAAAAATTAAAAAAAAATAAAATAAAAAATAAAAAATCATTTAAAAAACCAAGTGTGAGAGAAAATAGAATAAGGGAACGAGGCAGGAATGCAGTGAAGGAGGGACAGAGCGATGGGGGCGGGGAGATCGATGGGGGCGGGGAGGTCTAGGTTTGGATTGTGGGGCGGGGGGGAACAGATGTGGGAGTTCTGGCCTGGAAATGCCGTCTGACATGCCCGTCAGACATCCAAGTGGAGTGGGCAGCTCAGGGCTAGACTCTGCACCTGAGCATCAATCGGCACACAAGTGTGACAGAGGCCCCGAGGCCGGGGACATAGCTGGAGGAAAGGGAAAGGGAGCAGGCTGCACCTGTCACAGAGGCCCAGGGAGGCTCAGTCAGCGAGGGACCCAGAGGACCCAGAGTGGGTGTCTCCTGGAAGCCAAGAGGTTGGCCGAAGCTAAGAGCTGCGTGGGAGGAAGACAGAAGTGATTACTTCCCGGGTCTGTCAACAAGGACACCTCTGAGTCTGGGCCACGAGCTGATGAGCGCGACGAAGGCCACCAGCCGGGCTCCGGGTGACCGAAGCCTGGCTGGCACGTGACCGAATCCCACCGTCACAAGAGCTGTTCTGGTGGCGGAATGCGGGTGGGAGCCCTTGAAGTGTGAAGTTGACCGGGAATAGAATTCCACGTCCCTTTATCTCCACCCTCCCGAAACCCCGCTAACGTGCCCAGGTGAAGGCGTAATAAACCTGTGAGGACAAGAGCACGAACAAGCGTGAGAGTGCGGAGTTTGAGCCTCCCCACCTCAAAATCCCCTGAGGTCTTAGGAATCGGGAGACAGGTGCTCTGAGAGTGGCAGGTAGGTGACACTGAAAACAGGTTGATGGGACAGAACAGTTTCTCAGACGCAATCAGGACCCTTCCTCCTCCCCCCAGACACCCTCCTACACCTGACACGGCCAGCGGGAGGAGACAGTGGGAGATTTCTTTTCGGGAGAGGTGGATCTCGGGGGAATCTGGACGTGGGGACACCAGCTAGAGCTGAGGGTGGGACACGAAACTTAAAGTTGGAGAGTGGGGTGGAAGACTACACACGGAGCAGGGGGGGCCCCAGCCCCTTTCCTTGCTTGGATCCAAGTATGTTGGCAGGTTAATATACTGGACTCCTGAACCCTCCCCTCCAGTCAAGACTGGAGGGTTTCTCTCTAGAAGAACCCACCAGCTCAAGTGTCAGGTGGGCTCCTCCAATGGAGTAGCTCTGCCACATGAAGCCCACCAGCTGACAGCCCTGTCCCCACAGTTTCTGGTCGGCTTCTGTCGAGCCACTCTTGCAGATGAATGAGTGGCCTAGGATCACCAGACCTTCAAGGAAGGCTTTTACCTAAAAGACAAGGACCAGGGACACCCGGGTGGCTCAGTCGGTTAAGCATCCGACTCCTGATTTCGCCTCAGGTCATGATCTCAAGGTTTGTGGGTTCGAGCCCGCCATGGGGCTCTGCACCGACAGTGGGGAACCTGCTTGGGATTCTCTCTCTGTCTCCGTCCCTCCCCCACTAGCGCTCGCGTGCCCGCGTTCTCTCTCTCTGTCTCACACACACAAATAGATAAATAAAAACATTTTTTAAAAAGCGTATAAAAGACAAGACCCCAACACACAAGATTGAAGGAACAGACAATGCGGGGACCAGAAGAAATTTTCCAAAAAAAACCCCAAATTATAATTTGTATCCGCAGAGAGAGGAGCGCATATGGCTATAGGAAAGAGTGTTTCCAGGCAGAATGTTTGGATTTTATAAACCATCCATTCTTTTCTTTCCTCTTTTTTAAAAATTGTGGTAAAATACAGATAATATAGAATTTACCGTTTTGACCATTTTCTTAAAAAAATTTTTTTAAGTATTTATTTATTTATTTTTGAGGGGGGGGAGGGGCAGAGAGAGAGGGAGACACAGAATCCGAAGCAGGCTCCAGGTTCCGAGCTGTCAGCACAGAGCCCGACGCTGGGCTCGAACTCACGAACCATGAGATCATGACGTGAGGGAAAGCCGGATGCTTAACTGACTGAGCCCCCCAGCTGCCCCACCATTTTGACCATTTCCAAGTGTGCGGTTCACAGTAGTGGGTGATACATTCACTTTGGTGAGCCAGCAACACCTCCTGTCTCCAGAACTTTTTCGTCGTGCCAAAATGAGACTGTATGTATTGAAACCACAACAACAGGGTCACCTGGGTGGCTCGATCAGATGAGTATCTGACTTCAGCTTGGGTCATGAGCTCAGATCATGGGTTCTGAGCCTGGAGCCTACTTCAGATTGTGTCTCCCTCCCTCCCTCCCTCTCTCTCTCTCTCTCTCTGCTCCTCCCCCACTCACGCTCTGTCTCTCAAAAATAAACAAACATTGGGGCGCCTGGGTGGCGCAGTCGGTTAAGCGTCCGACTTCAGCCAGGTCACGATCTCGCATTCCGTGAGTTTGAGCCCCGCGTCAGGCTCTGGGCTGATGGCTCGGAGCCTGGAGCCTGTTTCCGATTCTGTGTCTCCCTCTCTCTCTGCCCCTCCCCCGTTCATGCTATGTCTCTCTCTGTCCCAAAAATAAATAAAAAAATGTTGAAAAAAAAAATTAAAAAAAAAAAAAATAAACAAACATTGAATAAAAAAACCCAACACAACCATTCTCCCCACCCCCAACCCCTGATCCCCTCCCTTCTACTTTCCGAGTCTGAATTTGAGGACTGTAGACACCTCCTATAAGTGGAATCATAAAGTATGTGTCTTTTTGTGTCTTGCATATTTCATTTAGCACAATGTGTCCAAGGCTCACCCCTGTTGTAGCAGGTGTCAGAACATCTTTCCTTTTCAAGGCCGAGCGATATTCCATCGTGTGTATACACAATTTTGTTTTTCCACTCATCCATCAATGGACATTTGGTTTCTTCCATTTGTTTAAGGAAGCTCTGTGCCCAGCCTGGGGCTCAAACTCGCAACCCCGAGATCAAGAGTCACATGTTCCACCGACTGAGCCAGCCAGGCGCCCCTGTTTCCATGTTGTTTTGGCTGTTGTGAATAATGCTGTTATAAACACTGGTGTACAAATGTGTCTGACTCCTGTCCGATTCTTTTGAGTATATACCTAAAAGTAGAATGGCTGGATTATGTGGGAACTCTCTGTTGAATTGTTTCTTGGCGGGGGGTGGGGGGGGGGTGGGGGGGGCGCGGGGGGAACCGCCATACTGTTTTCCATGGGTTCCAATTCGTCCAAATCCCCACCCACACTTGATATCGCCATTTTAATGGCTATGAAGTGGGATCTCATTGTGGTTTTGACCTGGATTTCCCTGGCGTCTGCTGGTGTTGAACGTTTTCATGTGCTTAATGGCCATTTGTATATTTTCCTGTGAAGCAATGTCACTTAACGTTCTTTACTCAAGCCATCTATTCATGGATTATGATCCATTGTCAGGTCACATTTTCCATTTGCCAGGTAAATCATGCAAGAGCTACACATTTCTAAATATATTAAATATTTTCTTTATTTGTAGGTCACACTTGCCATATGAATCAATATGGCACGTACACATGTCCCCAGGCGCAGTGAGGCTGAGAAAAGGTAGTAACGCTTTACTGTTTTCCCGCCCTCAAATATATCCTTGGACTCCCTTTTTTGCTCTTCTCCTCTTCCTTTTCCCTTTTAGACATTTAAATAAATCTATTTTAAAGGCAACTTGGTGTCGATACTGTCAATTGAGGGGCGCCTGGGTGGCTCAGTTAAGTGCCTGCCTTCGACTCGGGTCATGATCTCGCGGTTCATGGGTTCGAGCCCCGCATCAGGCACTGTGCTGCCGGCTCGGAGCCTGGAGCCTGCCTCGGATTCTGTGTCTCCCTCTCTGCCCTCCCCTGCCCTCTCTCTCTTTCTCTCTCTCTCAAAGTAAATAAATATTAAAAAAAATTTTTTTTTTAAATACGGTAAATTGACAATCTGGAACTGTTCCCCTAAGAGAGTATAATAGATATGGGTGCAATAAAAACCAGGTTACTCAACTCTAGGTGAATTCTGTTGCCAGTGACTTGTTCCTTGTTCCAGGGGAGGGATTCCCAGGTGCTACGAGGATATTAAAGCAACAACAAACGACAAATTGGCACTCTCTCCCTGTTGTAATGCGAGCTGTCCTGTGATTCAACATCAGCTACACCTGTGACCTGTGATCCCCCACCCCCCCCACCCCCCCCCCCCTGCCCCACATCCTCCCCTCTGGCCTAGAGCATTGTTGCTTAAGGCAAGGCCAAGTGGACGGCTTGCATCAGGATGTCTGTAAAAATGCCACTTCTCCCGACCTACTTCATGCTGGGAGGCAGCCTCCAGACATTCAACTTGGGGGATGTCTGTTTTAAATAAGCACAAAGGAGGAGTCTTTTTCAGACCCACTGCCCTCAGGCATTTGTATTGTATATCTGTCTCTGTTCTGGCCTGCCGCCCGGGCTGATCTGACCTGGCAAGGTCTTCTGGGACCTGTCATCTGATGCTTGGAGATACAGAGAAAGAAATCAGAGTACCACCTGGGGAAGGAACTTACTCAAGGCTTAAAAATGTCACTGAGTTCACGCCCCGCTTTGAATCCCTGAATGGGGAGTTCCTGCCTATATCTCTTTATCTCCCCTCCCTCCCTCGTCCCCTGCCTTCCTTCCTTCTTGTTGCCTTCTCTTTTTCTTGCTTTTACATTCTTTTTCTTTCTTTTTTTTTTTTTTTTAGTTTATTTATTTTGAGATAGAACACGGGGTGGGGTGGAGAGAGAGAGAGAGAGAGAGATAGGGAGAGAGAATCCCAAGCAGGCTCAATGCTGTCAGCACAGAGCCCGATGTGGGGCTCGAACTCATGAACCACGAGATTGTGACCTGAGCCGAAATCAAAAGTCAGATGCTCCACCAACTGAGCCACCCTGTGGCCCTTTGCTTTTCAATTCTAAACTTTTTTTTTTAACGTTTATTTTTGAGACAGAGAGAGACAGAACATGAACGGGGGAGGGTCAGAGGGAGAGAGGGAGACACAGAATCCGAAACAGGCTCCAGGCTCTGAGCCGTCAGCACAGAGCCCGTCGCGGGGCTCGAATTTACGAACCGCGAGATCATGACCTGAGCCGAAGTCGGATGCTTAACCGACTCAGCCACCCAGGCGCCCCGTTTTTCAATTCTAAAAGTGTGGTCCAGGGGTGCCTGGGTGGCTGAGTCGGTTGAGCGTCCGACTTCGACTCAGGTCATGATCTCGCGGTCCGTGAGTTCGAGCGCCGCATGGGGCTCTGTGCTGACGGCTCAGAGCCTGGAGCCTGCTTCGGATTCTGTGTCTCCCTCTCTCTCTGACCCTCCCCCGCTCACGCTCTGTCTCTCTCACTCTCAAAAATGAATAAATGTTAAAAAAAATTTACAAAAAATAAATAAAAGTGTGGTCCAAACTATAGACTCACATGATTTAAAGAGACAAACAGTTCTGGAAGTTTCTCACCACCGACAGCTGCCCCTTTCATCCTTGTGCTTTTCCCTTCATCAAAGACCGTGACTTTCTGCTCTTTCAGTCGATGATCTTAGTATTTACTGTCACATCTCAAAACAGCATGCCTATATTGCTTATTGATTGGTTTTTCAGTTTTAATTCTGGGTTTTCTTTTTTTTTAATTTTTTTTTAACATTTCTTTCTTTTTAATGTTTATTTATTTTTGAGAGAGACAGAGACAGAATGTGTGGCAGAGAGAGAGGGAGACACAGAAGCAGAAGCAGGCTCCAGGCTCTGAGCTGTCAGCACAGAGCCCAACGCGGGGCTCGAACTCACGAGCTGTGAGATCATGACCTGAGCCGAAGTCGGACGCTCAACCGACTGAGCCACCCAGGCGCCCCTAACATTTATTTATTTTTGAGACAGAGAGAGACAGAGCATGAACGGGGGAGGGGCAGAGAGAGAGGGAGACACAGAATCTGAAACAGGCTCCAGGCTCTGAGCGGTCAGCACAGAGCCCGAAGAGGGGCTCGAACTCATGGACCGTGAGATCATGACCTGAGCCGAAGTCGGACGCTTAACCGACCGAGCCACCCAGGTGCCCCCTGGGTTTTCTTTTAAGGTTTATTTTTGAGAGAGAGAGAGACAGAGTGCTAGCGGGGTTCTGTGTCCCCCTCTCTCTGCCCCTCCCCTGCTCACGCCTCTCTCTTTCTCTCTCTCTGTCAAAAATAAATAAGCATTAAAAAAATTCTTTTAAAGAATAAAAAAATAAAGAAAGAGGCAACACGTACGTTCTCTGAGCCGTGGGCAATTTTGTGGGGCGTTAGAGCCGTAACAAACAGATGCGGACCCGTAAAATGTCTGTATTCATCTTTTTTATTTTTGGCATTTGTCCTATCTGGGTTTTTTTTAAACCTGCAAAATTATAAAAAGAAGCAAACAGAAGGTAGGCAGTTAGAAACAGTGAGGGCAGAATATTCTCTTAATAAGTTTTGCTGTGAAGGGGGGCAGAGAAACGCGGCAGTAACTGGGGATATGAGACCAGAGGAGAACTTTCCAGAAGAGCGATCCTCAGGATGAGTCTCAATACCGGCTTCACATCAGAACTACCAGGGGGCCCTCGAAAAACCAATGCTCGGGGGTCTCGCCGGGGGTCTGGGTGTTAAAGCCAGGTGTTAGTATCTTTCTTACAGCTTCCCAAGTGATTCCAAGGTGTCCCCACGGTTGAGAACCACAGCCCCTAAAGCGTGTTTACATTGTCCAGAGTGAGGGAGGGAAACTGACAAGAGGAAGGGCTCGTCCCAGGACGTAAAATCCTGAGAAAGAGAAAGGGTAGCATCCAGAGCCCAGGTGGGGACACTGGCCTCCCATGGGCACAAGCAATAGACAATTCCAGCTCGGGTCGACTTTGGCAGCCCAGGTGGACTATTGTAACTGCCGTATCCAGAGACAGAGAGTATGACAGACGCAATGGATTTCCCATCCAATATCCGCTGTCCCTTCTGCCTTCCTCCTAGAACTCAAATTTGGTTCCGGGTAGGAAGGCGGCCAGCCCCAGTGCTTAACTGTGCCACGCCAACCAAGGGTGACAGTTGTAGTCTCTGCCTCCTCCGCCTTGGGGTTGTTATGTGGCCGCTCCAGAGAGGACTTAAGACCTGCTATCTTTTCCCTCTGCCTTCCGCAGCACTCGCTTCAGCCTCAAGCTCCATACAGCGTGGCTGTGATGGGGGCAGTTCCCGACCTCGCGCCCTCACACCCCGCCACCCAGGAGATCAGAGGGACTTTCTGTAGGTAACACTGTGAAAGAGGGCTGACACTTCCCTTTCCCAAAACTCTGTCAGATGTCTCCCTACCCCCTCCTTTTTCCTTGCTCTAAACAGGTAACACTAGGATCCCTGAACCAACCAGTGTGGCCAGGAGGATGGAACCCACTGGGTGAGGTAAGTCAACCAAGGTGTATCCCGAGGTGAGAGCCACCCAACTATACTCAAATGACACGGCTCAACGTGACAATGGGTGGTTTCATAAGAGAAATGCGAAGGGATGGTCCCAGGAGGAGAAACAAAGGTTGGGCAACAAAGCACCCTCACAAGAGAGCAGACACCCCTTCTGCGGTAGTAGGCAGGGGGGTAGTTCGGTGCAGGGGCAGGAGGGTCTGTTGTCTAGTAGAGGATGATGTGGCACCTCCTTTCTGGTCGTTTCACATTGTCACAGAGATGTGGGCAAAGTCTTCAGCTGGAAGGGATCTGGGAACTTCTGTGTGTTAGGTCCCGTGCCGGGGCTAAGGGGCAAAAGCGTAAATAGGACAAACCCTTGTTCCCCAGTAGCTCCTGATTTGGTGGGAAAATTGCAGGGCCCAAGGGAACATAGAAGACGGTGTGTGGACGGCAGCACCCGTGGCCCTTATTCTGGTGACAGCACCCTCGTTTCTCTGTAGAGAATCGCCCCTTCCCCATCCTCAGTCCGTATGGATACACCCTCTGGCTCCAGGGGCAGGCACAGGATCCAGCTCTGCCCAAATAGATTTGGGCAAAGTTTAGGAATTGGTTCAGAGATGAATGGGTGGTTTTGTCCAGACCAGTAAGAATGAGCCCCAGGCTTTTCTGTTGTTGAAACTGGTTTTATTTTTTTAAGTACTTTCATTTCTCAGAGTTGCTAAGGTGATAGGACATAAGGAAGTCTTGAAACTGCTGCTGGCCATTTCTGTAACCATTTTGGGAGGGCCCACCTGGGAATGAAGACAATGGATTATATGGATTACACAGAGACACCTCATGTGAGCACCTGGTTGGAGCCATGCCTATAATACTCCTGAACTTTTGAACTCTTTCAACCAGAAGAATCCTGATTAGTGCGGAGACCCATCTCAGACATGAGAGTGAGGCACGTCAGAGAACGTCCCCTTCAGGCAAGGATGTTCTCATCGCATTTCATAGGATAAGCAAGACTTAGATGGAGGTGACGAAAGCACTCTGTCCCACCTGCCGCCATGCTTGTGTATTTCATTCCCACATTGAGAGCACCAGATGCCTCTGACTCTTCTGTCCCATTCAAACTCACATTGTCCACTTTCTGTCACTCATCCCACCACATGAGTCTCTTAAACAGTCATCTTTGTCATGTATCCGTTCAACAAGTATCTATGAGTCTAGACCAGGTGAGGCGTTAAGCTGGCTGTTGTATGGAAGGGGAAGGATGTGTGACAGGTTAGAGAACAAACATGGCGGGCATTCAGCCCCTTCCCATTTCATGCTCATGGAAGACCTTGCCAATCAATCCATGTATTCTTCTTCTTGAGCCCCGAAGTAGCCCAAGAATCTTTGTCAGGGTAGCACTCAAGACAGGCACAGCCAACTGATCGGACATGGCATTGAAGATGGAACCTAGTGTCATCTCAAGGTAAGGTGCGGTCCAGGGCAACACGGATCCAGAACAGAAGGGAGACGGGACTGAACCACTTTGGAGACCAGGGAGATTGGAAGTAACACACACCCATGAGAGAAAACTTGAGTAAGAAGTCGAATTTATTATAAGGACAAAAGGCCAGAAATACAGCTGAGTCTCAGGAACAGCCTAGGGGCAGAGACCAGAGTATTGTAGGAACTCAGGGGATTCTCTCTCCAACTCTCTTCTTTGCATGTCTGTTTTGTCTCCTTTGTCTCTTCTCCCTTGATCAGTTCTTTCTGTTTCCCAGTCCGCACAGTTCATGTTTATGTATTCTCTATCTAAACAGTGGATAGGTTTAGAGTGTCTTGGTTCAAATGAAAGGTTCCCCAGCAAAGGATCCTCATTGACCCAGCTTGGGATGGGGATCCACCCTTGGCCCAATTTCCCCTGTCCAGCAGGCAGGGGTCAGACAAGGTGCCTGGCTGGCTGTGTCTGGCCATGTTGGTAGTGCTGACGAGCTGTGGGGATAGTGCAGATTTTTCAGAAGTATGAAAAATTCATTTCTGGACTATAGAAAACCCCAAACAATAAATACCCCCTGTACAATTTAAGGAGGTCTTCTTGTAGGAGGTGTGTTTTAAGCTAGTCGTGAAAAATCGGTACAATTTTAATAGGCAGAGCTGAAAGAGCAGGATAGTCCAACCTCAAACTAGCTTAATAAATTATGGAAATATATCAGTTTATGTAACTGGCAAGTTCAACAGTAACCGGCTTCAGGTCTGGATGAATCCCAGTGCCCAAAACATGTGTTAGGAATTGTTCCCCCTCAACATTTCATTTCTGCTTTCCTCTGTGTTGAACTGTATTGACTCATGCTCAGATAGACTCTTCCCAAGTGGTGGCACAGGTGGTTAGCAAAAGCTGTAGGCTTCTATCCTTCCAGCTTAGCAAACCTGCTCAAAGACCAGCCTCCCTCTTATTACTTCCAACAAAGGTCTAGAGGCTGACCCTCATTGAAAGGGACTTGGTCACAGATCCTGAGGTGGGGGCAGGAATTAGCTCCACACAAACTACATGGGTTGAGGGTAGAGATGGGTAGATCCCCCAAGGAAAATCCAATGTGGCTATCAGAAAAAGTAGCAAATAACAACACCTGTCTACTCTGCCTTTTCTGGGCAGCGTCCCCTCTCAGAAACCACCTGTTGGTGAGATGCTGAGCTGAGGTCCTTCAACGCTCTCAGCAAAGGTTTAGAGGTCTTCCCAAACAGAGAGGTGTATTGTGAATCTGCAGGATGGGAACGTAGGCAGGGCTCTGCTGGGTGATTCTTCCATTTCACATGGCACTAACAAAGATACTGGGTCATATTCAGGGCAGATGGGCTGGAATACAGGCTAAAGGCAACTTTATTCACGTGTCTGGTAACAGGAAGTGGATGGCTAGAATCCCGCACTCAGCTGAGTCAGTTAACAGGTACAGCCGCCCATGGCCTCTCCAGCATGGTGACTTCTTAACACATGAGGCTAGGGGAGCCTGGGTGGCTCAGTCGGTGAAGCGACAGACTTCGGCTCAGGTCACGATCTCAAAGGTTCCTGAGTTCGAGCCCTGTGTCAGGCTCTGTGCTGACAGCTCAGCCCTTGGAGCCTGCTTCATATTCTGTGTCTCCCTGTCTCTCTGCCCCTTCCCCTCTCATGGTCTCTCCCTCTCTCAAAAATAAATAAACATTAAAAAAAAATTTTTTTTAACACATGAGGCTCAGGGTCACAGTCCAAGAGGCTCCGACAGGAGGTGAGAAGTTTCTTACGATCATCTGGCCTGATCTCAGAAGTCCCGGAATGTTGCTTCTGACATTCCATTGGTCAACCAAGTCACTAAGGCCAGGGCAGATTCAAGGGGAGGAGAATTAGACTGTATCTTTCGGTGGGAGGAGTGCAAACAATGTTATTTTTATCTCCCAAAGTCTCCCTGAGCAGTCTGTCACAGGATCAAGACACAATGACAGAACGGTGGGGGAACCTGGGGCGGTGGCGGGGGCGGGGGGGGGGGGTAGGGGGGGAGGCCAAGAATCCGACCGCATTTATTCGATCCACCTGCCAACGGCGGGAGCCTTTTTTTTGCACCAGGGCGCGTCATTGGTCACACATCAACCAATGGCCTGGCTGGGCTTGAGTCAGGTGGTAACCCCTGATCCAATCAGCGGAGGCTGGCCGAGGGCAGGGCCACGCCCCCACACGCGTGGCTGGCGGAGGAGAGCCGGGAGAACCACGCTAACGCAGGTGCTGCGGGGCGAACTTCTCACCGGGGTGACCCCTGGGTGTGGGCTTGGCGCGCGGTGATCGCCACGTCGGCCGCCAGCCACTGCGGGTGCGCAGGCGGTGGAAGAGGAGGCCGAGAGTGAGGGAGGCCGGGGCCAGCTCCTCGTCCTCCTGGTGTCTGACGCGGGTCACCACTGTCTTCCCAACACCCTGGACCCTCCTGCCAGCCCTCCTTGTACCAGATGCCCTGTTGGGGCTCCATTCCCCTCCTGGCCCCTGCGGTGGGGCTGCACGAAAGCAAGTAACAGCCGTGCATCGTGGGGTCTCCGCACATGGAGGGACTCCGGCTGAAAGGCCGGTTGCTCTAAACTGGCTGGGGGTTCCTTTATACATTTCCCAGACTGGTACATCCAAGTCATCCAGGATCCCAGTCTGCTTTGGCTAGCGTGGGGATGAAGTGGCCCTCGCCCCCAGCAGAGGCCGAACTGGCCCCAGCGCTGCCCGTAGGTCCCAGACCTCTGGCCCACGCCTACCTCTCGCCAACACCCGCCTCCCCTCCCCCAGCCCTGGGATGACCCCTCTTGTCCACGTGTTATTTGGTCTGTTAACCCCCTGCTTTTGCTCCATGCTGGGTCTTCAAGGTCTGAGGACCCTAACCCCAGAGCATGGCTCTTCACTTACACTCTCCACACTCAGGGATTCTGGGCCCTGGGCTGGCGGGGGGTGGGGGGTGGGGGGCTGGAATCATAGAGGATCTGGCATCCCAGAGGGACCCTCTTCCTCCTGAGCTCCTTCGCTGAGCTCCACACTCACCAAAGTCACCTTAAATCTTCACCTGACTCCTCTTGCTACTGCTGTGAGCACGCCCAGGACACAGGAAGGAAAGGTCTTTGACAGACTGTTTTTCCCAGCAAACACTTTCGGACTGCACCTCTCCTACTCCTACGTGGAGGAGAGGCAGGCTCACTGCTCTCTAAAGCTACTTTCCTCCGTTTCCTCGGGGACTCAAAGCCCCAACGCCGGGCTTGGACTCATGACCTTGAGATCAAGTCCTGATCTGAGATCAAGCATCGGACACTTAACCGACTGAGCCCCTCAGGCACCTCTGTTTGCCTCTTTATTAATGAAGAGTTTAGGACCTTGGGGGAACTTAGAATCCTGACTATCACTTAATAACCAGGTGGGCTTAGGCAGGTCGTGTGCCTTTCTGAGCCTTAACATTAGCGTTTGTGAAATGGGTTTTAATAGTATCTGACTCATAAGGTTGTTCAGGATCTCAAATGAACTTTCACGAGTAAAGTGCTTAGTACACTTGCTGGTATATAGGAAGGACTCAGTAAATCAGTGCTCTTTCCTTCTTCCCCTACATGCTCCAAAGACGACCTCACCCCCTACTTCACTCAGAAAACAGAAACTGCCAGTGGAGATTCCCAAAACCAGGAGCTGCCTATTTCCCAAATGTACCTGCTCCCAGGCCCATCCTGTCTTGCTCTAATTATCTTGCAAGGAGCTCCCCTCCTCCCATCCAAGGGAATCCCTCCTCCTGTGGATCTACCCTGCCAGACACAGGAACCTGGCTCTCTTGTCACCTCCTCCAGCCTCTGTCTCTCTACTCGCTCCTGCCCATCAGCTGTTGATGGGCAAAAACGTCTTCCTCCTTTCAAAAGAGAAACATAACACATCTATCGACTATCGACGCTGTGTCCTTTCTAGTTCTTGAAGGAATGTCTTATACAGCTGTATCATCATAGGGTGTCTCAGGCCTTTTTCCAGAAAGCATTGACTCCTGGAAGGACCAGTTTCTGGGATTGGCTCTGGTCTTGAGATGTTTCATGATCGTCCAGTCCAACCACCTCAGCATGTATGGCCCTTGCCCTGGGCTTGGGCACCAGGGCCTGGGAAGCCACCAAGATGGGAGACCGGGTCGGGGGGGGTGCAGTCTATTCTCCAAGGGCCAGGAAGGCTTTCATGATTTGTGGACAGTGCTTTAAGGCCATGACACAATCCTTCAGGCCTTGTTGCAACTGGGGCCACCAGCTATCCCGGCAAAGAGTGTGGCAAGGGTTCTGGGTGTTCCTCCATCCTGGGATTATAGCTAAGCCCTGGAGGAGATGACTTCAGGGACTGAGGCAGAGGACCTACCAATGACACGGACGAGAACCCGTGTGACACCAAGTCAGACCATCTGTTGATAGTAGCAACAAGGAAGTTCTGAAGGAGGCACACGGCTTGGGCGTGAGTGGTCAGGACTGAGCGAGAGGGCTGAGGGGCTGATGTGCTACTGGACCGGCCAGTGACAATGGAGAATGAAGGGGAGGCAAGGCCATAAGGTAGGTGGTTATGAACATTTTGAACATGTGAACCTTTGCTTGGCTTAGTGGCTTGATGATGGGGTGGAGTTGGAGGAGAAGCCCCTGTAGTCAGGAGCACCCTCCGGTCAAATGGACCGACATCTTGTCACGGTGAAAAGAATCATGAGAGGGGACACCTGGGTGGCTTAGTCGGTTAAGTGTCGGACTTCAGCTCGGGTCATGATCTCACGGTTCATGAGTTCCAGCCCCGAGTCGGACTCTGTGCTGTCAGCACAGAGCCTGCTTCTTAGCCTCTGTCCCTCCCCACCCCTCCCCCGCTTGCTCTCTCTCTGTCTCTCTCTCTCAAAAACAAACATTAAGGGAAAAAAAGAAAGGATCACAAGAGCTTTGTGGTATATAACAGAAGTTTATTTTGTGCGGCATTAAAAAAGGAGTTTGGCAATAAGGCTGATCGTGCAACCCATGCCACAATAGGACGTTGAGTTAACTTTTCCTGTGACCATGGAATTCAAACTAGTGTCCACAGCTGAAACCATGAAGTACAAAGTGATCCATATTCTTTTTTTTTTTTTAATGTTTATTTCGAGAGAGAGAGAGAGGGAAGGAGAGAGGGATTGAGCGGGGTTGGGCGGGGGGGCAGAGAGAAATGGAGACAGAGAATCCCAGGCAGGCTCCACGTTACCAGCGCAGAGCCCAATGCGGGGCTTGAACCTAGGAACCATAATAAGATCATGACCTGAACTGAAACCAAGAGTTGGACACTCAACCGACTGAGCCACCCAGGTGCCCCCGAGGTAATCCACATTCTAAACAGAGAAGCCAACAGCTGGCTCAGCTACCCTCCCCGGCCTTCCCATCCCAAGGGCTTTCTGAGCATTCGTGCAATGGCTCTGCAGTGCTCCACAGGCCAACCCCCCCCAGGCCACCAACAGTAAGGAGACTCAGTGTAACAGCCTAGGAAGAAGGAAATGGTAGCCCCCCGCCCTGTCCCCTGTGGCCTGAGAGCATGAGAAAGAAGACACTTCCTGTAGCTTCTCATAGTGGAGGACAGAGGGCACGGGGTGAGCGAAAGCTGGTGGCTGTCCGGGCTTCCCAGGCAGCCAGGGGACTCCCAAGGGGCTCTGGTACACAGACAAGGTCGTGGGGCTGTCCCCCACTGTGGGGCTAAAGGAAAACATGGTGCTGCTTTCTGAAGGGTCCTCAGTGATGAAGGCTTGGACGGGGCTGACCCCGAACCCCAAGGGACCACATCCAGGACAGATCCAAATGTTGTGGCTTCAAGCTGATCCGATTTTGAAGGTCCCCTCTAAGAAAACGAATACAAAACTTGGTGGGGGAGGGTGCTTGAAAGGGGCTTGTGCAGGTGAAGGACCATAAAGCTTCAGCTTTCTTAGCTTTGTGGTGAGCCCGCGTGCGTGTGGGCAGGGACTGTATCCCCAGCTGGTGGCAGCAGCAGCCGAGCCAAAGGGACACCAGGGGAGTCTCCCCAACAGGTGGCCAGTTCAGCTTCCTCTGCATTCCTCACTTGAAGAGTGAGGGGGTAGGGATTCTAGGATTCGATTATGTCCCCATGACCCTCCCCTCCTCACCAAAGAGCCAGAGTTGGGGGAGCAGGGAAGGAGCAGACATGTGCTATCAACCCCA
Organism: Neofelis nebulosa; assembly: GCF_028018385.1. NCBI lineage: Eukaryota > Metazoa > Chordata > Mammalia > Carnivora > Felidae > Neofelis > Neofelis nebulosa. The sequence goes on along the minus strand of NC_080797.1, from coordinate 2,861,358 downwards.
CCCACACCCCCAAGTCCTTGACCCCGTGTGGTGAGCCCACATTTGGAGCAGATAGGGGATTGGAGTTCTCAACTGGCCTTTTGAAGGCACTGATTGGAGAAATGTAAAATGTGTTCATGTCCATATCCCACCAAGTGAAAACTTTCTTTTTTTTTTTATGTTTAAATGTATTTGTTTTGAGGGAGAGAGAGAATCCCAAGTAGGCTCCACACTGTCAGTGCAGACCTTGATCTGGGGCTTGGATCTCATGAACTGTGAGATCAAGACCTGAGCCGAAATCAAGAGTCAGATACTTAACCCGCTGAGCCACCCAGGCACCTCTGAGCCAAGACTCTTTAATAATCTGATTCCAAAGACATTGATTTGGAGTTTAAATCGTGTGTTTGCAAAAAAGAATCAAGAGGGCAAGGAGCAGGACTGCCTGTCAGATAGACATCTCCAGAGCACCCTTGAGGGGCACCCCAAAGCCCAGAGTCTGAACTCCTGGGTTTGCTGCCTGATCTCAAGATTTGCCAGACATGCGGTCTTTGACAAGTCATTTCGCCACTGGGGGCCTTGGGTTTCATGCGTGTCAAATGGGTCATCTGTGGACTAAAGACAGAACATGGGGAGATGCTTTTTGAAGGGCTGGATCGACGTCCCCTGTGAGCAAAATGCAGAAATGCTTGGACAGCGTGCCCGTCTCTGGGTCCAGGGCCAAAGACACAGGCTTAGGGATGGGTGATGAGGTCGAATACCCCTGGCAGAGATGACAAATGGCTTTGCTTTGGAAGGGGTGAGTCTCTAGACTGAGAAAAAAGTTCTAGGAAACTAGGTGTCCCAGATGACACAACTGCTCCTCCCCCGATTTGTCTACTTCCTTCCCCACGTCGGGAGCAGGGAAGCCATCTGTCCTACCCCAACCAGCCCGTCAAGGTCCAGCCACTTAACTCTGGAAGATGTTGATGGCCAGCACTGTGCTGAGCTCAGACCACACCACGCTCTCATGTGCCTTGTCTCTGAGGCAGGACTTGGAGGTTCCTCCACCTTCTAACTGCTGGGCCAGCACCAGGGTCCAGACAAGGCTACAAGGCTGTTTGCGTTTTCCCCCCCTTCCGGTCCTGGCCTTTCCCATAACTGCAGTTTTCGGGACCAGTCATACCACAGGGGAAAGGCCCTGGCTGGCTCTTGATGGAGTAAGGGTGTGGAGACTATCTCCTCTTGGTTGCTCATCCTTCTCTCACCGTCTCCCTCCCAAGCCAGGCTTTTCTTCTTTTCTTGCTTGTTAAACCAGTTCCATCCCCGCTCCACCATAACCCTGAGGAGTGTGTCAGGACACTTCTGGCTGCACAAAGCAAAACCCAGTTCAATCTGGATTAAGCCAACAACTGGCCCATGGTGCTCCAACTGGATCTGGCTAGTGGCAGCGACACATGGTCTCTGCCCATCTATCAGCTCTGCCCTGTCATCTTTGCTCGGCGTCCTGCCCTCTCAGCAACCCCAGAGAAAACAGGCAACTTCTTCACCTAGCTTCCAGCTGTGTCTCAGCACTAAGCTTAGCCCTGGTCATCTGCCTGCCCTGGGGGCAATTCCAGCAGCAGAGGAATGGAATGATTGGAGGTGGGGGGTGGGATAGGGCCTGGGGTCAGTTCCATGGGGACCGAACCTGGGGCTGGGGGAGGACAGGAAGGCACCACAACCAGTGCCCCTCATGAGTCATCATGTCGGAAATATCAAGCTTGGGGCAGAGACAGTGGGGCTCAGAGAAAATGGATGACCAATGGGCTGGTCACCCACTGGTGACTTTGGGATGTCTGTGCTGCTTGAATGCCCCACGGCAGGCTCTTGAGGGATGAGAAGTGGAATGTGGGTTGTGAAGTCCTGCCCGGTCTGCTGTTACAGACCTTAGCTTCTACACTCACAGGCCCTGCTCCTTCAGTCTTGGACTCTGGCTTCCATGGGTCATGGTCATAGAATAACTGCTCTTACCTCCCTTCCCCTCTCCTGCCGGCGATCACACGATGAGACCACACCACCCTCTTCCAGAGCCTCAGAGACCCCGGTCTTTTCTTGAAGCCTGAAAAGCCTGGGGCTTCCCTGCTCGGTCCCCTCAGAGCAGACCCCGAGTGGAATGGCAGCTCACTGCCCCCCGCCTCGGGCATCTCTAGGGTTCTTCCCCTCTCTGAAGCCCTCCCTAGCAGTGCCAGGTGTGAGTCCCGCAGGGAAGAGGGCGGAGAGACCATCCAGGCCAAAAGGATCACACACCACGAGATGGAAGAAAGCACGCCTTCATTTCAGCCGCCACTCTCCCAACACCGTGGCACGTGGCCTGGCATCCACGGCGCACAGCCCAGAAGATCCCAGTGCACACAGTCCCACAATGCGGCGCCACAGATCTCCCAAAAGGGGTGCCTGGGGTCCACTGCAGGTGGGGAGGGGGAGCACGGCCCAGACCCTGAGGAGCAGCAGAGAAAAAGTGCCAAGTGAGCCCCGGGACGTGATGCTGTGGGACGTGACGCGGAGTCCCAGCTACGGGGTGGAAGCAGCCGCGGGAGGGCCCTGCCGTGGCCGTCACTGGTCCCCGCTACGGAGCCATCCCAAAGGCGAGGACAGCCCCAGGCGCGGGCTCCTGGCTCAGGCCACCTGGCAGAGGTAGGTAGTGTAAACACGTCTGAAGGTGGGGAGCGCCTGATGGCCAAGCCAGGTGCTCTCTGGGGCTGGGAGGTGCCCGGGACCCTGGGGCAACAGGAGCGAGCAGGTGAAGAGGGCTTGAGTCAGAGGGTACCGGGCTCTAGGAGACTGACCCGACCCAGGAAGGAAGGTTGTGCAGAAATGGGGGAGCTGCGGGGACAGGTAGGGAAAAACTGTGGGCAGAGCGGGGGAGACTGAGGGAGACGGAGAGACAGGGGCAGAGGAGCAGAGAGGAGACTGCGGCTGGACCTTCTCCGCCCTTCTCCCACCAGCTCTGTGAGCCCTGGGGTGGGCCTCAGCTCTCCAACCTCCACCAGGCCCCTCCCGGCTCACATCTGCCCAGCTGCGAGCGGGGTCTTGGGACCAGGCAGAATGGAGGGTGGGAAGGGACGCGCTCAGCCCTGCGGCCTCCACCTCTACCCCAAACTGGATTCGGGGCCCCAGCTCCTCCTCCCCTGGGAAGTGTCCCGCTCCGGCCTGTCCGCGCTAGTCTCCTCCCAGGTCAAGGCTGCCCTGAGGCTCCCCTGAATCACAGGCCATTAACTACCACGGGCGTCCCCCAGGTGGGATGGAAGGCGAGAGAAAGAGTCAGGGTGGGGGATGGGGAGGAGCTCAGCAGGGAGGGTGGGGGCGCTGCCTGGGAAGAGGCTGTCTGCCCTCCTTCCCGGGGACCGAAGTCCAGAGAAAATCTGAAGAGAGATGCTTAAGAATGTGCAGAATTTCGAAAATTGTGTGCGCGTGCAGGCACACGCCAGCGTTTTTTAAAAATCTTTAACTCATCGTCTCCCAACTCGGCGAAAAATGTTTTCTAAGTTGTACTGACTGACTCACCCTACAGCACCACCTCAAGTGGCCAGAACCTACAATGTTGCAGTTGAGGCCTGTTATATGTCCTCTCTCTACCTTTAGGCAGGACGGGGAGGCTGCTCAGCCGTGGATTTCACAGGCCGGGCAGAAACAACCTCCAGAAGCACCTACAGTCCCAGCGGCAGTTCCCAGGGGCCCTGAGCGAAATGCCTGAGGGCGCCAGGCAGGTACGTAAGGGACATGCGGAAACCCTTGGGTCTTGGCCGGTGGGGACCATTAGAACTAAAGAATAAAGCCCCAGAGAAAATGATCAGTGGCTCTCTAGCTCCAGCAGAAAAGCCAGCAGTGGAACTTTTTGATTTCAGAGAAGAGGGAAGGTTGGTATACGTTTTTTAGAAAATGTGCATCTCTTGATTGCTAAACGTTAGCTCAAAATTAGAACAAAACTTCCCCCACAGGCCAACAAAACCAGTCTCGGCGAGTTTCTAGCCTGGTGTTTATGAAATCTTAGAGATTTTTAGGCTCACTTAGTGACCTGATTCGTGAACGTTCGTTCAGGTGCACAGAAACACCCTGAGGGAACTTGTTAAAAATGCGGATTCTGAATCAATAGGTCTGGGCCCACAAGTCTGCATTTCTAACAGGCTCTCAGGTCATGTCCCTGCCCCTGGCCCCGGGAACCACACTGTGCGTGGTGAGCATTCACCCTTCCAGCTGGAAATTCTCTCGGACGCTACTGGCCACGCCTGCTTGCTGACCTGGGAGGGACTGAACACTCACTACACCTGTAGGGACGCTCTGGGCGGCTGCCACTGCCACTAACTCCTGCCACGGCCTCCAGTGGTGCTGAAGGACACCCCAACTCGACAGTGCCAAGGCCCGGGCTCTGGAACGTCGCTGTTCCACAAAAGAAAGTTCAGTTGGACCGGTGGGGGGGGGGGGGGGGGCGGGGGGGGATGGGCAGTGGTTGCAGACGCCTGTGGGAAAGATCTAAGCAGAGAGGATTCTCTGTGCGCTCGGCAAGTGTCCAGTTCAACAGAAAATCCTACCATTTCACGGGCGTTCTGGTGAGTGAAGGTGTGCTGAGGCCTGTTTGCCTTCCTCTCTCCCCAGAGCCTTGCAGCCAGCTTTTCTCTGCACTTGGGCAAGACACGGCGATGCCCACAGAAGGGGCCGGTTTCTGACTGGCGGTGGGGGGGGGGGGGGGCGGGAGAAGGGAAGGACTATCGAGGCTAAGCAGAGGCTAATCCTCAGGCCACAAACCCCTGCTCTGGGGGAACCGCAGGTCTCTGCCTCCTCTGGGGTTGGGGATTCCAACCCCAGACCTTCCTTCCTGGGGCCCTGGGAGGCCCTGGAAAGCGGAGAATCCCCAGCCCCACCTCCCCTGATGGGCTCAGAGTTACTGGGGCCGGCGCCCATACACCCAGGCCATCCGGAAGCTTAGGAGTGCAGAAACCACCTAGGCCACTCCTTATTTCATCATAAGGGAAATCCAAGCCCAGAGAGTGCACGAGACTTTCCCGAGGTCACACAGCAGGTGTAAAGGCCCAGAATCCTTTGAGGCAAAGCCGGATAGAAGCCACTGGTATCAGCCAGACTGTTGGTCACCCATAGCAGCAACTTTCAGGTAAAGGACCTTCCGGAATACTCCTGAGAGAAAGAGGGGTGTCTGAGGGAAATCGTAGAAAGGGGTCACGGGGGTTCACCTAAGAAGGGGAGGGTCATGGATCACAGTTTCTTCAAGGAAGGTAGAGGGCAGGGCTTCTGCCCTGACAGAATGCTAGAGACAACATTCATTTTGTCCTCTGGCGAACGGTGCTCCCGAAAGTTCTGTCTTTTGTGCAGTGCACAGCCTGTGCGGCCTGGCAGGGAGGCCCCGTTAATGCAGCGCAGTGGGGGCGAGGAGGTTGTCAGAGGAGAGGTGTCAGAAGATCATGAGTACAAGGGTTCTCAAGTCTGGATTCCTGGGCCATTCCAGACCTACAGAACCAGAACTCCCCCCTCCCAGGGGAAAGTTCCTGGGTTTAGGAAAGAGCCTGGGCTCACTCAGACAGGAATTGGGACACCTGGCTTGGATGGGAAGCTCAGCGGGCAGGGCCAGGCCCTCAGGCTGGAGAGGAGGCCCCTGGGAGATCGGCAGCTGGGCTTGGGAGCAAGGGGGCAGCACCTGTTCCCGCGGCACTGCGCGCCTCACTTCCCGGAGAACTGGCCCGGCCTCGCCTTCTCCAGCTTCAGGCGCCGCTCCAGGGGGATCTCCTGCAGGCTGATGCCGTGGTTGCTGGCCCTGCGGGGAGGGGGGCGGCGGCCTCAGGGAGGGGCAGGCGGAGGGCGGGGTCAGGCCGGGAGAAGGGGCCCGGAGGCTGGTTCCTCACCCCGGCTGCAGATCCGGCGGTTTGGGGATGGGCTTGTTGAAGCCGCGTCTGCCCACCAGCCAGTACGTGTCCTCGGCGCCCTTGCCCTGGAGAGACACGGGGCGGGGGGTGGGGGGTGAGGCGGCTGGGGCGAGGGCGGGTGGATCTCGAGGTCTGAGTGGCACCCAAGACCCCGGAGGTTGCGGCCCACGAGGGGGCGGGGCCCGGTCTCACCTTCAGCTCCGTGCGGCCGCGCACCTCCGTCTGGAAGCCCTCGTCCAGGGCGCGGAGAATCTGGATGGTGCTGATGTTCACGTGGATGCGGTAAGCTGGGGCGACAGGGGACAGGGGACGTGGTGATTTCGGGACTCCCCTCCCGCGTCCCCCTCCCTGAGCCACTTCCCCCTCGCTCCGTGAATCACCCCCCACCCCCGGACCCCGCCCCGCCCCACTCACGCAGCCCCGTGGACTCCATGCGCGAGGCGGTGTTGACCGTGTCCCCAAACAGACAGTACCGCGGCATGGTGAGGCCCACCACGCCCGCCACGCACGGGCCTGCGGAGACGCGCAGGGTGGGTGGCCGTGCTGGCGGCTGGGTGGCACCTGGCACCTCGGGGGACTCTCTAGCGCCCCATCGTCTCCACCAGCTCCCCAAGGGTACCTCTCAGTCACGACGGGGTGCCTGCCGAGGCGGCTTCACAGCAAGTCCCACTGCCCCCGTCCCCCCCCCCCCACCCGCCCCCACCGCACGAATGTCCAGGGAAGGCGGAACCGGCCCTAGACGGGGAGGGAGGGGGCCACCAGAGCCCGGGAGGTACCCGAGTGCAGGCCGATGCGGATGCGCACGGGCACCTCGGGCATGTGGCGCATTCGGAAGGAGCCCACGGCACTGAGGATGTCCAGAGCCATGTTGGCGATCTCCGCCGCGTGCCGCTGCCCGTTCCGCTGGGGCAGCCCTGAGGCCACCATGTAGGCGTCCCCAATTGTCTCCACCTGACGGAAAGGGTGGCGCAAGTCAGGTACTGAGCACCTCTCTCCCGCCAAGCGACTGTCCTTTGTCAGGCGGCCTAAGCTGGGGGGGGGGGGGCAGCGCGGGGATCCTGGGGAGGCTTCCAAATGGGGGCGGGGGCAGTGGGGCTGAACTGGGTAGGCGGAGCTGAAGGAGGGTTGCTCCCCCCCTCCCCCTTCCCCCGCTCCGGCACACCCCACCTTGTAGACGTCGTGGGAGCCGATGATGGCGTCAAAGAGCGTGTAGAGGTCGTTGAGCAGGTCCACCACCTCGATGGGCTCGCTCATGGCCGAGATGGTGGTGAAGCCCACGATGTCGCTGAAGTACAGGGTCACCTCCTCAAAGTACTCGGGCTCCACAGGTGTCCCCGTCTTCAGAGCCTCGGCCACAGAACTAGGTAGGGTCGTCGGGGAGGGGGGGGGGGGCGGGCGTTAGGTGGAGGTCCCGCCCCCGGCCGCCCGCGGGCCCTCGCCCTCGCACCCCTCCCCGCGGGCGCGCACGGGGGCAGCATCTGCGTCAGCAGCCGGTCTGTCTTCTGCTTCTCCAGCTCCAGCTCCTCCGTGCGCTCCCGGATCAGGTCCTCCAGGTTGCTGGAGTACTGTTCCAGCATCCTCAGCATGGAGTCAATGATGTTCGTTTTCCGGCCCTTGTTGATGCTTTTGAACTGGCAGGGGGAGGCAGCCGGGGTGGGGGTGCGGGGGCTGTTGAGGACCGGGGCCGCCCCCCGCGCCCACCCCCAGGCATCCCACCCCACGCATCGTTTAGGCATCAGCCCCCCCCACCCCATGCCAGGCCCTGTGCCTTCACACACCAGGAGCCATACGGGAAAGGGGGGGGGGGGGTGTCCCAGAGGTCAGCTGCTCTCAGCTGGTAACTGACAAGACACTGGGGTTTGGACTCCCAGGCCGAGGGTCTTGTGGCCACACCGGGCCAAGCGATTAAAATGTTATTCGAATCGAGTGAAATATTTCTCCCACCCAGAGGTCTATCTCCTGCTCCGAAGGGCCCCGCAGCCCCCGTTCTAACTCTGTCCCCACCTAAATCCCAGTCCTCAGACTGCCCCTTGGGAAGCGGCCTGGAGGTCAGGGGTCCCGCGAGTCTGCCTTCCTGAAGCCTCCCCGGGTTGCCGACAAGCGGCCAGCCCAGCCCCGGCCCAATGCCAGCCGCTGACCTGCTCGAAGGTGCGGTCCATGGAGGGCCGGAGGGCCGGCTGCTCCGCCCAGCAGTGTTTCATCAGCCGGATGCACTCCGTGGGCGCCTGGTCCACGGACACGGAGGGCCGGCACAGTGGAGGGGGACTTCGGACCCTCTCCACCACTTCTGGAGGCATGAGGGGACCAACAGAGGCCACCTCTGACTCTGGCCTGACTGCTGAAGCCCGCGAGCAGAGCTTCCGGAAGGAGGCGGGGGAAGCGTGGGGAGGGAGGGGAGGGCGTTGCTGGAAGGAACGGGAGGATCCTGAACCCTGGGGGTGGGAGGGTGGGGGCGCAGGGGGCAGTTAGAGGTGACAGGCAGAGCTAACATTTGTCGCAGTTGAGAGTGAGGGTTGGGGTGGCCCAGTAGCTTGCTGACTCCTGGATGGTAAGTCATACGGATTTGAACCAGATCCCACTGCCTTCGCCCCCTTTCCCCGACACTGCTGCCTCCCTGCCATCCCTAAGAACCAGAGGGGAGCCCGCTCCCTCAGCTGGAGGAGCAGGTTGGGTCCAGGATGAGGACAGAGACAACCACTGATGTCTGGGAGCCTAAGAGCCGCCCCCTCCCATCCTGACGCTTGCTCTCCCCGGCCCTGACCCTTGAGATCCACATAAGGGAGGCCCACATAATTAAGCCTCAGCTCCGGGCTTTAGGGCAGAGAGGCTGGGTCTGGCGACAGGCTCTGCCGGGCCGCAGGCTGGAAGCGCGACGCGAGCGAGGGAGCGTACCCTCGGCGGTCAGCTCCAGCATGGCGTAGGGGGCGCTGCGACACACGACCTCCTGCATGATGATGCCCAGGCTGAAGACGTCACCCGCCATCGTTCCCCTGAGCTCCAGGGCCGGGTCCCGAAGCAGCTCCGGGGCTGTCCACAGCTGGTCTGGGGTCGGGGGAGGGGGCGTGGGCATGCGGGAGGGCCTGGGGACGCTGGGGACAGACCCCCGCCCTAACCAAAAAGCCCAGGCTCGCACCCACTCACCAACTCCCAGCCCGAGTGTGGCCCCGCTGCCCGCAGCTATCCCCGGGAGAAACTACCAGAAACCCGACGCGGGTCTCCGAGAAAGCGCCGTCCTCACAAATAGGCCCCGCCCTTTATGCTCAGAGAACACCCCGCCCCTCGGGCACAAGCCACGCCCCTTTGAGCCCCCCCCCCCCCCTCCGCCTCCCCAGTCCAGTCCCCTTCTCCTCTCTGAGGTCCCGAGACCTGAGACCTTTACCTTGGCCGGGGCCACGTGCAGTGGGCGTGGGATGGAGAGGACGCGAAAGCGGAGGGAGGGATGGATGGAGGGGCCCCTGAGATAACGGGGGTCCCGGGGATGCTCGTCCGCGTGGGAGGCAGCGGGGAGGCGGGGGATCCTACCCTCTGCGCTGGGAGGCTCCGGCAACACCCTCTGCGCTTCCAGCAGTCGCCCCTGACCGTGGTCGGTGACTTTCAGCACGAACCGCCCGTCCACCACGCAGTTCCGTGACTTAAGGCGCCCGTGGGCCACGCCTCGGTGATGCAGATACCTCATTCCCTGGAAGGGGTGGGATAGGAGGCGACCTGAGCCCTGCGGCTCCCCTGCCCCCTCCTCCCTGCCACCCCCGCACCCCCCACCACCTTGATGAGGTCCAGGAGGAGGGAGGACTTGAACATCCAGTCCAGCTTTATGTCTCTCTGGGCGAGGAGGTCGTGGAGGGAGCCCCGGGTACAGTGCTCGGAGACCACGGCCAGCATGCGCTCCCCGGGGGCCATGGTGCCACCCGCTCCGCCGCCGAGGAAGAGCCCCAGGTAGAGGACCACGTTCTCGTGCCGCAGCTCCTGGAGCTGAGAGGGAGAGAGCCAACGGGCACTTTCTGCCCCGGAGGCACCGTGCGGAGGAGACCTGTTATCCAGGTCTGGTTTGGGGCGTCCACGCTCGGAAGGTGGGATGAGAGGGGTGACTGGAAAGGCCTATGGGACCACAGGGTGGGGGGCGCTTTCTTCCAAGGGTAAGTTCTCTCTCCGGAACACACACGTGGGTCAAAGGTCACCGTCGAGATGCCGAGTATGATTTAGCTTAAAGTCCTACGCGAAGAGACTACCCTGCACTGGTAACCAGGAGCCAGGCAGGTTCTCCCCGAGGCCACACACGGCCTTGTCGGCCACGGCCCAGGCCTGCCTTGCTCATGTCTGAGACTCCCAACATCCCCGAGGCAGGGAGGAAGGGACTGAGCAGTCACACTGTGGTCCTAGCGGAGCACATGCCACAGGACAGGCGCCCTCACAATCCGAGCATGCTGGGAAATGGGGGCCAGCGGGTGGGTGACTACTGCCCTTCCAACTTTCCTTTGGTCCAATAAGGGGCTTCCCTTCATCCTAGATGCCTGTGGTTAAGTGGTGACTTAGTCTGGGGACCCTAAGTCATTCTGCAGCTGTGACCGAGAGCCTCTGTGGAGGCGTCAGAGGAGGCCAGCCAGAGGCTGCACGATGTAAGGGGGGCCTCGAGGTGGGGCGGTCAGAATAAGCCAGGCTACTGCCTCCTTGCCAGCTTTCCGCTTCGCCCAGTAGGCATTATCTGACTCTTGGTTTTGGCTCAGGTCGTGATCTCATGGGTTCGTGGGATCGAGCCCCGCATGGGGCTCTACACTGATGGAGCCTGTGTGGAATTTTCTCCCTCTCTCTCTGCACCCCCCTCCATGCGCGCTCTCGCTCTCAAAAATAAACATTGAGAAAAAAAATGGGAGAGCATAACGGGACGCCTGCTTTGGGAGAGGGCACTTCCACTGAGACCTGTTGGTCTCTCCTAGATTCGGGTCTATCTCTGTCCCCAGCTGCAAAGAGAAGGCCAAGAGGGAAGGAAATGACGGCCACCCCACACCCCACCACGGGCTCAACGCTCACCTTGGAGAAGGCTGTCCTGGTTGCTGGGCGGATAGCTATGTGCTGATCCCCTGGGAATTTCTTCAGCCAAACCCAGTCTCCCTGGAGCAGAGATGGGAGTAGTTTTTTGTTGTTGTTTTGAGAGAGAGAGAGAGAGCATGCACACAAGCCAGGGAGAGGGCCAGAGGGAGAGAGAGTCTTAAGCAGGTTCCACGTTCAGCAAGGAGCCAAATGTGGGGCTCGATCCCACAACCCTGGGATCGTGACCTGAACTGAAATCAAGAGTTGGACGCTGACTGAGCCACCCAGGCGCCCCAGAGATGGGAGCAGTGAACTCAGCTTCTGAAAAGCCGCAGAGCCCCCACGTTTCCACCGGCCTACTGCCTCAGGACACATCCTGCCTGTGACGCAGAGGTTCAGAAGCAAAGCGTTTGACATCTGTCAGTCCACTTCACAGCTGGCGGGGATGGGGGCCACCCTCGCATGGCTGTCCTCACCAACGCAGATGCACCCACCCACAGCCTTAGTAAGCAAGCTGTTAGCACCACAAATGTCACTGAGGCCACAGCCCTCCTCACCATCTGTTGCCCTGAGAGAGCACTGTGCTGGGAGCCAGGAGTCTGGGGAGATCAGGCTTTTATGACAGACTGACTGTGACGCACAGGCAGTTCCCCTCACAGCCTCACTGTCCTCAGCTGTGGGTAGGGCTGGTCCATGGGAACGCGGTCCCATCGGGCCCCATGCTCACGAGGGCCTGTGCTTGGCTCAGCGGTCTGCTCCGCACCCTGAGCCAACAGGGAGCCCTTCGGTGTCATTCTGCCTTAGACCCTGCAATCTCTGTAGCCGGCCTCGTCCGTGGGTGAGGGGTTTGGCCGCACTGGCAGGAGATTCTGGTGGTTTGGTGTCGACTCCTAACGAGCCTTCGGAGATACACAGGGGACGTTTTTAATTGTCCCCCAAACTGGGAGATGTGTTTTGTGGGTGGGACAAGAGACGCTAAACGTTCTTCAAGGCACAGGGTAGGCCCATTCAAATGATTAACAACAACTTCCCCCAGTGACAAGTGGCCGCGGTGGCCTGTAGGTGACATATTGGGACCCTCTGCATGCTCTGCGGGACCTGACATCTGGAAGCTCCAAGCCTCCACCCCGCTCTTGATTAGCTGAGCTCCCTCAGCTCTCTCTGGGTCTGTCCTGATTCCCACACATCCTACAGCATTTAGATTTGCTGACCCATAGTGAAGGTCCTAATGCCCTTCCGTGACTTTCTCTTTCCATCCCCTGTTAGCTCACGGTTCCTGAGTCGGATCTGAATTGGGTGGAAACGCTGGGTAGGACCAGGACTCGGGTCTGTCTGTCTTGAGTCAGGATAGCCCCGTCTGGGACACCCCCATCCTGAACAACCCGTGTCCTGGAAATGTCCTTTTTGTGACCACGATGCCGCATCCCAGATGCCCCAACCTTTCCAGGGAGGTCCACGCCCTTCAGTAGCCTGAAGTCTTGGATCAACGGAGGGGGCAGGGCCAGGGGCTCCCAACGGGGAGGGGGATGGCTTCGGTGGCCACACCGGGCTGCATGCTGGTGCCGGAACACCCCCCACCAGGCTGGCCTCCGGCCTCGCCTCGGGGCCACCGTGATTGGCCTTTGAGGAGCCCTCACCTGGATAAAGGCTAAGGGAAAAATCCTGGGGCAGGAAGGATTCTCGGATGCTCCCCTTTGGGGAACCCGTGACCTCTTCCTAGAGCCCATTCTGGGCTCCTATCACCATTTTCTGTAGCCCGCGGGATATGACGCAACTCCAGGAATAGAGCTCGGCCTGGACGGGGTAAGGCTCACCTCGTAGAGGCCAACGTTGGCGCTGTCCGCGGGCTGGCTGGGGACGCTGCGAACGTCTGACACGCTGTGTGCGCCCAGACTCGATCGGCTCCCCTGGACCACCTGGAGGGTAGAGGTCAACGCAAGGGATCAGAATATACTGTGGGGTCAGAGTCCTAGGTTGAGGTCAGGCTGAGTTCCAGGCATTACAGAGGGAAGAAATCTTAATTAGGGGAAGGTGAAACTGACATTATACTTCCCAATTGCGCTGCGGTTTACAGTTTACAAAACACACCAGCGGGTTTGTTTGGAGCTTCTCGCTGTCCCAGGAGAGCAGCCGGGACAGGGCTGGTACTCTCACTGCACATTAAGGGTGCTGATCCCCAGAGCTCAGACCTGAGAGGGAGCCAGGGCAGAAACCAGGCTTTCCTCGGGGCTGGGGTGAGGGCTGGCCCAGGCAGGGGAACAGATATACAGTGGAGGACACTTGGGGAGCTGGCTCCCTGCCAGATAGCCCCTGCCTCCCTGCTTCTCCCACCTTTCGAGAGCTGCCCCCTTGTGGGTGGAGGAAGGTGATATCGTCCAGAGTCAGGATGATCTTGTTGGGGCCAGAGACCATCTGGATGTGAATTAGACGATGCCTGGTAGGGAAAGGACGTCATCTGCTCAAAAGGGACCAAGGTCCAGGACAGGAGGCCAGCAAGGGATAATGTTGGCTCCGGGGAGAGCAGTCATCCCCAAACCAGACAGCCCCTGGTCTGCCACCCCCTTGAGGGCAACCCCATGTTCCCCATCTTCCTTTTTTTTTTTTTTTTCCCCCTACTCTTGAGTGGGCCCAGCCTGCTGTCTTTGCTGCACAGACACATTTCTGGTAGGTGGACAGGCAGGCTCATCCCTTACCTACCCCATTCCCATACTCACCTCACATAATGGGCCAGGAAGGCCCCTGTCAGCCCCATCCCAACCACCAGGAGGAAGCCGATAAAGACGAGGCCGGGCTCCACTCCTGGAGAGGCAGTGAGAGAGGGGACTCTGAGGACCGTGGCCAGGGGGAGGGAGGCACCCTCTCTATGGGGGGATGGAGTCATGTCAAATCCTGGAGGCCCTAGGAAAGGTGGATGGGAGCCCAGAACGAGATCTAGGGAAAGGTCATGGTCTTCTGCAAAAGGGAGCCTCTGGGAATGCTAGGAAGGTTCCAAGAGGGCTTTGGGGGCTTGGCAAGAGACAGGTTCCGCACAAGCCAGGGGTCTGAGGAAGGACCCGGAAGGAGTTCCAGGACGAGAGTTCACTCTCTTTCACCACTTAGTGGAGGCTCCACGGTGACTGTCCCAGTGGGGGCTGGGGTGCTCGCCCTCACCTCCGTTGCAGATGATGTCTGGCTCGAACCAACACGAGGGGTCAGGCCCGGGTCCTCCTCCCCCTCTAGGGAAATGCACCGGGGTCCCAGCCGAGCGGAGGGAGCCCCGGGTTGGGTCCAGCACGTATGTGGCGAACAGCTGGTCCCCCGCCGCGTCCGTGTCCAGCAGCACAAACGGGGGCTCCTCGGCCCCTCCCAGGGCCCCGCAGAAGCCGGGGACCTGGGCATCCTGGATGTGGCGGGCCACCGCTGCTCCGGACACCCAGCCGCCCCCTGCGGCCTCCCGCGCTCGCGCCACGCCCCCCGCCAGCAGGAAGACCGCGTCGTAGATGGTGCCGAAGAGTGGGGACACCTGGGGGAGGGCAGTAGGGGCTCAGGGTTGGGGTCACCGCTGGCCCACCTAGCCTTGCACTGCTTCTCTCCAGTGCTCAGGCCCCTCGTGCATAGACCGTTGACACCTTCTTGGTGCTTCCCCTGGATCCCTCAGCTCAGCGCTCTCTCCTCCTCTCTCCCCATTGGCTCTCCCTTCCCCTCTCCCCATTGGCTCTCTCCTCCCCTCTCCCCATTGGCTCTCTCTTCCCCTCTCCCCATTGGCTCTCTCTTCCCCTCTCCCCATTGACTCTCTCCTCCCCTCTCCCCAATGGCTCTCCCTTCCCCTCTCCCCATTGGCTCTCTCCTCCCCTCTCCCCATTGACTCTCCCTTCCCCTCTCCCCATTGGCTCTCTCCTCCCCTCTCCCCATTGGCTCTCTCCTCCCCTCTCCCCATTGGCTCTCTCTTCCCCTCTCCCCATTGGCTCTCTCCTCCCCTCTCCCCATTGGCTCTCTCCTCCTCTGTCCCCATTGGCTCTCTCCTCCCCTCTCCCCATTGGCTCTCTCCTCCCCTCTCCCCATTGGCTCTCTCTTCCCCTCTCCCCATTGGCTCTCTCCTCCCCTCTCCCCATTGGCTCTCTCCTCCCCTCTCCCCATTGGCTCTCCCTTCCTCTCTCCCCATTGGCTCTCCCTTCCTCTCTCCCCATTGGCTCTCTCCTCCCCTCTCCCCATTGGCTCTCTCCTCCCCTCTCCCCATTGGCTCTCTCCTCCCCTCTCCCCATTGGCTCTCTCCTCCCCTCTCCCCATTGGCTCTCTCCTCCCCTCTCCCCATTGACTCTCTCCTCCCCTCTCCCCATTGGCTCTCTCTTCCTCTCTCCCCATTGGCTCTCTCCTCCTCTCTCTCTCCCTATTGGCTCTCTTCTCTCCCCTCCTCCCCATTGGCCTTCCCTCTTTTCGGGGGTTGTTAGGCTCTTCTCAACCTTGGTTATTCCTATTCTCCATCACCTGCAGCTCCTCTCTTCCCCTTCCTGTTGGTTGCCTTGCTCATATTTTTAATATGATTACTTCTCATTTACCTAAAAGCCTCCTTTCCTATCTTTTGGTTGGCTTCTATATTTTCTATTTTTCCTTCTTTTCTTTCCCCAAGGCGATCAAGCTTATTTTTCCCAGTTCCCATCTCTCACAGTGCCAGGCGTGTGTAAAGCAATCGGTGACACTGAGATATTGACGAGATAGAGTCCCTGTCCCAAGGAACCTTTCTTCTAGTTGGGGAGACAGGGATGTTAGGGTAGTGCCATGGGTGACGGTAGGGGTGATTAGGGAGCTGAAGAGACAGGAATGGAGGGTCCCAACCCAGGCTGAGGGAGGAGGAGAAGGCTTCCGGAAGAAGTGACCATCCTTGAGGGGGTGAGTCAGTTATCTGGGGGGAGGGGAGGGGAGGGACAGGGGAGAGGGAAGAGCGCGCCCAGCAGCACAGAGGCAAGAGAGACGGGCACCATTAGGGAGACCAGAGTAGCTCCGTCTGGCTGAAGTTCAAGGACGATGGAAGAGAGGGGAAGGCATGAGAGACGTGATAAGCCCTCTGAAGAGACCATCATCTATCCAGGGCGAGGGAAGCCCCTGGGAGGCTCGGGACAGGGGTGTGACACAGTCAGATTTGTCAGGTGTCTGAAGCTTGAACTGATTGTTGGGTGGAGAAAGGCCGGGGCAGGTGAGCATTGAAGCAGAGACCCTTTGGGGAGATTTTGTTTCAGGCTTTAGATCGGAGGTGCTGCGGCCTGAACCGGGGCAGTGACGGTGAGAATAGAGAACGAGGATGGATTCAAGTGACTTTTAAAAAGTAAAACTGATGGGGCGCCTGGGTGGCGCAGTCGGTTAAGCGTCCGACTTCAGCCAGGTCACGATCTCGCGGTCCGTGAGTTCGAGCCCCGCGTCGGGCTCTGGGCTGATGGCTCGGAGCCTGGAGCCTGTTTCCGATTCTGTGTCTCCCTCTCTCTCTGCCCCTCCCCCGTTCATGCTCTGTCTCTCTCTGTCCCAAAAATAAATAAAAAACGTTGAAAAAAAAAAAATTAAAAAAAAAAAAAAAAAAAAAAAAAAAGTAAAACTGACAGGACGTGAGGTCTGGATGGGTGGGTGGGGGGGGGTCGGTGGGTGGGTTAGGGTTAGTGTGGGAGGGGGGAGGTAAGAGGAATCGAAGGTAACTCCCGGGGTCTCACCTGTGCCAGTTACTGAGAACTGAAGACGGTTTTTGTCACCACTTCCTCCACCTGCCCCCCATCCAGTCTCACCACTGTCCCAACCGCCTCGCTCTCCTCTTCTCACTCACTATTCCCATCCTTTCTCCCACTGGCTACCCCAGGTCCTCCTGGAGGAGACTAGGGGCATTGGTGGGGAATATTCCAACCCCCACCCCCTTGAGTCACGGCCCTCTCTCAAGTGCAACCCTTTGAGTAAGGTCTTTGTGGTGGTTAGTTTACTGCCCACTGCCATCTAAATTCCCACCTATCTTAGTGGTTTCCAGCTCCCTCCCCCTTTAAAAAAATTTTTTTAATGCTTATTTATTTTTGAGAGAGAGAGAGAGGGAGACACAGAATCCGAAGCAGGCTCCCACGTGGAGCTCGAACTCATGGACCGGGAGACCATGACCTGAGCCAAAGTCGGAAGCTTAACCGACTGAGGCACCCAGGTGCCCCTAGCCCCTCCCCTTTTTGTGACCGGTCTTGAGTTAGAGGGTGTGACCCAGGATTCTGGATTCTCGGGGAATCCTGGGTATTGGGATTGTTGGCAGTAAGCCGTGGATCTAAATAATTATGGAAGCCCCTGGCTCCACCTAGGGTCCTTTCTGCTTCTCGCAAGACTTGTCAAGGCTCTCCAAAAGTTACGACCACCTGACGAAGCCCCAGAGGAAACACCTCTAAACTGGGCGTGGAGGTCGCATCTGCCTTTGTCCTCCTTTCCCGTTCTCTTAAGAACACCAGCAGTGCAGGGGCGCCTGGGGGGGCTCCGTCGGTTGAACACCCGACTTCGACTTCGGCTCAGGTCATGATCTCGCAGTTTGTGAGTTCGAGTCCCAAACTCTGTGCTGACAGCTGGGAGCCTGGAGCCTGCTTCAGATTCTGTGTCTCCCTCGCTCTCTGTCCCTCCCCCGCTCACACTCTGTCTCTTTCTCCAACATAAATAAACATTTAAAAATTAAAACACACACACACACACACACACACACACACACACACACACACCAGCAGTGTATTATAGACTGCCTGTCCCAGGGGTGTTGGAAGCGGGTTCACTTTGAAGCTGACCGCAAGAGATCACAGTGCAGCGTTCACTAGGGTTTCCTGCTTGGAGCTGGGCTTGGGGGGGAGGGGGTCCCCCCCGGTCTACACTCTGGAAGCAATCCCAATACACCAAGATGCCCCAAGCAAGCCCAGCGCCTCTGTTTACCCAGGAAACTGCCAGAACAGGTAGCGCTTGCTCTCTCGGTCTCTCCCCACTGCCTCCGTCTTCCCGTCTCGCATTGACTCCATGCCCTTCTCCCCTCTCCCCTCTCCCCCCCTCCCCTCTTCCCTCCTCCCGGGTGCCTCTACCTGCAGCAGATCCAGGTCAGAGGGCAGCTCCTGGCGCTCCTGGGCCCTGCGCAGGCTGTCCATCACGCTGCCCCCGGGGGGACAGTACCGCGTGAGGGTGAGCACCGCATCGTGGGCCCTGCGCAGCCGGGAGCTGTTGGCCAGGGCGGCCAAGGCCTCGGGGCCCGGTGACAGGGCGTAGTGGAGCGTGTCAAAGGGCAGGAAGACCAGGGAGCCGTCGGCCAGGCCCAGCTCTTCGGCGGCCTCCAGCAGGCAGCGCTGCTCCTGGCCGCCCAGCAGCACCGAGTGCATCACCATGATCACGGCTGGGGACCGAGACCCCAGGCTCACTGCTGCGCCCCGCGGCCCGCGCCGCCGCGCCCCTATTCCCCGCACCCCGCGGCGGAGCCTACCTCTGACTCTGGGCCCGTCCTGGATCCTCCGCAGGGCCTCCCGGGCCCCGGACACGTCCGACGGCTCCATGGTGGTCACCAGGGCAACGGGCAGACCCCGCGCCCTGAGCGCGGCGGACAGGGCGCGTCCCGCCTCCACCCACAGGTCCTGGGGCGCGGTGACCAGGGCCACGCGCGCCCAGCGGAAGGCGCGGAGGAGAGCGTAGAGGGCGTCCGCCGCGGGCGTCACCGCGGGGGCCGTCGTGCCCGCCGCCCGCGTCCCGGGGCAGCCCCAGGGCACCAGCGTGACCCCCGCCTCCTGGGCCAGGAGCTCGGCCGGCCGGCAGGCCGCGGGGTTCACCGGGCCCACGAGGCCCGAGACGCGGCCCAGCGCGGACGACACCGCCCCCAGGGAGCCCGGCGTCCGGCACGGCTCGGGCAGCAGCGCGACCTCGAAGCGGGGGGACCCCGCCATGGCAGGGTCGTGGTTCAGGCGGGCGGCGGCCAGGCGGGCGGCCAGGTCCGGGCGGGCGCGCGCGAAGATGGGGTCGCAGGCCCAGGGGCCCAGCACCCCCACTGTGAAGACGGCGGCCCGGGCGGAGGGCGGCAGGAGCAGCAGAAGCAGCGGCAGGGCCCGGGGGACGCCGGGCGGGGATGGAACTCGCCGCGCGGGGGCGCGGCGCCGGGGGTCCGGACACCCACCCGCAGGGAGGGCGCACGCCGTCATTGCCGGCTTCTGGGAGCATAAGCAGGGCCGGATGAGCGGCCGGGGGGCGGTGGGGGGGGGGCACAACTCTCTTAGGGTTCTGTCCGCAACCGCCAGCTTCTCAAAGCCCAACTAACCCCTGGGCATGTCCCCACTTCCACAGCCCCCTCCTCTGGCTTGGACGACTATACGGGAGTCAAGGGCATGGCCGCACCCCGCACACCCCGTTTCTCCTGCTTCCTGTTCCCCTCTTGCCCGCCCCTCCTCCCTCATCAGAGCCGTCTGGGGTCAGCGGAGACATGCCCACGCCCTCCTTGGATCCATCTGGGGCCGAAGGGACCCGAATCCGTGCCTGCCGAGGGGCCTTAGCCACTCACCGGAAAGTCCGGGGCTCGGGCCCAGGCCCGGGGTGAGGGGTCACGGGGGCAGATCCCCCTTCTGGCGCCCTCCCACAGGTCTCCTTTGCCAGCCCTGCCGGGGCGGGGGTGTGGGAGCAGCTGTCCAGAGTCCTTAATCTCCTCAAGCTGATTAAGGTCCCTTAATCAGGCAGGGAGGAGTTGGTGGAGGGTGGGGCTCCCTACAGAGGAGGCTGTCCCGGCTTCCAGGCCACCAGCAGATTCTCCTCCATGCCTCTCGACAGCCCCCCTCCCCTCCCCTCTACCCCCGCCTCCAACAAAAGCAACTGCAGGTTCGCCTTCTCAAGCTGCTGCCCCATTACTGTTCTCAGCCTGGGAAGCGATGAGTTGTGCCCCTGGACACCTATGGGTGACCAGTGTCAGGGTGGGAGTTCTCTGTCTCATTCCCTCCAATCACCTGTTTCCACTTTCGGCAGCCAAGGCCAAGCCCCATCCCTTGGCTGGCAAAGTCTGAAGCCCGGAGCCCAAACCCGAACCAGTCTGATACCCTTTTCTCTCATCTGCCCACCCTCGATTCTCCGATTTCCACTTCTCTGTGCCCAGAAACCCGTCCCTTTGGCCTATGGGAAGGCAGAACCCCAGGAAATAATGCAAAGACCTCTGGGCTTGGGCAGAGCTGGGTTCAAATTCCTCCTTCCCGGCTTGGTGAACTTGGGAAAGTTGCTTCATCTCTCTGAAGGTTGTTGTGAAAATTACCTGTGATAAAGAATATAACGTCTGGATGACAAAGGTAATTAAGACAAATTCAGCCTCCAGACGTGATACGCTGAGAAAGACACAATCTTCGTAATATTGCGGATGCAAAATCGCACATCACTGCAGCTGTGCAGAGGTCCAGCTGAAAGTGCTCTCATCAAGCCTAATCTAATCATGAGCTAGCATCAGATAGACACAAAATGAGGAACATTTTACTAAAAAGGGGGTGGGGGGGCAGGGATGGGACTGTATTCTTCAAAAACGTCAGTATTCTAAAAGACAAATAAAGAAAAGTTGAGGAACTGTTCCAGATTAAAGGAGGCAAAAAAGACATGACGATTAAATGCAATACCTTCTCCTGGCTTGGACCCTACACTATAGGGTTTTTAAAACTGCTATAAGGTTATAGGGTTTATAGGGTTAAATGGCTTATGGGGTTATAAAAATGCCATAGGGAACATCAACATCAAATATGTCCGCTGACAAAATTGGGATATGAATGGGAGACTTGATAAAGTTATTTTATCAATGTAAGTTTATAAAGTTGATAACTGTGCTATAGTTATGTAGGAGACTCCCTACTCATAGGAAATACACACTAAAGCATTGAGCTGTAAAGCACCATAATGTACGTAACTCACCTTCAAATAGTTAAGAAATACTATGTATATACTCTACATCATATGTATTACATTTGCTATGTTGTTTATATTATATATATCAAATAACAAACGAATGGGCAAAATGTCCAAATGAGGTGAACTAGATAAGGGGTATAGGAGTGTTCTTCGTACCTTTTTTTATCTTTGCAGCGTTTTGTAAGTTTAAAATTATTTCCAAATACACAGTTACTAAAAAACGTGTGGATGAAAAGAGAATATCTGTATCAATTCAGAGTAGGAAAGGATTTCTCAAACAAGATGCATAAAGTACAAACCATTAAGGGAAAGACTGACACATTTGAAAACATCAAATTTAAAATTTCTGGGGGCGCCCAGCTGGCTCAGTCAGAGGAGCATGCAGCTCTCAATCTCATGATCATGAGTTCAAGCCCCATGTTGGGTGTAGTGATTACTAAAAAACAAAAGAGAGCAAAAAAACCCAACCAGACAAAAACCACACACTTGATTAAAAATATTTTAAAATTTAAAAATTTCTGGTCAGAAAAGCATATGACAAAGAGAAAACATAGGCCAAAGACAGGAAGATAGCTGCAAAACATTAACAAAGGATGAGTACCCAAACATACATGATATGAAAGAGATAAACAACCCACTACAAAAACGGGCAAATGACATGAACAGGCAAGTCCCGAGAAAAGCCTAAGGAAAAATGTTTAACCTCACTAATATTCAAGGAAGTACACAATAAAACAGTGAAATACCCTTAACATCTATCAGATGGCAAAAAATAAGGTGTGAGAATAGCAAACGTTGGTATAAATAGAAGACGCAATCCCTTCATATTGGTGACGAAGATGTAAATTGGTGGACTGTTTTTGCAACACTTAGCAGAGTCAAAGCAACCCCACTTGCAGGAACGACCTTGGAAAAACATTTATTTGTGCATGAGCAACTTGAATAAGGAATCATTCATTCATTCAAAAAACACTCATGAATTTCCCCTGTGACAGGCACTGTTTTAGGCTCTAGGGATACAATGCGAATGAAGAGTTTTAAGACCTCACGGAGGTGAACACTTGATCACTATATTCGGGGATTTTAAATAAGTGTTACTTATTTTTTTAAGTTTATTTATTTATTTTGAGAGAGAGAGAGAGAGAGAGAGAGAGAGAAAGAGAGAGGGAGAGAATCCCAAGCAGGCTCCATGCTATCTGAGCAGAGCTTGACTCTGGCGGGGCTCAAGCTCACAAACTGTGAAATCATGACCTAAGACGAAATCAGGAGTCTGATGCTTACCCGACTGAGCCACCCAGGACCCCCTTAAATAAGTTTTAAATAAGACATTTTGAGGGGCGCCTGGGTGGCTCAGTGGGTTAAGCGTCTGACTTCGTTCGGCTCAGGTCATGATCTCACGGTTTGTGGGTTCAAGCCCTGCGTCGGGCTCTGTGCTAACAGCCCAGAGCCTGGAGCCTGCTTCGGATTCTGTGCCTCCCTGTCTCTCTGCCCCTCCCTACTCACACTCTGTCTCTGTCTCTGTCTCTCTCTCAAAAATAAATAAACATTAAAAATTTTAAAAAAACATTTTGAGGGGTGCTTGGGTGGCTCAGTCGGTTAACTGTCCAACTTTTTTTAAACTTTTTTTTTATTGTGGCAAAAGGTGCATAATATAAAATTTACTATTTTAGCTATTTGTACGTGTGCAATCCAACAGCATGAAATATATTCACTGTCACCACTATCCGTCCCTAAAACTTTCCATCATCCCACACTGAACCACCAGACCCGGTAAACAATAACTCCCCATCTCCCCTCCTCCCAGCCCCGGCAACCACCATTCAAAGTCTCTATGACTTTGACCACTCTACGTACCTCGTAGAAGTGGGATCGTATAGTATCTGTCCTTTTATGTCTTGCTTATTTCACGCAGAGTAATGTGCTCAAGGTACATCCGTATTGGAGCAGGTGTCACAATTGCCTACTTTTTAAAGGCTGAATAATATCCCACTGTGTGCATATTCCACATTGTGTTTAGTCATTCATCTGTCCATAGACTCTTGTCTTGCTTCTACCTTTGGGCTATTGTGAACGTGGCTGTTCAAATACCCATTTAAGTCCCTGCTTTCAATTCTTTTGAGTCTGTACCTAGAAGAGGAATGGCTGGACCACATGTTCAATGTTTTTCGGAGCGGCCGCCCCATTTTATATTCTAGGGGCAGAATAGTTTAAATCCACCCTGGTCCTCGTGCCCAGGTGACACAGCCTGACTCCAGCCACCACACTGGCCCCCCTCTTCCAGGGACCCACTGCAGAACTTGTTTATGTTTCTTGTGTCTTGCCTGCTAAACTTGCATTTGATCTGTACGCACTGGAGCTAAACAGCTCTCTTACGTAGAGGGTGGGGCCAGCTCTTAAAGCAGCAGGTGCCACTGGAGTTACCAGAGGGCAGAATTAAATTTAAATCCAAGTCCTATAAATAACCTCAGCCACAGGTGGAGCTCCCCCTCTGGAAGGTCTTGGTTTCTCTCCTGGTTTAGAGAAGGGAAAATGTCCCTCTTCTGGGATTTTTAGTCCCTCACCCACCCCCCATGAAGTCATGAAATCTGGACTTGACAGAAGGAATGAGAAGTTTCTGTGGAATTGCTACAGCAGTAGACGAGGAAAACCATGTTTCCTTAAAGTTGAAATGAGGCAAAAGGACTTTTTATCCAATTCGGCTTGAATCTGAGAGTAGCAGGCAAGTCCTGGGGGAGTCTGATTCTTTTTTTTTTTTTTTTTTCAACGTTTTTTTTTTTTTTATTTATTTTTGGGACAGAGAGAGACAGAGCATGAACGGGGGAGGGGCAGAGAGAGAGGGAGACACAGAATCGGAAACAGGCTCCGAGCCATCAGCCCAGAGCCCGACGCGGGGCTCGAACTCACGGACCGCGAGATCGTGACCTGGCTGAAGTCGGACGCTTAACCGACTGCGCCACCCAGGCGCCCCTGGGGGAGTCTGATTCTTAAAAAACAATTCAAGTTGAGTTGGAAAAGGACGCTGAATCTAAAATAGAAGGCAAGGGGCGCCTGGGGGGCTCAGTCGGTTGGGCGGCCGACTTCGGCTCAGGTCATGATCTCGCGGTCCGTGAGTTCGAGCCCCGCGTCGGGCTCTGTGCCGACAGCTCAGAGCCTGGAGCCTGCTTCGGATTCTGTGTCTCCCTCTCTCTCTCTGCCCCTCTGCTGCTCTCTCTCTCTCTCTCTCTCTCTCTCAAAAATAAATAAACATTAGAAAAAAGAAAGAAAATATATCACTTTATGTAATTCTCAATTCTCTCCTCAAAAATATTTTATTTTGCGTTTGTTGCGTAAGAAGGTAACACATTTAACATTTTATAGGATTAAAAATAAAATAAATTAAAAAAAGAATACTGTGAAAAGTCCCCCTCCCTGAGCCCTCTTAGTTTGCCCCTTTGAGTAGGCAGTCACCGTTAGATTGTTATTTATCCTCTGGGGATCCTTCGAGGTACACAAGCCAATAAGACGTATTTTCTTACAGTTCCCTTTGACATAAAAGGTAACACGGGTCTATACTTTGCTCTTTGATTTTGATGACAGATCTTGGAGGTCTTTTCCTGTCTTGTTTCATAAGAGATGGTGACAGCTACATGGTATTCCACTGAATGGAGGCCACATCATCTGGTTGACCAGTTACTTGTTTGCCTATGACTAGCTCTGCTCCAATAAATTGCCCCGCCTGCGTGTTTATAAGCCATTGGTATGTCATATTCTGAGAATTGTCGGTGTATTTACCACTTTTCTATTGGGTTATTGGTACTTTTCTTACAGGTTTTTTTTGGAGCTTTTTATTCAACGTTTTTTTTTTTTTTTTTTTTTTTTTTATTTATTTTTGGGACAGAGAGAGACAGAGCATGAACGGGGGAGGGGCAGAGAGAGAGGGAGACACAGAATCGGAAACAGGCTCCAGGCTCCGAGCTGTCAGCACAGAGCCCGACGCGGGGCTCGAACTCACGGACCGCGAGATCGTGACCTGGCTGAAGTCGGCCGCTTAACCGACTGCGCCACCCAGGCGCCCCCGGAGCTTTTTAAATGTTAGGAGAATTACACATTTGTGATATGATCTGCGAAAGTATTTTCCAGAGTGTGTTGGGGCACCTGGGTGGCTCAGTTGCTTAGGCAACCAACTCTTGGTGTCGGCTCAGGTTGTGATCTCACGATTTGTGAGATCGAGCCCTATGTCGGGCTCTGTGATACCAACGCAGAGCCTGCTTGGGATTCTCTCTCTCCCTTTCTCTCTCTCTCTCTCTCTCTCTCTCTCAAAATAAATAAGCATGAAAAACATGTGAAAATATTTTACCCGTGTTTTTTTTGTTTGTTTGTTTGCTTTTAACACGGGTGTGTTTTCGACAAGCACGTTTTTACGTGTGTCTTTTAAAATTTTTTAAATATATATATATTTTTTTATTTCGGGTCATTATTTAACAAGCCTTGGCCAGGCCAAGGTTAGAAACAAATTCTCCCACTGTTTCCTTCAAGGACTTATATTTCACTTTTGATGCTTAAATCTTTGACCCCTTGGAATTTGTCTGCCATCAGTTACGGATCCAGCGTGATTTTCTTCTGCTGGCTCCAATTGTCTTGCTCTTATTTCCTGAGTAATTTAGTTCTCCCCCATATTCGGCATAAAGGACATTCCTGAATCCATCTGCATTGATTTCTGGACTTACTCTCTGCTTCCATTGGTCAATCTGTCTAATATGAACCAGTAACATACTGTTTTCATTACTGAAATAATATTTCAAAATAAGTAATAGAGCTACTCTCCACCCCCTTCCCCTGTCTCATTGCTTTTCTTTTCCAGAAATTTCCTGGCTATTCTTACGCATTAATTTTTGAATATAACCTTTACAATCAATTCGTCTAGGATTTTATTCCAAAGCACGACGACTTTCACTGTTATTGTATTACATTTAAAAATGGATTTATGGAAGATTTCCATCTTATAATGTTCAATCTCTCGATGCAAGAATATGGCATATAGGCTGATTTGTTCGAGAGTCCCTTATTGAAAAGTTTTAAACTCCTCTTTAAATAGATTCGATGCGTTTCTTATTAAGTTTTCTGGAAGGTATTTGTCTTTCGATTGCTCTTGTAGAGTTTCCCGTTATATCTTCTGACTGGTTGTTGCTGTTAATTTCTTTAAAAAATTTTTTTTTAAATCTTTATTTGAGAGAGAGAGAGAGACAGTGTGTGAGCAGGGGCAAGGCGGAGAGAGAGAGGGACACAGAATCCAAAGCAGGCTCCCGGCTGTCAGCACAGAGCCCTATGCGGGGCTCGAACTCACAAACTGTGAGACCATGACCTGAGCCAAAGTCGGACACTCAACCGACTGAGCCACCCAGGCACCGCTGCTAATTTCTATTTTTCTCTTTATGATATACCTTGGGCATTTTCCCATGTTCTTGGATATAGACTTACCTCATTTCCTTAAATGGCGTTCCTCTGTTTGAACGTATATAAAGGGAAGGACATTGGGATAGGAGATGATCCAGGGGGTCCTAAATGCCGTCACAGGTGTCCTTATAAGAATCCAATTATACATAATATGTAGAATATAACATATTACATAATATGTACGTACCATACGAGGAAGCAATGTGACAACTGGGAATATGCTATTCTGTTGTCTTTGAAGACAGAGGAAGGGGTCACGAGCCAAGGAGGAGCAAGGATGTAGCTTGGGGAGCTGGGGTGGCTCAGTCGGTGAAGCATCCGATGGCTCTTGGTTTCAGCTCAGGTCATGATCTCACGGTTTCATGAGTTCGAGCCCCACATGGGGCTCTGTGCTGGCAGTGAGGAGTCTGCTTGGGATTCTCTCTCTCTCTCTCTCTCTCTCCTTCTGCCCCTCTTCCACTCATGCTGTCTCTCTCAAAATAAACTTAAAAAAATTAATAAACACTAAAAAAGAAAGAAAACCATAAGAAAGAGAAAATATTTATAGTACTGTGCTGTATTTATGGGGGGGGGATCCGCATATTAAGTGGGCTTGTGAAGTTCTGTTCAAGGGGACTGAAGAAGGAATCCCCAATTCCCCAATTCCCCAGGTAGTAGAGCCAGTCCATTGAGGGCCACGGGGAAAAGGCCAGACCGCACCTTGGGCTGGCAGATTCTGGATCTTTCTCACTCAGCCGGGTTTCCCCGTGGCTTTTCATATTTGCAGAAGTGTTCAGGGGGTGCCGGAAGAATGTCCTGAAGCTAGAGTCCAACGGGAGCCCTTGTCCTCCCCCACGGGGCTGGGGTGATCTCTTTTGAAATCCAGGACAGGTACAGGGACCAGCGCCCCCCCTCACCGCCTCACTCCCCTACCCCCCACCCTCACTCAGAGCTTCAGGAAATGGGTGAAGGGCACCCCATGGAATCCAGCATCCAGACCTGATTTCAATGATAAAACCCTAGAGCCTGGATTGGTGCCGTCTATGAAAGGGGTGTCTGTAGGGGGAAGGGGATGTGCTGGCCTGGGGGCGGGCTGTGAGCTGTTGTGACAGGCCCCAGCACCCTCGGGCCCCACAGGGTGACTTAGGCGCTCTTCCGGTAGAGGTGCCATCTGCCTTTCTCCGGTTCTGGGCGGGCTTGTGATTATGGCCGAGGTGGCGTTCAGGTGAGGTTATAAGAGCCACCGTGTAAGCAGTCTGGTTGTCCCCAGGCCACCACGCTGTAGGGAAGGTGGTGACCCGAGCAGAAGTCCAGAGTCGGACGCTTCACCGATGGAGCCCCCCAGGCGCCCCTGTGGTTTTTCTTTTCAGCCACAGCTGTTGAGGGCCGCCTGGGGGGCTCCGTCGGTGAAGCGTCTGAATTCGGCTCAGGTCTTGATCTCACGGTCTGTGGGTTCGAGCCCCACGTCCGACTCGGCGCTCACAGCTCGGAGCCTGGAGCCTGTTTCAGATTCCAAGATACAGGACCTTTTCGTCACCTCAGAAGGTTCTCTGGTGACCATTTGCAGCCAGTCCTGTCCCAGTTCCTGCCACAGGGCAACCACTTGCTTCTTTCACTATATTAGCTTGGTTTGGCGTGTGTGTGTGTGTGTGTGTGTGTGTTGTAACTGAGATGTAGTTGACATCTCACGTTGTATTCCTTTTAGGTGTAAAGGCATAATGATGTTATACATATACACGTTTTGAAATGCTTATCACAGTCAGTGATATTGTGACGTCCATCACCACACAGAATGTAAAAATTTCTTTTCCTGGGGCGCCTGGCTGACTCAGTCCAAAGAGCATGTGACTCTTTATTTCGGGGTCGTGAGTTCAAGCCCCACGTTGGGTGTAGAAACTACTAAATTTTTTTTTTTAATAAACTTCAAAAATGTTTTTTCTTATGGTGAGAAACTTTAAGATCTACTCCTTAGCAACTTGCAAATACACAGCACGGAATTGTTAACTGTAGTGACCAGTCTGCTTTACATCCCCGGGACTGATTTATCTTATAATGGGAAGATTGAATCCTTTGCTCATATTCACCCCCTTTGTCCTTCCCCCACACTCGTCCCCAGCAACAACCAACCTGTTCTCTGTATCTGCATCTTTGTGTGTTTTTTTAAAAATGTTTATTTATGTTTGAGAGACACAGACAGAGTGTGAGTGGGGGAGGGGCAGAGAGAGAGGGAGACACAGAATCCGAAGCAGGCTCCGGGCTCCGAGCTGTCAGCACGGGGCCCGACGCGGGGCTCGACCTCACGAACTGCAAGGTCATAACCTGAGCCGAATTTGGACTCTTAACTGACTGAGCCACCCCGGAGCCCCTATAACTTTGGGTTTTTTCAGATTCCACAAATAAGCAAGATCATGCAGTATTTGCCTTCTTCTGTCTGATTTATGTCACTTAGCATAATTCCCTCCAGGTCCATCTATGTTGTCACAAATGACAAGATTGCATTCTGTTTTATAGCTACGTAGTATTTCAGGGTGTGCGTGTGTGTGTGTGTGTGTGTGTGTATCGAATTTTGATCCATTCATCCGGGCTATTGTAAATCACGCTGCAGTGAACACGGAGGTTCTGAGAACTCTTCAAGATAGAGATTTCATTTTCTTCTGCTAAATACCCAGAAGTGGGAACGTTGGATCATATGGTAGTTTTGATTTTCTCAGGAGCCTCCATACCGTTTTCCACAGCGGCTGCACCAGTCTGCGTTCCCACCAGCAGTGTGCGAGGGTTCCCCTTTCTCCACATTTTCACCAACACTTCTTGTCTTTTTGATGACAGTCACCTAACAGGCGTAGCTTTGGACACTTCTCTTTCCTCCTTTCCACTCATCCCACCCCCAACCACACTCTAAATTCTAGAATTTTAGTTCCGGATTAAAAAATATGTGTATTTATCTACTTATAAATATTATACAATTTATATTTATACATATTATATATTTATGTCATATATAATATATAGTAATATATTATATAATATGTTATGTGTGATATATAGTAATATATTATATAATATGTTATATATAATATCTAGTAATATATTATATAATATGTTATGTGTGATATATAGTAATATATTATATAATATGTTATATATAATATCTAGTAATATATTATATAATATGTTATGTGTAATATCTAGTAATATATTATATAATATGTTATGTGTAATATATAGTAATATATTATATAATATGCTGTGTAATATATAGTAATATATTATATAATATGCTATGTGTAATATATAGTAATATATTATATAATATGCTATGTGTAATATATAGTAATGTATTATATAATATGTTATGTGTAATATATAGTAATATATTATATAATATGTTATGTGTACTATATAGTAATATATTATATAATATGCTGTGTAATATCTAGTAATATATTATATAATATGTTATGTGTAATATCTAGTAATATAGTATATAATATGTTATGTGTAATATATAGTAATATATTATATAATATGCTGTGTAATATCTAGTAATATATTATATAATATGCTATGTGTAATATATAGTAATATATTATATAATATGCTATGTGTAATATATAGTAATGTATTATATAATATGTTATGTGTAATATATAGTAATATATTATATAATATGTTATGTGTACTATATAGTAATATATTATATAATATGCTGTGTAATATATAGTAATATATTATATAATATGCTATGTGTTATATATAGTAATATATTATATAATATGTTATGTGTAATATATAGTAATATATTATATAATATGTTATGTGTACTATATAGTAATATATTATATAATATGTTATGTGTAATATATAGTAATATATTATATAATATGTTATGTGTAATATATAGTAATATATAATATGTTATGTGTACTATATAGTAATATATTATATAATATGTTATGTGTACTATATAGTAATATATTATATAATATGTTATGTGTAATATCTAGTAATATAGTATATAATATGTTATGTGTAATATATAGTAATATATTATATAATATGTTATGTGTAATATATAGTAATATATTATATAATATGTCATGTATAATATATAGTATTATACGATTTATATAATTAAAACATTGTATTATATATTACATTCATATATAAATACATAAAATATATAATATATAAAATATATATATATATATATATCTTTTACGTCTTAATATTAAGTCTTTTCTGTCTTTGTGATTCTTTCTACTCAATTGCATTTTCTCAAATGTTTAAGGAGCAGCAGTTAAGGCTTCACCACATGTTTTGCTGGTTTCCTTTCCCACCATTGTTCCTGGTTTATCGTGTTTTAGCATTTATCGTGTTCTCAATTCCGATTCGTGTTTATGAAGCCGGGTTGTAAATCTCCACGTGCTCAGATGTGCGTATGATGGAGGCACTTTATGTCTGCCTGGCCTTTCTTCCTTCCTTTCTCACTGCTGGCAGCAGGAGAAAATCCGTTAACGTGATGCTTGGTGGAATCTGTCTCCTCCAGATTAGACGCTCTCTTTGGAGCAAGTACACAGTCATTTCCAAGTTTGCCTTCTCCCCAAGGCTATCCTTCCCCCCTTCTCATCGCCTCTCCCAAGGCGGCATCTGGGCATGGTGGGAGAGCGATGGCCGTCCTCAGCTGTTTCCTGACCCAGGCTGGGCTGGTCTCTGGGCTGGCATGTGCTGGGGACAACAGGTCCCACCTGGCCTGGGGCAGGTCATGGCGTCCACTGCTGCCCCTCCATGCCCATGGCCATCGATGCCTCCCCTCTTCCACCCCAGGCCTCAACTGGCTTCTCCGCAGACTGGCGTCGCCTCAGTGTCAAGCCCGGAGCCCTGGATCCCCTGCCTCACGCCACATCCTGAGAGTTCTTCCCTGTTCCCTCCTGCCTCCGGCCTCTTCTGTGCTCCTTCTCCGATCCCTGTTGGAACATCGACGTGGGGGGTTTCTCCTGGTTTGAAACATATCCGTGTCCGTGTCCACGAGCTCCCCCATACCCATCTGGATGGTTCCCCCGCCCCGCCAGGACTCCCCCCGTTCCAAATCAAGAAGGAAAAAGAAGAACGTTCCGGTCTGAGATCTTCTTTCTGCACACCTTCCTTCTCCCCCTTCCCTATCCTCCAGCGCCTGAAGACTTAGGCTTTGCTTCCGTAGGAGGAAAAGCTAAGCTCTCACTCTCTCAGTGGGTTGTCCTATCCTTCCCCTTCCTCCTCTTCGGGACCCTAAGCCACACAACAAACCAGGTAGGTCTTTTACGAATGTGGCTTTCTGTTGCAAGCATGTTCGAGGTGTTCACTGGATTATTTTAGGTACATTTGTATTTCCTCCATTCCACTGCGGACCGATCTTTCCAGCCTGTCCTTCCCCATCCACCTTTTCCAGGACGCGGACAGTCCTTACTCGAAAGGTGGTTCTCTGACGTCTGATGACACTTCAGCTTGGCCGTGAAAGCACCTGGGTATTTGCACACATCCGGTTTTGCCTCTTCCATCGGGCGCCGCTCTCCCCTCGCTTAGCAGAGCTGGGGCGGGGGGGGCGGCAGCCCTTGGTGCCGTGTGAGCGGAGACAAGGCGAGCAGGCCCAGCTCCCTGCAGGGACTCAGGAGCCACCGGGCCCCCCCGAGGGTGAGGCCAGGGGCTGCAGGGGCTGGAGCCCACAGACCCAAGGGCAGCCAGGGTTCCTCCACCTACCATTCTGTGGAGCCGAGGAGGGGCAGGGCCACAGTCTCCGCAGCCACCCCCCACCCCGTTCTGGCCTCAGTGGTGAAGCTGAGTCTGCTGGGGGGTCTGGCAACTGCAGAAGAGGCTGGTGGAACGTTCTGGGCCCTGCACCCTTCGCCTGTCTGGCTTCCCCACGCACTTCCACGGAGGCCTTGGCAAGTCCGCCGCTGGCGTAGTGACGGAGGAGGGACAGGGTGACCGGCCACTAGGTACAACTCCAAAACCCTCCGGCCTGGGCATGCATGGGGGTTTGTGGGGCAAGTGGTGAGAAAAGAGAGGAGAGGGGCGCCTGGGTGGCTCAGTCGGTTGAGCGTCCAAGTTGGGCTCAGGTCATGACCTCGAGGTTCATGAGTTCGAGCCCCATATCAGGCCTGCTGGTGTCAGAGCAGAGCCCGCTTCGGATCCTCTGTCCCCCCTCTCTCTCTGCCCCTCCCCTGCTTGTGCTCTCTTAAAAATAAACATTTTAAAAATGTTTTACTTATTCTTTTTTTTTTTTTTTAACTTTTTTTTTTAAATTTTTTTTTCAAAGTTTTTTATTTATTTTTGGGACAGAGAGAGACAGAGCATGAACGGGGGAGGGGCAGAGAGAGAGGGAGACACAGAATCAGAAACAGGCTCCAGGCTCCGAGCCATCAGCCCAGAGCCCGACGCGGGGCTCGAACTCACGGACCGCGAGATCGTGACCTGGCTGAAGTCGGACGCTCAACCGACTGCGCCACCCAGGCGCCCCATGTTTTACTTATTCTTAAGAGAGAGACAGAGACAGAGACAGAGACAGAGCATGAGCGGGGGAGGGGCAGAGCGAGAGGGACACAGAATCCGAAGCAGCTCCAGGCTCTGAGCTGTCAGCACAGAGCCCCACGCGGGGCTCGAACCCACAGGCTGTGAGATCATGACCTGAGCCGAAGCCGTAGGCTCAAGCAACTGAGCCACCCAGGCGCCCCCAATAAACAAACACTTAAACAAGAGAAGAAAGAAACGAGAGGAGAACGTGGAAGGTGGTGTTTGAAACCAGAAGGCAACAAACATACTTGGCTGTGGATTTGAACATTCTACCACATTCCAGCTTTCTGTTTCTTTTATTTTCCTACTTATTTCCTGCTTTTCTGACAGTTACAAAAATGGATTCCTAAGGGCTCTAGCACATTCTAAATCCACTTTGTGGTTTTGGGAAAGCCCCACGAACACGTTTTGTTCAGGATTACGGTTCTCAGCTACAAAGTATTGCGGGAAACGTCCAAAATCCAGATTAGAAACAGCAGAAATTACGTACTTTTTGAACTAGGAAAGATGTTCCCAGGTCACCTAGATATAGACAGACTGTGGGGACGCGGTGATTTGAAATGAAGGCCTTGGGTCCAGACGCTGAAAAGACAATGTTTTCCACTAGGGGGAGCTGTAGGCCACGTCTGAAGATTTGTAGAAGAATTGTTTCTTTGTGTCTTTCTGATACTTTTAGACCGGATTCTCCTGGTAGGTGCAGGGAGGGCCTGGAGACCTAACAGGCTCCATCAGAAAGCTTCCATGGGGTCTTATGACTGAAAACTTGAGGGACGGGGCCCACTCCAGGCACAGCCAGCTGCAGGTGTAGACGACCCGTCTCGGATTTTGCGGGCCTCTGTGATTGGCTTTATTGTCCCAAGGGCTCTCCTCTCATAGTGGCAAAGTGGCTGCCGCGGGCTCTGGCCCTCCATCCAGCAAGCAAGGACCCCATTCACCCGATGGCTTCGACCAAAGTCCAAGAATTGAGTCTCTTGACTCCCACTGGCCTGACCTTGGTCAGTCGTCCACGCGGTCACGATCGGCACGGACTCGGTCACACGGGGCTGAGGTTGGAGCCAGGCCCTTCTGGAGGACACAGACAGAGGGTGAGGGTGGAGGGGTCTAGGGACAAAATCAGGCTGTGCTTCTGGGAGCTGCGTGAACAGGTGCTGGGCCGTCCCCAGACACAGAAAACGGAATGGCATCATGCAGACACGGGGACAGATGCTTGCAGGATCAGCTCCAGGCCGGAGGAGAGACTCCCCGGCCCCTGCGATGAGCACTCAGTGCTGGCAATGACCTCAGAGGTGGGGGCGGTCCAGGGAGAGGACTCAGCTGGAGTTTGGTCCCTTGTCACCAGGGGCTGGGATGAACAAATGATGTGCTGCTGAAAAAGCACTGGGAGTCAGGAAGGCTCTGATCCCCAAACTCCCAACTGATCCCCAGACTCTGGGGTATGTGGAGGCTGGAGGCACCCTCCGAGCAGAGGAGCCCCTGGGTGAAAAAATGAACTTGAGGGGCGCCTGGGTGGCTCAGTCGGTTAAGTCCGGGGAGAGTGTGGATGATCTCTGATTGATTCGGCAGAGGACAGAGCTAAGCCCAAGTGCTGGTGGGGACCCGCCTCAAGAAAGCAGGATCATAAGGGCGCTGGGTGGCTCAGCGAGTTAAGCATCGGGTTCTTGGTTTCCGTCCAGGTCACGATCCCAAGGTTTTGCGGGTTCAAGCCCCACATAGTCAAGCTCTGCAGTGACGTGGTGGAGCCTCCTTGGGATTCTCTCTCTCTCTCTCTCTCTCTGCCCCTTCTCCACTTGTGCTGTGTCTGTCTCTCTCAAAATAAATAAATAAACTTAAAAAAAAAATCCTAGAAGCTTCAGGAACTGGAAAGAACAGGTGTTCTGTCTATTGATGGCTAGGTAATAAAATGCCCCAATATTTAGCGGCTTGTCTGGTTAGTACAAACAGCCATTGGTAATTCTAGGAATCTGTGGATTGCCCTGGGCAGCTCTCCTGCTCCCCGCGATGCTGGCTGGGCACCCGAGATGGCTCACGGGCACGGCCAGCAGCCGAGGCACCTGTCCAGTAGGTCAGCCGGGCTGCCGGGCGAGGACCTCTGTCCTCCATGTGGCCTGGGCTGCTGGCACCGTAGCTGATGGTTAGCTCCGTCCAGTTCTTCCCCAGACCAGTCATTTCCTGCCCCCCCCCATGCATTTGAGTCTTGCTAGCACTGTTATCATAAGACCTGCCTGCATAAGGTATTTGCATCCTGGCAATGGGGTCAAGGACACGTAACCTGAAAACAACGGAGCCAAAAGATAACCGGCACACCTACGAGGGCCAGCTTAGTCAGCAGCAGTCAGTCCAGCCCCCCCACCCCCTTCTCTCAGATCAAGGCCAGTTAGGACTGCGGGCTTCCGTTTGACTTGGTTAGGTTCCAGAGAAGGACTGGTCTCAGAGACGTCTGGCTTCGCGCGTCCAGACGTCCGGTGGAACTGCTCCCAAGAGGCAGGATCACCTCTTGCTCCCAGCTTCTCTCAAAGCATCGAGGTGATGAGGTTTCGGGGTGATGGGGGGTTCGGGGCTGCCGGCCAAGAAAGAATTCTTGAAGACGTCTTTGGTGCCGAAAGGTGATTTTATTAAAGCCCGGGGACAGGACCCCGTGGGCAGGAAGAGCTGCTCAGGGACCATGAAGAGACACCGACTGTGTACTTGGCAGCTGGCGGGGGTGGGGGGGGGAGGTAAAATCTAGGGGAAGGTTCCAAAGGGATTTTTCTGTGCTAAAGACTCACAGGGTCCTGGAGGCCTAGCTGTGGTCAAGCTAAGGTGGTTTTTCCCTCTCACCAAGCGTTAACGGTATAGAAATTTCTATACCGTCTGTTAAGACGGTATAGAAATTCTGACACAAAGGTGGTTGTTTTTAATGTTTATTTTTTTAAATGTTTATTTCTTTTCTAGAGAGAGAGCATGAACGGGGGAGGGGCAGAGACAGAGGGAGACACAGAATCTGAAGCAGGCTCTAGGCTCCGAGACATCAGCACAGAGCCCGACGCGGGGCTCGAACCCACGAACCGTGAGATCATGGCCTGAGCCGAAGTCGGACGGTCAACCGACTGAGCCACTCAGGAGCCCCGAGAAACAGGGCACTCCTTGCAGAGGTAATCTCTCGACTGCCTGCCCTTCCACACTGTTTCTAACCGACGACCTGTGTGGGCTCTGGCAATTTTATGGGTTCCCACAGAGCGCGACCAATCGGTATGGGCAGAAGCGCCTATGTACCCGTGTTGCCTCTCACCACGCTAGGCAGGGGAAGCAGACTGCAGTCAGACACGACGGCCGTCCCCGTCACACGCTCAGGCGAAGGAGACAAGACCATGGCACACGGCGTCTGTTCAGGCGTTGCGATTTGCATCCAAGCTTCCACTTTTCGTCCTATGAGCTGTACCCTGAACCCTCTCGGGCTAACTGTGGCCCCCGTGAGGACTCACCACGGTTTTGGGAACGATAGCGTCCGGGGTTTTGATGCCCACGCGTCCCAGAAACGTCTCCTCTCTGTGCCCTGAGAGTCTTGCCCACTCGTGAGCGTATGCCTTGACTCCCCAGCCAGGAGTGGGGCCCAGGGACACAGGCCCTTTCCAAAAAAGGTCCTTATCCGATTAGACATTGGGAGCATGGGCTCAGGCAGTTTGCAGGGAGGCTTTAGTCATCTTTGTCTTCCGACTTTTTAAGTTTCTCCACACCCTGGCGAATAAAGCAGGTTTGTTTAGGATCTTATGATGCTGGTGGAACAGAAGAGAAGTTACCTCGTATCCAGGAAAATCCCAAGAATGCTGCACGAAGACCTTTGTTTGGACCTCACCGAGGTCCTTTTCATTCATCTCCTCTCATTTCTTTTTTTTTTTTAATGTTTATTTATTTTTGAGAGAGAGAGAGAGAGGGAGGAGGGAGGGAGAGAGAGAGCACGAGTGGGGGAGGGGCGGGGGGGAGAGAGACAGAGAGAGGCAGAGAGAGAGGGAATCCCAAGCAGTTTCAATGCTGTCAGGGAGCCCCTACGGGGCTCAATCCCACACCCCTGAGCTCATGACCTGAGTGGGAATTGAGAGTCAGACGCTTAGCCAACTGAGCCGCCCAGGCACCCCCTCATTATAGCTTTAACTTGAATTTCTCTTCCAACGAAGTTTGAGCTTCTTTTCATGTACTTAAAAACTTATTTTATCGTGTGTGTGTGTGTGTGTGTGTGTGTGTGAACTCTTTGCATCTTTTGCTTTGCTCATCCCCCCCCCCCCCCCCGGTTGGATGTGGTGGTCTTTTTCTTCTTGATTTGTGGAAGCTCTTTGTATATGAGTTAGCCCTCGGTCTGTGGCATGAGCTGCACATATTAACCACCGCTTGTGGTGTGTCTTTTGACTTTACTCGCAGAGTTTTAATTACACTTTCTTTTTTTTTTTTTTCTTTTTTTTTAAATTTTTTTTTTCAACGTTTTTTATTTATTTTTGGGACAGAGAGAGACAGAGCATGTACGGGGGAGGGGCAGAGAGAGAGGGAGACACAGAATCGGAAACAGGCTCCAGGCTCCGAGCCGTCAGCCCAGAGCCCGACGCGGGGCTCGAACTCACGGACCGCGAGATCGTGACCTGGTTGAAGTCGGACGCTTAACCGACTGCGCCACCCAGGCGCCCCTAATTACACTTTCTACGTTGAGATCAGTGTAGACTCACATACAGTAGCAAAAAACAGCAGATCGCCATCTCACGTACACTTTACCCCAGTCTCCCCCAAAATGGTAACACCTGGCAAAACTACAGTGCCATATATTTCTGATTTTTTTTTTTTTTTTTTTTGGTCGCACTAAAGTTTGGGTTTTGTTTTTTTCCTTCTTTGTGTCTTGAGGTGGTGGAATCTATCCATGTACTGACAGCTCCTGGATGTTGATGCAACCACAGAGCCCCTCTTGTAAGATCTGTGTCAAGGCCAGAGGAAGCAGGCACTTCCGTCGGTCTCCTACTTCCGGTCTCCTACTTCCGGTCTCCTACTTCCGTGAGCCGGATACGGGGTCTCCTAGCGAGCCCCTCCTCCCCAGAAGCTGCCTCCAGTCCCACATCACGACCGCGCTCTCCCCGCACAGCCCACTTTGGCAGCCTCAGCCTCTGAAGCCAGCCTGGGGACCATCGTTTCTGACCACCCTCAGCTCCCACGGGGGGCCCCTGTGCCCGTGACACACTCGGGTCAGCGGCTGGCCGGGCAGGCATGGGGGGCAGTGTCATTTTCAGCGCCCCGTCTGTCCTGTGGCCCCTTGGCTTGGGGGCAAACCTCTGGACGGTTGGCCTTCCGACTCTGGGAGCCTCCTCCTCTCTCCCCTCTCCCGCCTTTCCTGCCCACTAGAGATTCAGGGGCTTTGAAGTCAAACTCATCCCCAGGCTACTATTGATCACCTGCCATTTCTGCTGCTTAAGCCACAATTACTGGGCTTCCTACACTTGACCTGTAATTGAATTTCCTTGGGAACTCAATGGCAAGATTGATTCAGCCTAATTGAGTCAAAGATCGACTCTCCAGGCCCTTCGTCTAGTCCCTGTCTGTGCCTGGGGCTCTCTCGGCTGACGCTCTAAGACTCACACAGCTCCGGTGTTAAAAGTCAAGAATCAGCTGACACCTTTTAAGTACTATTTCTTCAAATGATCCTATGGGACGTTGCCTTTCGTTGCCTCCCCCAGGGCTCGGCCAGCCGAGAGCAGGGGACACCTCTTCTCAACCTGGCTTGCTTTCTCTCGTTCTCTCCACACGAATGCTGATATGCAAGTGTCAAGGGGGAAAAAAATCTGGTCTGGTTCAAGAGCAGGTTGGGAAATGAGTCAGGCGTGAGCCTAATTTCCTGGGCAGTTCGGGGAATTAGCAATTTGTTCTTTCTAAATTTTCGTGCTAGGACTCCATGATAAGAAGAAAAATAACCCCCTTTTAAGATGGGGGAAAGGATCCGAATAGTCATTTCTCTACAGAAGGGCCTACACATGACCAGCAAGCACGTGGAAAGATGTCGAACACATCACTGGCCACCAGGGACCTGCAAGTCAAAACCACAATGAGGCATCGCCTCACACCCAGCAGGACGGCTAGAATCAGAGAGAGAGAGAGGTGTAGGTGAGGTTGTTGGGAAACGGGAGCCCTCATCTGCTTTGGATGGGGATGTAAATGTTGCAGCCAATTTGGAAACGGTCTGGCCATCCCGCAAAAGGTTAACCACAGAGTTACTCTATGACCCAGCAGTTTCAATCCTAGGTGTGCTCCTGAGAAATGAAAACACAGGTCTACGTAAAAATGTATACGCAAATACCCAATCAGTATTTTTTTTTAAAAATTGTTTTTTACATTTACTTATTTTTGAGAGACAGAGCAGGGAAGGGGCAGAGAGAGAGGGGGAGGCACAGAATCGGAAGCAGGCTCCAGGCTCCGAGCTGTCAGCACAGAGCCCGACGCGGGGCTCGAACTGGTGAACCGTGAGATCACGACCAGAGCCAAAGTTGGACGCTTCACCGACTGAGCCACCCAGGTGCTCCTGTGCGTTGTTCCTTTTGATAGCCAAGTAATACTCCTCTGCATGGATATACCTCGTCTGGTTTACACACTCACCAGCGATGGACCCTTGGGCGGTTTCTGTGGCTTGGCTTTTCTGAACAGTACTGCTTGCGGGGTGCCTGGGGGGCTGAGTCGGTTGGGCATCTGTCTTCGGCTCAGGTCAAGATCTCACGGTTCCTGAGTTCAAGCCCCACGTTGGGCTCTGTGCTGACAGTTCAGAGCCCGGAACCCGCTTTGGATTCTGTGTCTCCCTCTCTCTCTGCTCATGTTGTGTCTCTTTCAAAAATAAATGAGCATTTAAAAAAAAAGGGGGGGGGGAACAAAGCAATGATACAAGCTTCAGCGGGAATGAACCTTGAAAACATTACGCTAAGGCACAGAAGCCAGTCACAGAGCACATGGTGTATATATTCCATTAGTACGAAGCATCCAGAACAGGCAAAAAGATAGAGACAGAAAGCAGATTAGTGTTTTTTAGAGCAGCGAGGGATGGGAAGGTTGGGGGAGGTGGCTAAGAGTACAGGGGTTCTTTGTGGGGTGATAAAAAATGTCCTAAAATTGATTGTGTCTGTTCTTGTGCAACTCTGTAAATAGAATAAAAACCCATGAATGGTACGCTTCAGATGGGTAAATTATAAGGCATATGAATATCTCAATAAGGCCGTTAGGAAAGGGATGTTAGCACCAGGAGGGGATCTTCCTAAGGCAGAGTCTCCCCCTTCTCCAAAAGCAAACAAACCAAAAAAATCTGGTTGCTGGGACACCTGGGTGGCTCAGTCGGTTAAGCGGCCAACTCTTGATTTCGCCTCAGGTCATGATCTCACGGTTCGTGGGTTCGAGCCCCACATTGGGCTCTGCGGTGGCAGTGTGGAGCCTGCTTGGGACTCTCTCTCCCTCTCTCTCTCTGCCCCTCTCCTGCTCACATGCTCTCTCTCGCTCTCTCTCAAAATAAATAAAACTTAAAAATATTTTTTTAGGGACGCCTGAGTGGCCCAGTCAGTTAAGCGTCTGACTTCGGCTCACGTCATGATCTTGTGGTTTGTGGGTTCGAGCCCCACGTCGGGCTCTGTGCTGACAGCTCAGAGCCTGGAACGTGCTTCAGATTCTGTGTCTCCCTCTCCCTCTGCCCCTCCCCTGCTCATACTCTGTCTCTCTCTCTCTCTCTCTCTCAAAAATAAATAAAACATTAAAAAATTTTTTTTAAAGAATAAGAAAAAAGAAATGGATAAATGGAAAGAAATAACAAAGAGGTGGGCATTCGTAAAGATGGAGATTCTCCTAAATTAGTTTGTGTTATATCTTGTTTCTTTGATGCCCTTCATTTATTAGCTCTTGTAATTCTGAGGGGCTTTTCATTTCATTTACAAGACGCCATGGTTTCATTTCCTCCCCTTCTTTATGGAGATCTTTCATTCCCCTCTCAAAGAGCTTTGTCAGAATTTTTAGAGCTAAGTTAAATAGTGCTGATAATGTGCCCTGTCTTGTTCCTGTTTCAAAGAGGAATAATTCATGTTTCTCCATTAAGTGTCATTTTGACTTCTGGTTTTCAATAGAGCTTTTGTGATGTTAAAGAGACAACCTCTTATTGCTTTCAGGAAGAGTTTCAATAAAGAATTCCCTTTTGGCGTTTATAGAAATAATTATATGATTTTACCATTTTTTTCCAATAACATTATTGATCATATTGACGACTTGAGCTTTGGGGGGGGGGGAACAGAAATGGCTGAAGTGTATGTTCCTTTTAAAATTATACTATATTCTGATTGTTAAAATTTTATCTAGAATTTTCGCATATCTGTTAATTCATGAGATTACCACATAAGCTTTTTATTTTTTAGATGTTATTCTTTAGATATGGGTGATGATCAAAAATGTCTTTCATCAAAGGGAATAAAACAGAAAGGTGCAGTAAATAGCAATAAAAAATTGTAAAGCTCCAACCTCATTAAGAAAAAAAGAAATGTTAAATAGAACCAAAGCAACAAATTGACAATTAAAAAAAATTTTTTTAACGTTTATTTATTTTTGAGAAGAGAGAGACAGAGCATGAGCGGGGGAGGAGAGAGAAAGAGGGAGACACAGAATCCGAAACAGGCTCCAGGCTCTGAGCTGTCGGCACAGAGCCCAACACGGGGCTTGAACTCACAGACCGTGAGATCATGACCTGAGCCGAAGTCGGACGCTGAACTGACTGAGCCACCCAGGTGCCCCAACAAATTGACAATTTAAAAAAGAATCCCAGTTCAGAGGAAAAACAAAAAACAAATAAACAAACAAAAAAACCCAGGTGCTTTTCATGTATTGATGGAGGGAATGGGAATCAGTACAGACTTAAAATTGCATGAACACATCCCAAACCCAGGAAAGTCAGTGAAGCAAGAAGATGGGGGGGGGGGGTATACGAATGATTTTCAATTTTTGGTTTCTTTTTTGTACCTTCCAAATTTTCTACAAAGATGTAGTTACTTTATTTTTTTTAAGTAGGCTCCACACCCAGTGTGGGACTTGAACTCACAACTCTGAGATCAAGAGTCAGTCGTTGGGGCACCTGGGTGGCTCAGTCGGTCAAGCGTCCGACTTCGGCTCAGGTCATGATCTCACAGTTCATGAATTCAAGCCCCACATCAGGCTCTGCACTGGTGGCGTGGAGCCTGCTCGGGATTCTCTCTCTTCCTCTCTCTCTGCCCCTTCCCAGCACTCTCTCTCTCTCTCTCTCAAAAATAAATAAAGAGATGCACGCTTACCGACTGAGCCTGCCAGGCACCCCAATACATATATGTAACTATGCTAATAAAAATATGCATATGGAAATGAAAACCACAGTGAGATTTCACGACACATCGGCCCGAATGGTTAAGATGAAAAAGATCGACAATGTCAAGTGAGAGAGGGGGTAACGGGGACCCTCACACGTTACTAATAGGCGTATAAGCTGGTTCAGCTGCTTTGGAAAACCACCTCTCGGCTGTCAACTAAAACAGACCCGCCAGCATTTCCATTCCTAGGCAAATACTCCACAAAAGTAAGGGCACACGTCTACTAAAAACATGTACGAGAACGTTCACCGGTCTTACTGGTAACCACCCCAAACCAGAACACCCCAAATGTCTCTGGTGAAGGACAATGGATAGGTTCGGTAGATTCCAACAACTGGATTCTCCACTGCAGGGGACAAAAGACGGAATGGCAAACTGATACGTGCGACAACACGGATGAATCTTACAGACATTGTTGAGGCAACGAAGTCAGACGCGAGACTGTGCGTTGATGATTCTCTTTATGTGAAGTTCAACGAAGTTCGAGGAGAGGCCCGAATATTCGCTGGTGACCGGTTGCAGTGGCCACTGCTGGGGAGTGGGTGAGCGTTGACTGGGAGGGGGCTAAGGGATGGACACGGAAACACTCTATTTTGGTCTGGACAGCATCCATCTGGGTGTTTCCATATGTAAGATTTTGTCACGCTTGAGATTTACACACTTTATGCAAGTTACACCTCAATAAAAAGCTAAGTGAAAAAGTATACCCTACTTTAATCCTACTTCTGGGAAATCACCCTAAAGAAAGAACCTAAGATTGGGTGCCCGGGTGGCTCAGTCGGTTCAGCGTCCGACTTTGGCTCAGGTCATGATCTCGCGGTCTGTGGGTTCGAGCCCCGCGTCGGGCTCTGTGCTGACAGCTCGGAGCCTGGAGCCTGCTTCCGATTCTGTGTCTCCCTCTCTTTCTGCCCCTTCCCTGCTCGCTCTCTCTCAAATATAAAATAAAACATAAAAACAATTTTTTTAAAAGAATAACCTAGGATCCTAGCACAAAGATTTCTGTACAGAGATGTTCAATGCAACAACAACGTATCACTTCAAGACCTTCCCAGAAACCCTTACTATCCAACTCCAGGGGACTTATTACGCACAGTTACGAGACAGCCATGTGATGTAATGTTCTGTAGCCATCCGAATTTAGGAGGTATGAGAATGTTTAATGGCCTGAAAAAAATGGTCACATTCACAATATGAACTTATACTGAACTAATATATGAGTTAAAAGTGCAAAACAGTTTGCACACAAGTCTGAGTCCAATTATGTAGAAAACAAAAGTAGATAAGCATAGGAAAAAAATTGGAAAAAGCAGACCTAATACCGCATTGTCTTTGGTCCTGGAAATACAGGGCCTGCATGCAAATGTTTCCCACTAGTGACCTCTTTTTCTACGATTAATTGAGATCTGCACCGAGGTGGCCTCAGTGCTCCCCAAAACCTCAGGCCTCCTTTGTGACTCTCCTTCCTCAGCTTTAAGCAAGCATCATCATAATTTTTAAGGGATTTGATAGAAAATGCTCTACGGTGGTGGGTTGTCCAAGATTAGGATTCCTCTGTGGAAGCTGGAGGTCAAATTCTACCTAAAACCCTAAACTCATTCCTCGTGTTGAGGAGGGAAAAAAAAAACCTTTCCTCTACCCTCTTAGGTTCAGTGTTGGGGAACCGTGAATTAATCTGAGGAAAGATAAACCAGCAAGAGAAAAGACCAAGTTTATTCACGTATGCATGCAGGAGTTTGCACAGAAAGTAATTTGGCTCAATAACTAAAGACAGGGGTTTATATACCTGGTAGGGGGAAGGGAGGAAAAGGCTTCTATTCAAAGAACAAATGGGTTTCTTTAGGAACAAATGGGCTTCTCTGGAAACAAAGCGGGAGATAAGATAGTTTGTGATAATGCTTGTGTATGTAGGTTCAGTGGTCTTCTTTATCTCCTCCAAAGCCATGAAACTCCTCCCCAGAGGGAATTTATGATAGTTTCATGCTTGATCTCCTTCTCGGGAAGGAAGCCACCCCAAAGAGGGGGTTTATGACAGCATCGCCTCCCAGATAGTCTGCTTTTAGTCAGATAAGGGA
Organism: Neofelis nebulosa; assembly: GCF_028018385.1. Lineage (NCBI taxonomy): Eukaryota > Metazoa > Chordata > Mammalia > Carnivora > Felidae > Neofelis > Neofelis nebulosa. Next base: position 2,817,198 of record NC_080797.1, on the reverse strand, counting down.
GGGTTCAGACGAAGTCCCGTCCCGCATCTGTTAATTCTCAAATGTCTTTGGCTCAAAATAAGTTTTATGGCACCGCGGTATAAGTTGGACCCATTCTCTTGCATAGAGGATAATATTTTGAAATATTACCCACCTTTTCCCCATCTTCCCTGTTAAACACTAGCCCTTTCCTCATTCATTCTCCCGTGTAGTATCTGCATTTACTGCCTCAGGGAAAGAGTGGCACTGTGTGAATGCAGAAAGGGAAAACGTCTGCTGGCTCGTAACCTTCCAAAGTCAGGGCCCTGCAGGGAATCAGGGAGGATTCTGGCAAATGGGGTGCAGCTGAGCTCTTCTCTCCCAAGACAGGAAGGCAGAGGGGAGAAGAGAGGCCGTGAGTGTGTGCTGAATGCACCCGGCCCTAACCCCAACACCAGGCTCAACCTCAAGGCGGGGGGGGGGGACGGGGGGGACGGGGGGGGGACAGAATCCGAAATCCCAGAGAAGTCTGGGGGACACCTGGGGTGGAGCCCAAGGTGGAGAAACCCAGAGCAGAAACGGTGGAATGACTTGCTGAGGCCCAGGAACCTGGGGCAGAGGCCTTGCCTGTGACAGAGAGACAAACGTCTTAGGACCCTCCCTCCCCCAGCTTCCCTCAGCCCAGAGGGCCCCAGGAGCAGCTGACTGAATCCCCTGGGCCCAGAGAAGGACTCGGAGATTCCCACCACAATCATCAGCTTCAAAGAAGCCTCTGGGATGTGCGTTAAAAATGGAAAGAAAATGTCAAACATTATATTCTAGATGTTGCTGTGAACATGTGATTGTCCGGGTGATAGAATTTCAGGCAATTTGTATTTTCTTGTAATTTTGTTTTGTATACCTTCTGCAAAGGGCGAGCTTTGTAAGAGAAAACAAAAATTTTTAACATTTTTTTATTTTGGAGAGACAGAGAGAGACAGAGTGCAAGCAGGGGAGGGGCAGGGAGAGAGGGAGACACAGAATCCGAAGCAGGCTCCAGGCTCCGAGCTGTCAGCACAGAGCCCGACCCGGGGCTCGAACCCACGAACCGCGAGATCATGACCCGAGCCGAAGCCGGACGCTCAATATAAAAATTTTTAAACTTCAGTCAACAAACCTCAACGGAGCACATAAATACTCTCTGCCGGGCCATGTGCTCTAAGCCCGGAAATCTTTACAAAGCTGAAGGACACAGGCTCTGTTCTCAAGTGGCTTCAGATTGAGAGCAATAGACATAAAAACCGTTATGTTCTGAACTGTGTGCCCACAGATGCGCGCTCTTACGCGTCAGCCTGGTGGGAGCCCATGTAAAGCAACGCGTTTGCTTCTTTGGGCCCACTTAATGCTTTCCACGCGGGTCTCAGTTATCTCCTCGGTAAGATCCACAGCTGTGCTTCTCTATTTTCTACCCTTTTTAAACAAAAGGTGATAGGTTATTCGAATATACACACACCTCTGCATGACTGCTGTAGGACAACCTGAAATGCTGGGAGATTTTCTACGGTCGTGAATGAAAACCATCTTTTGGTCCGGAATCAACGTGAAGGTTAATTTGATGTGTCAACAAGGCTAGGCCACAGAACCCAGACAGTGGGTCAAACGTTATTCTAGATGTTGCGGTGAAGGCATTTTTGAGATTAACATTTAAAGTCTGTAGAGTTTCAGAGGCGCCTGGGTGGCTCAGTCGTTGGGCCTCCGACTTCGGCTCGGGTCGTGATCTCGCGGTTCGTGGGTTCGAGCCCCGGGTTGGGCTCTGTGCTGACAGCTCATAGCCCGGAGCCTGCTTCGGATTCTGTGTCTCCCTCTCTCTGCCCCTCCCCTGCTAATGCTCTGTGTCTCCCTGTCTCTGAAAAATGAATAAATGTTACAAAAAAAAAAATTAAAGTCTGTAGACTTTGAGGGGCGCCTGGGTGGCTCAGTTGGTTAAGCATCCAACTCTTGATTTCATCATGATCTCACGGTTCAGTCAGTGGGATCGAGCCCCGAGTCGGGCTCTGCTCAGGGCCTGCTTGGGATTCTCTCTCTTCCTCTCTCCCTCTGGCCTCCGCTGTTCTCTCTCTCTCTCTCTCAAAATAAATAAATAACACATTTAAAGTCTGTACGCTTTGAGTAAAGGGCCTTCCATACAGTAGGGGGGCTCATCCTATCAGACGGAGGCCGGAACAGAAAGGCTGCCTCCTCGGGCAAGGAGGAGCTTTGTCGGTCGGCAGCCTCTGTGCTCGAATGGTGACTGGCTCCTGTCTCCAGCCTGCTGCCCTGCCCTGCCCTGCCCTGCAGAATGGGACTTGCCAAGCCTCTGCCACTGCATGAGCCAATTCCTTCAAATAAATCTCTCTCTTTATATACATACACACGTATTTAGTTACATACACACACACATCCTGTGGGTTCTATTTCTCTGGAGAACCTGGGCTAATACAACCTATAAATATTCATGTTCCATGTTTAACCCTCACCAAAGACCTCCCAGTGCAAAAGGAGCCTTAATATTATGCTGCACACAAACACTTAATTTGTGGCTGTTGGTCTTTCTTCCTCAGTCAACCCAAAAGGCAGGGGTGATAAATGATTATCAACGTCGGCAGCACTGCCTTCCTGCACTGATGTGGCCCGGCCACAGCCACCAGCGCTGGGTCCGCACCGTGTGGTTAAACCGTGCGGTTAGTCATCCTGGCTTTAGAGCCCAGAGCCAGCCTTAAATCATTTCAGCGCAGACACAATGAGACGTTTTGTTCCCTGACGCTCAACTATTAGATATTATATTCGAATTTTAAAAGAAAATCCACGTACGTGGTCAAAACAGAGTTCAAACGGTAAAAAGCAGTACCGAGTGAAAATTCTCCTAGTGAGAGCATCTCAGAAGACAGGGAGAAACCCAGGACACCTCCTTTAAAAAAAAAAAAAAAAATTTTTTTTTTTGAGGCTTCTGAGACAGCAAAAGAAAAAACAATGCCAAAGAGCACTATTGTGAAGTCAGAGACAAATATATGTGGGTCTCAGCCCCCTAGTTCCCGACACAGGGCTCTGGAACCCTTGTAAGCTCCTGGGTGGCGGGGGGGGGGGGGGATATGGGTTCTGTTGAGGTGATCCTGGGCGGGCTCCCGGTGGGGGCCGCTCACCGGGAAGACCAGGCAACGACTGGGAGCTTGGCAAATTGATGGAACCCGACGAAGGGGTCATGGGCACCTCCTACTTGCAGCCAAATCAGACGGCAGCTGTAGGTAACCTGGGCACCCACTTACTCACAATTGGTTCTGAACTGGGGGGCAGTCATGTGGGACTGAGCCCTCAGCCTGTGGGATCGGACAGTATCTCCGGACAGAGAGTGTCCGGATTCACCTCGTCCTCTCCCTGATGCAGACCTGGCACCGGTCATTTCCGCAAGGATCCCTTCCTTTTTAGTACAGAATGGCGTTTAAAGGGCAAGGGCCGGATGCTAGGTGTGTTCATGGTGAACGGGCTTTTTATGGGTTGAATCGTATTCCCCCAAAAGATAGGTTTACATCCTAAACCCCAATACCTCTGAACGTGACCTTATTTGGAAAGAAGGTGGATGTGATCAGTTAAGGTGAAGTCATACGGGATTAGGGCGGGCCCTAAATCCAATGACTGGTGGCCTTATAAGAAGGCCAGGTGAAGACACAGGGGGACAGGGAACCCTACGTGACAACAGAGAGTGGCATCGTGTGTCTACAAGCCAAGGGACGCCGAGGATCGCTCACAAGCAGCAGTGGAAACCAGAAGGAGGTGAGGAAGGACCCTCCCCGAGCGTCTGTGGGCAGCACGTCCTGCCGACGCCTCCAGAGCCGTGAGAACGAATTTCTATTCCGTGATGCCACGGTTTTGTGATAATTAGAACACTCTTGGGAAACTAAGCAGGGGTGGGGTGTGCTGGGGAATATGTGAATGCGTATATAACACACCAATCTACCTCTCTGAATTTCCAGAACCATCCGTACACGTGTGAGGCCGGGAGTCCACACCGACGCACTGAGTTCCAATCCAACACCACAGAACTCTAGTTTTCTCCCTTTCCGCGTTTGTAAACCCTTTGTCCCATAGTGAAAACCCCAGCCCCCCGCCGTCCACAGCGCAATCCCAGACTTGATCCCCCTGCTGTATGTGACGATCCGCCAGCACATCCTCTCTGGCAGATGCCCTGCGTCTCCCAGCCGCGCTCCCACGCCTGCCGGCCCCTCACCTCCAGCACCGAGCCAGGCCACCCCCCGCCAGGGCCCCCACTCACCCCCGTGGGCTCCAACACCCCCACGCCGGATTGGACCGCTTGCTCTCAAACGTGACGTGAACATCGTACTGTGCACTTTCTTCCGCAACCGGCTTTTCCCGCTCCACGTTTGCAAGATTCATCCACACCGATGCGCGTGACTGTAGCTCGTCCGTCTGGGCTGCTGCGTGGGGGCCCCCACCGTGGGGGCCACCGCTGCGGCCGGACACCCGGCAGTTGGCGGGTTTCTGCCACCACAGGCTCGTGCTGCTCTCCTGGTGCGTACGGGCACGTCTCCGGGGACAGATTCACCGTGTCCTAGAGCGCGGACGTCCCCACCTTTGCTAGGTAATGCCAGACTGTTTCCCGGAGGGGTCTGCCAAGTCTCTCCTGGGTCCTCAACCGGCGGAGCGCGGGCAGAGTTTCTGTTGCCCCGAGGCCCCCGCGACGCTTGAGATCCTTGGTCATTTACCCATGGGGTGAGTGGTTTCCTGATCCGCGCGCGGGGTCAGCGCCCAGGGCTGACACGGGCTGTCTCAGCAATTGTCTCCAGTGACCTAGAAGCGATATTGATGTGTGGCATTTCCAAGTACGCGACTTAAAACACCAGGCGTGGCTCTCCGCCCTCCTCGGCAGCTGGGAGTCCCATGGGACCACGATCCGGCTTCAAGCACACAACCGTGGACGCTGACCTGGTGAGAGCGAGGAGACCAAAGAACCGGCGACCCCGGGGTGACCACAAGGAGCAGGACCACCCCGCTGCTCCGGGCGGTTACCAGGCAGAGACGCTTTGCCCCAGAGCCAGTGCACCGCTGGGGCTGTTGGGGTAGCTCAGTCTTCACCCAGGCCTGTTCCACCACCAGAACCCCTGCCCCACCCTCACGGGGCTGTGGGAATTCTCAGGAGACAAAGTCCCACGTCACACGCCGTCCACACTAAGCGAAACCCGAGTGAGAGGCTGCACCCGCCTCCCCTGCACGTGGGCTTTTCTAGAACTTGCAGAGTCTCTCATTTTCCGCGTCTCGGAATATTCCCGAGATGATCATGGAAGGAAAAGGTGGGGGGCTGCCTGTCTGTGGGTCTTCTCCTCCCCGGCCTCCTTGCTGGCCTTCAGTGAATAGGCTTTTAATGTGGGTCCGATATAGCTTTTTAAAAACGGAAGTGGTCTTTCCTAGATTTAGCTCACAAAATGGTTAAGTCAGCACTGCGCTGACTTAATTTTGTTCCGGAGAGTTGGGCCACATTCTCCACACGGTCCCTCGCGTCAAGAAAAATGTGGGGCACGTCGGCTGATGGCGGCAGGTCAGAACCCAGGAGATAACGAGGTGAGGCTCGGCATTCATTCTACCAGCTTTGAAAAATGGCACAGAACCACCTCCTCCCAGTGGCGACGGTGTGCCACAAATCACAGTTTGTTCAAATTGGTTTTATGCACTTGGGGTAAAAAAACAGCAGAGCAAACAATCCCCCAGGGGGCAGAGACGGGGCTTGGGAAGGGCGAGGCGAGGACCACCGTCTGTCTTCCTTTCCCCTCCCCTGGGGGCTACAGTGACTTCGTGGTGGCGGCGGGGACAAGACCCACACGTTCGCCGACACCGTGAATCGTGTGTGCGCTCACGTCGGTTCTGCGGCCAACCAAGTGACGCGGGGGCGGGGGCCGAGGGAAGGGCCTCGCGCCCCTCAGGCCTGGTGAGCGCCGCCCTCCACACACAGGGGCACGGCCAGCCCCGCAGGGCCGCAACTGCTGTCCTCAGCCGGGTCCCTGGGTGTCGTCCTGCAGTTTGAGCTCAACTCTACTCCGTGCCCTTAAGGGTTTGTGCTGTGAGGCCGGGGCCTCGCAGGTGCGCGTACCTGTCGTTTTTTTTTCTTCAATATCGTTTCTTTGCTCGCTTTGGGGAGTTCGAGGCGGCAGGTCTTGCAATAGTGGCTTTTCCTTCTGGCCCGCGGTCTAGTCCGTAACCCGCCTCCTGGAGCCGGAGCGCACGGTCAGTCTGCACCCTGCTAACGCGGTCCGCAAGGGTCACTGCTCCTCAAAGCCAAAAACCTCCCCACGAATCAAATTTTTACTCAAACTCTTCATACAATTAACTTACTCTTTTATTAAAAGTTTGTCTGTTCTGATGATTAATACAAACTTGCTTTAGAAAATGTGGAAAATATAGAAATGTCTGAAGAAGAAAATTAGAATCATCCATGATTCCACTCCCAACCACAGCCAATCACTCCGTATGCTCCGCTCGTGACACGCCGGGCCTAAGCTCACTGAGTGTTCTCAAAGCCAGCCAGAGGCGGGCTTTCTTCGAAGCATTCGTGTCTTTTCCCCCGAAGAGAAAACAAACGTGTAACATGTAAAAAACATACTCAAATAGAATGAGGTTTCTTTACAAAGTAGCTTCTTATAAAATCTCCATTTTGTCAAATTCCGAGCAGTCAGAGACCCGAATACAGACTCTGGAACATTTATTAGGAGAAGAGCAGACAGGGCGAGGGGCTCATCTCCAGATGCCCCCCCGACTCCTCGTGCTGCTGGGGGCCTGGTGCCCACCCTTCCTGCGTGCGGGAGGCTTGTCCGTCCTAGGGGCTGCAGCAGCCAGGCGGCGAGGGAGAGCCTGGGAGGGGATCTGGGAGGGGAGGGAGGAGAGAAGGGGGTCAGCCTCCCCACCACCCCAGAAGGGCACCGTGCATGGAGAGGGCCACAGTCAGCCAGCCAAGGGGAGACCACGCTACAGAAGACAGACAGGAAACAGAGGTGAGGCAACAGACAAGGAGACGGCCGGGGAGGAACCAGTCGGTGAGGGCCCTTGCACGCCCCTCGCCCCCGCCTCACTTTCCCTCACCTCTTTCCGGGGGATCTCACCCAAGCGGGAGTCCGTGTTCCTTCTGGGGACATTATCCCCTCGGCTGTCCGTCCTGCCACACAAATGGAGGGTGAGGACGGGGGGCTCTCCGACATCGGAGGGAAAGCTATTCCCCAGTCTCTCGGGAAGAAGAACAAACAGTGGCGGGAGCAGCAAGTCGCAGAGGAAGAGAGGGGACGGCTGGGCCTCCGCTTGCCCGCACCGGCTGCCCCGGAAGAGAACAGACGCCTCTCGGTGGACAGCACCCAACCCTCCCTCCCCTGCCTGGGCCGTCTCCCGCGGGTCCAGGCTCCATCCATCTAACCCTCCTGCCCTCCCTCCAGGCTGGTACCTGCCGTGTTCCTGCCTCTTCAGGTAGAGCAGCAGGTCCTCAGCGGGCAGAGCCCCCCAGCCCCGAGCTTGGTACAGTCGTAGCAGCTGCGACACGTCCATCAGCTGCCGCGCGGGTGCGAGCCCGTCCCCACCTGAGACGCATCGGTGACGCTCGTCACGCCAGGGCCCTCGCTCCGCCTCCCCAGGCCCCGCAGCCGGCACCTTCCCTCCTCACCTCCCGACCGCTCATCTCGCTCTGGGGAGCCCGCCCGGAGGCCGCTGCTCTGTGAATGGCTTGAGGGAAGCTCGTGAGCCCGGAAGAGACTGGACGCCATGGCCAGGGGCACTTTAGTCTTATGAACAGGGGGCGGGAGGTGTGGCACCTGCGGGGCCTCCTCCCAAGATGGGACAGTCAGGGGGCCTAGCGAAAGGCAAGAGGCGCAGGGCTCGGGAAACAGAGCAGGAGCCGAGAAAGCCCTATCGCCTCGCCTCCGTTAGGCTCTCGCACCTCCGCGGCTCCCACCTTCCCCACTCACCAGACTTCGGGGGCAAAAGCTCAACAGAGGGGGCCTCGCTGCTCTGCGGTACTATCTCCAGCAGCTGCGGGGACAAGACAGTGAGGCTCCCTGAGGACCAGTGAAGAAAGAGCCCTGGGAATGTGAGGGAGGCAGAGGGAAGAAAGGGCCAGGGATGGCCGCCTTCCAGAACTTAGGCGATGGGAATCTAGACAGACCGTGAGAGAAGCTGTCAGTCCCGAAAGGCGGCTGCAGCCACAGTCCTGGACTCCTGGAGGGGAGAGAGAATGAGGAAGGGGAGAAGGAAACGAGGTAGGATGGGTGGGCCCTCGCTTACCTGGTGCAAAAAATGTTTGAGGCCGTCCAGCTGGGAAGGGGGCTGCAGCCCCGGCTTTAGGAAGCCGTCCCCGTCGGATCCAGGATCTTCCTCAGGGAACGGCCGCTCTGGGCGGTGATCAGGGTGGAAGGCGCCAGCGGTAGAGAAAGCCCCGGCTGGAAAGCGAACCGGCCCAGCGTGTGTTGTGCGGGGAGGGGACTCCTCCACAAATCAACCCTCCAAATGCCCCCAAGGAAAGAGGCCCAGTAACGTAAGAGGGCATCACAGCTGGGGGAGGACAACCAACGTTTAGAACAGCTGGAGAGAGAAGGTTGGGGGGCGACTGGCAGGTGGCACAGCTGAGTTCCACAAAGTGTGCACACAGGACAGAGCTGTGGGGCTCAGGCTCTAAATAAATTAACCCCACCATCAACTCCTCGAAGTAGAGAAACCAATACTCAGAATGGCTCACGATGAACAGACATGTTCTGGTCCCCCTCACCAGAACACGCCCTCATTCTTTTTAATTATGGTTACACAACTTTTGGATTTAAAATCCTGATGGACTGATGGAACTCAGCCCTCATTCTTCACTCGACCTGGTGGTCATGTTTGCACCACGCAGAGCGTCCCCATCCACCCAGGTCGCAGCTGAGCCAGGGAGAGCCACATTCAAGGTCAGCCAGTCCAAGAAGTGGTCACCAACCCATCACATCGCCTCTCCTTGAACTGGACCCAAGAAACAGAGACACCGAGGTCTCTAGAAGGTTGTCTAAGGCCCCCCGGGGGGCTCAGTTGGTTGTGCCTGACTCTTGATATCGGCTCAGGTCATGATCTCATAGTTTGTGGGTTCGAGCCCCACGTCAGGATCTGTGCTGACAGTGCAGAGCCTGCTTCGGATTCTCTCTCTCGCTCTCTCTGACCCCCCCCCCCCCACTCACTCACACGCATACGTACACACTCTATCTCCAAATGAATAAACATTTAAAAATTAAAAAAAAAAAAAAAAAAGATGGTCTAGAGTATCGGCTGGAGTGTCACAGCTGGTCAAACCCACATGCGAACCAACGTCATGAGAGCAAGACCTGAGAGAGGGTGCTGGTCTACCAGCGGAAGATGTGCGGGGAGAGGCAGAGTCAAGGGCCCGGATGGCCCCAAATCAGCCCGGAGAACGCCCCTGGCCCCGACGCCAGCTCTCCTGAAGTCCAGTGACATCCGATCCCCGTGAGTTCCCACTCCCTTTATTTGAGCCAACTTGAGTGGATTTCGGCTCCTTGCACCTTATGGTCCCCGAGACATCTGGGGAACCAAGCACTCAAGCCCCGCCCAGACAGACAGGGAGCTGGGTCAGAGGAGCCAGTCAGGCAGTGCATGTACAGGGGGCACCCCAGTGACTCTGTCCCCCGTTACCAGAGGTAACAGACGAAGTGAGGCCCGGCTTTGGCTCCAGGGGCTGGAAGGAATGCTGGCTCTGGAAAGGGGGGCCCAGCAGGGGGCTCAGGTCTGGGGAGGGGCTGCGGAGAACCCGCGGTGGCTGTTCTGCCCCAGCTTCCCGGCTCTGCTGCAACACGGGCTTCAGGGCCATGGCCACGGGAGGCCGAGTCCAGAGCCTCCTCTCGCCCTTCTCTGGCTCCTGAGGCCCAGGGCTGGAGGGGCTGGTGGTGGGGACCTGGGCACAAGACAGACACAGAACAAGGATCAACGCCCTGTGCATTTAAGGAGACATAGATGTGGCCCAGACGCTTTGATTACAAACTTAAGATTCCAAATAAGAGGAGGTTTGGTAACGTCTATCAAATTTCTATCGAAGTTAAAAATGTGTATTTTCGACCTTAAACTTCCATTTCTAGAGACTTCAGGGCGATGCCTGCACGAAGGCATGGTTCAACGGTATTTGAGAACCGCCGAGTAGAAACGGAATACAGGAAACGACTTTGATGTTCACGACAAACACGTGGTCAAATGAAAAGTCGCACAGCCACGTGGGGAAGGCCCCCCACGGAGGGCGGGGTGTGCACACAAGTCAGGAGCAGAGGCTGCTTCTGGGGAGAGCGGAGCGTGCCCAGAGACCGCGGTGCAGGGCAGGATGGAGATTACGTTTCACCGTGCGCCTCCTTGAACTGTTTGGATTTCTGTTTTTACCACGTGCATATCATTGTCTATTCCAAAAAAGATTTTCGCTTAAAGATAAAAATCTCGTAATTATGACAAGGAAGTAGGAGATGCCAACATAAGAAGGGTTGGGGTGAGGGGCGCCTGGGTGGCTCCGTCGGTTAAGCGTCCGATTTCGGCTCAGGTCACAATCTCACGGTCTGTGAGTTCGAGCCCCGTGTCAGGCTCTGTGCTGACAGCTCGGAGCCCGGAGCCTGCTTCGGATTCTCCCTCTCTCTGCCCCCCTCCCCTGCTCACACTCTCTCTCTCAAAAATAAATAAACATTAAAAAAAATTTAAAAAAAAAAAGAAAAGAAAGAAGGGCTGGGGTGAGACTCCCCCCCCTCCCCTACTCTGGGGCAAGACTGGGCGACAATTCTCGGCCCTTCGCGTCATAACTCAGCGGCCACCCGGCAGGACTGGTAGCAGGTACCACTCACCCCCCCCCCGCCCCCCCCCCCGGGCTGGGGGAGGAGACAGCCGTGCCCAAGGCGAGGGGTCAGTGGGGGCGAGCCGTGACCGTGGCAAAAAGACCTCTGAGGAGGCAGTTCCTCTTCGAGAAGGGACACAGGCGGGTCCCCCTCCCCCCAGGCGGGCCCTAGGACCGCACTTAGCGGCGGGAGAGCGGGCCGTGCGTACCGGGAGGTCCGGGGGCAGGGTGGTGGCGCCGAGCAGCTGGCTGGCCTCTGCCCAGTGGGCCTGCAACATGGCCTGGAGCCGCTCCACCAGCTCAGCGCGCTGCTCCTCCAGCCGCCGCTGGCCGCTCTGCAGCTCCCGCACCCGCGCCTGCTCCCGGGCCAGCCTGACGAAGAGACGGGACAGGGGGCGCGCGGCCTCTGAGACGGAAGGCCAGGCGGCGGGGGTCCGGTGGCGGCGCGCACAGGCCTGCAGGGGCGGGGCGGGGGGAGTGGGCTCCGGGCTGGCAGGGACCCGGCGGGACGGAACCTGAGCTCGTAGTCCTGCGCCACCTGCTGCTGCCTCTCCTCGCGCTCCGCCATTTCCACCTTGAACTGAGCCAGCTGGGCGGACAGCTCCTGCTGGTGCTGTCCACTCAGGTCCTGCAGCTGCTTCCTGGGGGGACGAGGGGGAGGAAGGAGGACCGAGTCCGGAGACGAACGCCATCAAGGGAGAAAAGGCGGAAGGCGTGCGTGCGACAGGCCCAGAGCCGGCCGGCCTGGCCGAGGCACGGTGGGTTCGGGAAAGGGGGAAGGACAGAGCTGGCGTGTTGGCACGGGGACCCTGGGAGCAGACGCCGCGGCGAAGATTTATGGGACGGTGATTCACTGAAGAGGCATTTTTCCAGAAAAATCCAGGAGGGGAGAAGGGATCTGGCACAGGAGGAGGTTCGAGGCCTCGGGGCAGCTCTGGAGACGGCACAGGTCACAGCTCGGCACTGTCCCCACCAAGGCCAGGGGGCTGGAGATCTGTCGCACCCGTCAGTTATGGGCCCCCGCGCCCTCCCCACACAGTCGACGGCAGCTCTGCCCCGGACACACGTGGTCCGGGCCCGATGGCAGCCAGCAGGCTGGGAGCCAGCAGAGGGACCGCAGGGGATATGGACGTGTGACGTCGCCCACCAGGGGACCCGGTGAGGGCCGCGCACCTGTGATGTTCCCGCAGCGAGGCCACCTGCCGCAGGCTGCTCTCCTGGGCCTGAGCCAGCCGCTCTGTCACCCGCTGCTCCAGCCGCACGGCCAGGTCCGACTCCAGCTGGACCCGCTGGCTCTCGTACCGGGCCTGGTGGTGAAGGAGGGTGAGGCAAGGGCTCGGTTCCCGGGACGGAGGGCGCCACGCGACAGAAAGCCCACCGACCGGCACCCCCCTCACATGCCTGAGGGCCAAAGAACAAGACTTCTGTCACGAGGACTCAAAGAGGACCCCTTTCCTCCCGGGGCCACGAGGTCCTCCCACGCCACGCACGTGGCACACACACGTCAAGAGGGCCGTGGGCAGAAAAATCTACACGTAGCGAAAAGAAAGGTCGGGCAGGATGACGAGACCTCTCATGTGTCTGAGGCGGCCCAGGGCCTGACGCTCGGCGGGCGCCCGGCAGGAGGCACCGTCCCCTCCTCCTAAAGCACAATCAGGCTGCGGCATGGTCTCCGGTTTGTCACCTCACAGTCCTCCTCCCGCTCGCTGAAACCTCATTTCCGCTCACAGCCGTTCACGACGAGGAACCTAATTCCGAAGTCCCGCAGAGGTTGGGTCTCAGCCCATCCGGTGATGTCTCTGGAACACCTACCACCCACGTCCACCTTTCCTTCCAAAGCCACGCTCCTGACGCCACAGCTCCGTGACCCCGTTCTGACTGCTCCTCGGCCCCAGCTGCCCAGAAAGGTCCTCAGTCTTCTTCCTGACCACACAGCAGCTGACGCTCCGGGTCACATGTCAATAATAAACACGTGGCCTCTAGGCCATATTTTTTGCTACTGTTTCTACCCTAAAACACTTCCTAATCTGTCTTTAGTCGGGCCTTTCTTCCAGGCTTTAAGCCCACTCACACAGAGGCCTACTGAATAGGTGTATTTGGATACACCCCAAATAAAACATTCGAAGTGTAGCTCGTTTGGTTTTCCACTCTCAGTCCTTTCCCTCCTAGGATGTATTTCGTGCCTTAGTTCGTGGCACGGCTCTCCACGGAAACCACCAAGCCATCTGAACCCAGAGTCATCCCGGACCCCTTCCTGCTTCTTTCCGCCTCCAACCGGCTCGTTCCATTCTACTTCCTAAACGCTAGCAAATTTACTCCTCACTCGCTACTACAGTGATTCAGTATGATTTCACGTCTCGCTGATCTCCTCACGTCTATTCTACCCTTCACCCTCAGTCACGTCGGCCCCAGCAGATCTCCCACTTTGTGCCTGAGTGAATATTCTAGAATACAGATGGGCTCAATTTATCTCCTTGTTTGAAACCGTCCAAATGCCCCCCACGGCCTGAAGAATAAAGTTCTGGCTGCTTAAAATGGCTTACACGGCCCTTCGTGTCTTCCTGCCGCCCACCCACCTCCCCTCTCCCAGACAGTTTCCAATCCTGCATCAACCCTTCGCAACAACACACGTTCTTTTCTGTGTTTAGTTTTTAAAAATTGTGGGGAAGAAAGCCCCACATCGTATAAAACTTACCTTCTTACAAGCTGATTTTTGTTTTAAAGAGAGACAAAGCGAGTGCAAGAAGGGGAGAGCGACAGAATCTTGAGCAGGCTTCACGCTCAGCGCGGAGCCTGACTCAGGGCTCGACCCCACAACCCTGAGACCATGACCTGAGCCAAAATCAAGAGTCGGATGCCCAACCGACCGAGCCACCCAGGTGCCCCCCTAAATTCTTCTATTGGACAATTCGATATATACTCCCTGTGGGCAGACAATTCCACTTTAAGGAATCTATCCTACAGAAGGCGTGCCAAACGTCTACTTGCAATAATGTTCACTGCGGTGCTGCTCTTAAGAGTGAAAAAACCGGAGTCAATGTAGACTTCTCACAGAAAGGAAAATGCTTAAGAAAACTATGATTCACGGGGCGCCTGGGTGGCGCAGTCGGTTAAGCGTCCGACTTCAGCCAGGTCACGATCTCGCGGTCCGTGAGTTCGAGCCCCGCGTCGGGCTCTGGGCTGATGGCTCGGAGCCTGGAGCCTGTTTCCGATTCTGTGTCTCCCTCTGTCTCTGCCCCTCCCCCGTTCATGCTCTGTCTCTCTCTGTCCCAAAAATAAAAAATAAAAAATGTTAAAAAAAAAAAGAAAAAAGAAAAAAAAAGAAAACTATGATTCACCCATTCATTGAGACATTATACAACTCTTAACAATCACAGTGTATATCTATCTGTATTAACATATTCCCTCATGTCTATAACAAACTCTCCAGTGCTGGGGGTGGAAGAAGGGAGAGAGAGGGACAGTGAACCAGACAACAAACATCGTAAAATGTCAATGTGTGAATCTAAGAGCCATTCGTTATACCATTCATGCAACATTTCGTCGAAACAGAAAGATTTCAAAACAAAAAGCTGTGTGGAATACACATACGTAATTTTTTAAAAAAACCACGCTCTCTGGTCACAAAGTTAAGCTATAAATCAACAATAAAATATAAAAAGAAAAAGCCTGTATGTTTGGAAATAACCCAGGAGGTCAAAAATAAATCGTATTTAAAAATCTGCATATTATTCAGAACCAAACAGTAAGGAAAAGACCATATAGGATAAGTTGTAGGATGCACTTAAATGAATACTCATAGAGAAACTTAGAAAAGACTGGAAAAGAATAAGCAAGCATCCATCTTAACAAGATTTTTAAAACAACAACAGAATAAAACCAAAGAAAAAAGTTAATTCTCTGAAAACTCATTCAATTCAACTACAACAAAGATGATTTTAAAAAGAAAGGATGATTTGAAAAAAAAATTAAAAAAAAAAAAATAAATAAAAAGAAAGGATGAGAGAAATGACACAAGAGAACAGTATCAGGAAAGAAAGAGTAGAAAAGATGCCAAGGACGTTAAAAAAATAAAATTAAGTACAACTTTAAGTCGATAAATTAGAACGTTTAGACTAGATGGATATACAGAAAGAGAGAGCCAAAAATAATTCAAGAAACAGAAAGCCTAAATATTTCCATAAACGTTAAAGAAACGACATTGGCCGTCAAATATCAAATATTCAGGAAACACATATGAGGGCAGCCGGCTGGCTCAGTTGGTTGGGCACCTGACTTCAGCTCAGGTCACGATCTCACGGTCCGTGAGTTCGAGCCCCATGTCGGGCTCTGTGTGGACAGCTCAGAGCCTGGAGCCTGCTTCAGATTCTGTGTCTCTCCCTCTCTCTGCCCCTCCCCTGCTTGCATTCTGTCTGTCTCTGTCTCTCAAAAATAAGCATTAAAAAAAATTTTTTTTAAATGTGTAAGAATTTAGAAACAGCAGCGCCTGGGTGGCTCAGTCAGTTGAACATCCAACTTCAGCTCAGGTCATGATCTCATGGTTTGTGGATTCGAGCCCTATGTGGGGCTCTGTGCTGACAGCTCAGAGCCTAGAACATGCTTTGGATTCTATGTCTCCCTCTCTCTCTGCCCCTCCCCCAAACACGCTCTGTCTCTCTCTCAAAAGTAAATAAACATTAAAAAAAAAGAAGAAAAGAAACACATATGAAATCCAACCTTACAAGCTACTTTAGAGTACAAGACTGGCATGAGATCTTCACATTCCTAATATTGGCAGGGGAAGTTGTTCAGGAGAGTGTGTGTGTATATACATATATATGTATATATGTATATACACACACACACACACACACAGATATACATATACATATGTATATACATATTCACACATATACATATATATGTATATGGCTACATGTATACGTATATATACATATACATATGTGTATATATATGTGTGTATGTATGTGTGTGTATACATATATGTGTATATATATATATATACATACATATATATCTCCCTAAAAAGCACCAAAGATGTACCAGCATGGAATTACTAGGCCAAAGCAAAGGGAAATGGGCACCTAGCCAGGTTAGCCAGCAGGGTAGACAGTCACTTTTGCCCTGGAGGTATCTGCCTATCCGGTCTGGACTGTCTTTCAAGAGCACATGGACAGAAATCAAAGGCCAAGGCCCATATAAGTTGATATCTAAGTGGAGACCCTCCCCACAATAAATTGAGACTCTAGTATGTTTCATCCTCAGGATGAAGGTGAACAGAAGTGGAACAGCCTATATGAAAGTAAAGCTCAGCTTTAATCATAGAGCGATCCCAACCTTTAAAACGTGGTTTTTTTTTTTGTTTGTTTTGTTTTTAATTTTTTTTTTTAACGTTTATTTATTTTTGAGACAGAGAGAGACAGAGCATGAACAGGGGAGGGTCAGAGAGAGGGAGACACAGAATCTGAAACAGGCTCCAGGCTCTGAGCTGTCAGCACAGAGCCCAATGCGGGGCTCGAACTCACGGACCGCGAGATCATGACCTGAGCCGAAGTTGGCCGCCCAACCGACTGAGCCACCCAGGTGCCCCTAAAACGTGGTTTAAATCCTGGTTTTGTAGTGTCTTTCAGGTAGAAGCAAATGCAAATCTTCACTGCAGGCCTCAATTTATCCCCACAATCTTTCAAATACAAAGTTCCAACATACGATCAGAAATAAAGAGAACCCAGGGCACCTGGATGGCTCAGTCGGTAGAGGGTCCATCTCTTGATCTCAGGGTCATGAGTTCAAGCCCCACACTGGGTGTGGAGCCTACTTAAAATTAAACCAAAAATGGAAGGAAGGAAGGAAGGAAGGAAGGAAGGAAGGAAGGAAGGAAGGAAGGAAGGAAGGAAGGAAGGAAAAAGGACCCGAGGAAATTCCATGGGAACCAGCAAGAACAAGAAACAACAGAAAAGGATCCTCAAACATTTCAGATACTGAAATTATTATCTACAGATAATACAACTATTTAAAGTAATCAAAGACAAATGTGAAAATATCAGAAACCAAGAAACTATGAAACAGTAAAATCTGAAGATAAAAAGAGAACTTTGTAAAATGAAAAAGTACAATACATACAATTCAAACCTCAGTCAGTAAATTGGACAACGTTGAACAGAGATTTAGTGAACTGGAAGATAGGAAATTATCCAGAGTGAGCATGAAACACAAACGATGTGAAATATAAACCGAACAACAAGATCTAGGAGGAGAGCTAAGGTACATTCGCTTTAATCAGGTTCCAGAAACAGATGACAGAGACAATGGAGCAGAGGCAATGCAAAGATAATGACTGAGAATTTTCCAGAACTGATGAAAGACACCATACTGATTCAAGAAGCCAAATGAATCCCTAAAAAGATGCGCATATATATATATATATATATATATATATATATATACATGCATGCACCCAGGTAAAACATAAAAACTACAAGGAGAAAATTTTAAAAGTAACAGTGGTCAACTGGTAGCTGACTTCTCAACAGCAATAATGAAAGTCAGGATGGTATTTTCTATATGTTGAAATAACTACCAACCTAGAATTCTACATCCAGGAATTCCTTCGAAAATGAATGTGAAATAAAGACGCTTTCAAACTAAAATAACTAACCGAAAACACACACATACACAGACACACGAGAGATTTTTTCCACCAAGAAAAAGATCCAGATAGGAGGTCCGAGTTCAGAGAAAGTTAGGACAGCAAAGAAAACAGTAAATAACATGGACCCCTCTAAATGACTGTTGACTTTAGAGAACAACATTAATAATGTTGTATGGTGTTGTTTTTTTTTTTTACTTGAAACAGAATTTAAAAACAGCGATGTCCCAGAAAACAGCAGGGTAGGAAAATGCAGGGGTCGGTCCTTCCGCTGAAACATCTTCAATAAGCTGAGAAAAAAACATGATCAAAATCCACTATTTGGGAATTCTGGAACCAGATCAGACACTTAAGCAACCGGGAGGGTGCTTGACGAAAGCAGAGGCTGCTGAACTCTGGTACCAGCGCTGATATCCCCCAGCGCTCAGCCCCTCCGCAGCCATGGAAACTGTAGTCCAGGAAACTAGAGTGGCTGGCTGAAGCAGGGGGGAGTGAGGACCCTGCCCTCCAAAGACGTGGGGTTGGGTGTCTTGATCAGTTTGACGGCTCCCTGAGGAACCAGACCAAACAAACACCTTTCTTTTGCGTGCCTTGGGCTGCAGAGGCCTCCCTGGTGGCATCAATTAGAAGACTCAAAGAGGGGGCGCCTGGGTGGCGCAGTCGGTTAAGCGTCCGACTTCAGCCAGGTCACGATCTCGCGGTCCGTGAGTTCGAGCCCCGCGTCAGGCTCTGGGCTGATGGCTCGGAGCCTGGAGCCTGTTTCCGATTCTGTGTCTCCCTCTCTCTGCCCCTCCCCCGTTCATGCTCTGTCTCTCTCTGTCCCAAAAATAAATAAAAAACGTTGAAAAAAAAATTTAAAAAAAAAAAAAAAAAAAAAAAAAAAAAAAAAAAAAAAGAAGACTCAAAGAGGGGCGCCTGGGTGGCTCAGTCAGTTAAGCGTCCAACTTCGGCTCAGTGATCTCAGAGTTCATGAGTTTGAGCCCCATGTCAGGCTCTGTGCTGACAGCTGGAGCCCGGAGCCTGCTTCAGATTCTGTGTCTCCCTCTCTGCCCCTCCCCGCCCCCCCCCAATAAATAAACGTTAAAAAATTAAAAAAAAAAAAAAAGATTTAAAGAGACATATATACTTATTTGGGAGAGGAATCCAGACATTTAAGAAAATCTGTCAAGTCACAGGCTAATCACACAGATAACAGAACAGAATTGTCAGTCACCACACATAACGAGAAATACAGACTTTGCAAAAATAATTTGAAAAAGTCACTAAACAAATGAATGGCTATAGCCATCAAAAGAAATCCAGGGAGAGAGAGAATATGATTTCCATAATTACATTATAATATTCAAAATGTCTAGTTCTTGGGGCACCTGGGTGGCTCAGTCGGTTGAGCGTCCGACTTCGGCTCAGGTCATGATCTCACGGTCCGTGGATTCGAGCCCCGCGTCGGGCTCTGTCCTGACAGCTCAGAGCCTGGAGCCTGCTTCAGCTTCTGTGTCTCCCTCTCTCTCTGACCCTCCCCTGCTCATGCTCTGTCTCTCTCCTTCAAAAATAAATAAAAACATTAAAAAAAAAAAAAGTCTAGTTCTCAACAACAAATTACAAGATGTAAAAAGAAACAGGAAAATATGACTCATTCAAAGGAAAAAAAGAATTAGAGGCACCTGGCTGCTCAGTTGGTAGAGGAGGTAACTTTTTCTTTTTATTTATTTTGAGAGAGAGGGAGAGTACACACAGGTGGGACAAGGGCAAAGAGAGGGAGAGAGAGGGAGAGAGAGAGAGAGAGAGAGAGAGAGAGAGAGAATCTCAAGCAGGCTCCATGCTGTCAGTGCAGAGCCCAATGCAGGGCTCAAACCCACGAACAATGAGATCATGGCCTGAGCCAAAGTCAGGCACTTAACCGACTGAGCCACCCAAGGTACCCTGAGCATGCGACTCTTGATCTCAGGGTTGTGAGTTTGAGCCCCATGTTGGGTGTGGAGATTGCTTAAAAATAAAACACAAAGGAAGAAGAGACTCTGACAGGAACATTTCCTGGAGAAGCCCAGACACTGGAATTATTAATCAAAGACATTAAGTCAACAGTCTTAAATATGCTCCATGAACTATTTGGACGGCAAACTGAAATCGGAATGATATAGGAGCAAATAGAAAACCTCACTAAAAAGACATAAGTTATAAAAAAGAACCAAACAGAAACCCGGGGAGCTGCGAAGTACAACTGATGATACGAAAATTTCCTTAGATGCCACTACATACGCTTACTGAAATGACCAAAACCCACTGAGCACAACCTATGTTGGAGAGAGTGTGGAGCAGCAGGAACGCTCACTCAGTGCGAGGGCAAAAGGGTACCGCCCCTCAGGAGACAGTGCGGTGGTCTCTTACATACTCTTAGCATATGATGTAGCAACCACGGTCCTTGGGATTTACCCAGAGGAGCTAAAAACTTAGGTCCATGCCCAAGCCTGCACACGGATGTTTACAGCAGCTTTATTTTTTTTTTTTTTAATTTTTTTTTTTTAACGTTTTATTTATTTTTGAGAGAGACAGAGACAGAGTGCGAGCAGGGGGGAGGAGCAGAGAGAGAGGGAGTCACAGAATCCGAAGCAGGCTCCGGGCTCCGAGCGGTCAGCACAGAGCCCGACGCGGGGCTCGAACTCACGAACCGTGAGATCACGACCCGGGCCGAAGTCAGACGCTTAACCGACTGAGCCACCCAGGCGCCCCTACAGCAGCTTTATTTATAACTGCCAGAAGTCAGAGGCGGTCAGATGTCCTCCAGCGGGTGCATGGATAAATGAGCTGTGGTCCAGCCAGACAGCGGAATATTATCCAGCACTAAAAAGGAACGAGCTCTCAAGCCTTGAAGAGACGCAGAGGAAACTTCAATGCGTAGCACTAAGTGAAGCCAGTCCGAAAAGGCTACAAGCCATGTGATTCCAACTGTATAGCATTCTGGGAAAGGCAAAACTATGGAGACAGTAAATAGGTCAGGGGTTGCCAGGGGTCGGACGGAAGACGGGACGAACAGGGAGCGCACCAAGGATTTTTAAGGCAGTGAAACTACCAAGTACAATACTGTAAAGGTGGATACGTGTCATTATAAATTTGTCCAAACCTATAAAATGTACAAGACCAAGAGAAAACCCTAACGTAAACTATGGACTCTGTGTGATAATGACGTGTCAGTGTAGATTCACGGATTGTAACAAACGCGCTACTCTAGTGGGGATGTTGACCATGTACAGACACAGCTATGTCCCTGCGGAGGTAGGGGGGATGTGGGAAGTCTCTGTGCCTTCTGCTCAACATTGCCCGGAACATAAAACCGCTCTCAAAAATAAAAGCTATTAAAAATTCACTGAAGGGGCTCAATGGCCAATTTCAACAAGAAGAAGAAAGGGCCATTGAACTTGAGGATAAGCAGTTGAAGTTACCCAAACTAATGAGCAGAACGAAAAAACAACTGAGAAAAGTGAACAGAGCCTGAGGGACCTGAGGGACATCATACCAACACCTGCAACAGCGACGTCCCAGAATGATGAGAGAGAGAGAGAAAAGGGAACAGAAAAACATTTTTTTGAAGAAATGGCCAAAAACTTCCCAAATTTGATAACAGACATAAATCCACCCACTCCAGAAACTCAACAGTCTCTAAGCACAATGAACTCAAAGAGACCTGCACTACCACACGTCACAGTCATACTGTCAAGAGTCAAACGGAGAAAGTGCGAGAAGGACCTTGCCACTTACAACAGCACTTCAGTAATACAGCTGATGTCTTATAAGAAGTGAGAGAGCCCAGAAGGTAGTGGAATGACATATTTAAAATGCTGAAAGAAAATCACATCAACCGTCAACTAAAAAAAATCCTTCAAGGGGCTCCTGGGGGGCTCAGTCAGTTGAGCATCTTGCCTCTTGCTATTGGCTCAGGTCACGATCCCAGGGTTGTGGGATCAAGCCCGGTGTCAGGCTCCACACTCAGTGTGGAGCCTGCTTGGGATTCTCTCTCTCTCTCTCTCTCTCTCCCTCTGCCCCCTTATCCCTGCTCGCTCACATGCTCTCTCTCCCTCTCTCTCCTAAGTAAACATTTTAAAAAATCCTTCAAGAATGAAGAAGAAATTAAGGCATTCTCAGATAAACAAAAGCTAAGAGCACTCATTACTAGCAAACCTGACCTATAGAAACATGCTGAAGGGAGTCCTGTAGACTAAAATGAAATGAAATTCAACAGTAACTTGAAGCTCTATGAATAAATAAAGAAAAGTGGTAAAGGTTACTACATAGGTAAGTGCAAAAGTCTGTATTACTGTACTTTCTTTGAAAAAAAAAATGTTTTTTTAATGTTTATTTTTGAGAGGGGGGGAGGGGCAGAGAGAAGGGGGGAGACACAGAATCCGAAGCAGGCTCCAGGCTCCGAGCTGTCAGCACAGAACCATGAACGGTGAGATCATGACCTGAGCCAAAGTCGGACACTTAACCGACTGAGCCATCCAGGCGCCCCGTGTATTACTGTACTTTCGGTTTGGAACTTTTTTTCCCCTATATGATATAAAAGGCAGATGCATAAAACAGTAATTACAAATCTGTGTCAATAACACCATGAAAGCAGAGGGACACAGATGTGTAGCAACAGTGATCACTGACTATGGAAACTAAGGCTAGTATTATTCAAACCGGGTTACTGTTAAGATGGTAACTGTAATCCCAAGGTAATCATTAAGAAAACTTCTAAAATGTACAGAAAAGGAAAAATGAAGAGAATCAAAACGGTACACAAAATATCAATATACCTTAGAAAGGCAGTAATGGAGGAACTGAAAAAACAAAAAACAAAAACCAAGCAGGACACACAGAAAACAGACAGTTAAATGGGAGAAATAAGTGATTCTTTTCCAGTAATTACTTCAAATGGAAATGGATTAAAGTTTCCCATTAAAAGGCAGAAACTGGCAGAATGGATTAAAAAACAAAACGTAATCCACCCATATGTTGTCTGGATTACAAACTCACTTTAGATACAAAGACACAAAGAGGTTGTAAATAAAAAAGATGAAAAAAGACAGTCCA
This sequence comes from Neofelis nebulosa, assembly GCF_028018385.1. Classification (NCBI taxonomy): domain Eukaryota; kingdom Metazoa; phylum Chordata; class Mammalia; order Carnivora; family Felidae; genus Neofelis; species Neofelis nebulosa. Next base: position 2,794,678 of record NC_080797.1, on the reverse strand, counting down.
CGCAAATAGCAACCAAGCGAGCTAGGGTGGGGGCTATGTTATCATTAGACAAAAATTTAAGCCAAAAAAGTTACATCAGGAAGACATAACCATATAAACATATATGCATTTAACAGAACCCCAGATTATATAAAGAAAAAATGGACAGACTTGATGGAAAACATGGACAGTTCTACAGTAATAGCTAGAAACGTCAACACCTCCCTTTCAATAATGGATAGAACAGAGGCACGTGGGTGGCTTAATCAGTTAAGAACCCAACTCTCGGGGCTCCTGGGTGGTTCAGTTGGTTAAGTGTCCAACTTCGGCTCAGGTCATGATCTCGCGGTCTGTGCGTTCGAGCCCCACACCAAGCTCTGCACTGGTGGCTCGGAGCCCAGAGCCTGCTTCGGATTCTGTGTCTCCCTCCCTCTCTCTCTGCCCCTCCCCTGCTTGTGCTTGCTGGATCTCTCTCACACAAAAATAAATAAACAAACATTAAAAAAAAAAAAAAAAAGAATCCAACTCTTGATTTTGGCTCAGGTCATGATCTCATGGTTTGTGGGACTGAACCCCACACCAGGCTCTGCGTGGAGCCTGCTTGGGATTCTGTCTCTCCCTCTCTCTGTCTCTCTCTCTCAAAACAAATAAATAAACCTAAAAAAAATGGATAGAAGAATATGAAATCAAGGGCTTGAATAGTACTAGAGCCAGGCACTATTCCGGGATTCAACAACAAAGAGACAAAAACCCTTGCCTTCAAAAAATACACAAGATTTTGAAGTACAGTATGTAGTGTATTAGGAGAAAGATCAAGCAGGGAAGGGGAACAGGACGGTGAGAGGTTGCACGTTTCACTCAGCGTGGTTGGGGACCTCACTAACGAGACGACATCCGAGTGAAGAGTAGTTCTCCTGTCCCTCAACTATCACTTAGCATGCTACTTTGAGAATCGTGTGCCAGACAGACTCCCGCTCTAGCTGGCGAGCTCCTGTGGGCCTGGGCTGCTCCCAGCTCCCAGCACGGAGCTTGCGCAGGGGCCGTTCGGCAGGCTCAGTGAACACACACCCGCCAGGTCAGAAGGTGACAGCAGCTTACAAACAGCTACGGAACGGAACTAACACCTTTGGTCGTTCATGACATTGGTTTCCATGCGGTCGGTCCGCCAACTCAAGCGGCTGGGTGCCAAGTGAAAGGAGTTTGTTTTTCCAAACACAGGTCTCGCTGACCGAGAAACTGGGTGTATCCCCTTAGGTCAACCGTTAATAAGGAAAACCTCGCAGACTGACCTGGTCTCAGATCCTCATTAATCTTCCCCTAACACACATTTTACACACACAGTGGTCCCCTCTCATCCATGGTTTCCCTTTCGGCGGTTTCAGTCACCCGCGGTCGGGAAGCAGGTGATCCCCCTTCGGACGGTATCGTCAGGTCAACAGAGGCCTCACACTGTGTCACAACGCCTGTGCCATCCACCTCCTTCACCCCATCCCGGGGCATTTTGTCATTCCCCCATCCTCACAAGAAGAGTGAGGGGCGCCTGCGTGGCTCAGCTGGGTAAGCACCAACTTTGGCTCAGGTCACGATCTCGCAGTTCATGGGTTCGAGCCCCGCGTTGGGCTCTGTGCTGACAGCTCAGAGCCTGGAGCCTGTTTTGGATTCTGTGTCTCCCTCTCTCTCTGCCCCTCCCCTGCTTATGCTCTCTCAAAAGTAAACAAACTTTTTTTAAAAATTTAAAAAAGGGGCGCCTGGGTGGCTCAGTCGGTTAAGCGTCCGACTTCGGCTCAGGTCACGATCTCGCGGTCCGCGAGTTCGAGCCCCGTGTCAGGCTCTGGGCTGACGGCTCAGAGCCTGGAGCTTGCTTCCGATTCTGTGTCTCCCTCTCTCTCTGCCCCTCCCCCGTTCATGCTGTGTCTCTCTCTGTCTCAAAAATAAATAAACGTTAAAAAAAAAAATTTTTTTTTTTAAAAAGAAAAAATTAAAAAAAAAAAAAGGAGAAGGGTGAGTGCAGGACATTAAGATACTTTGAGAAAGTGAGAGACGACATTCACATGACTTTATTACAGTATGTACTTAGAAGTGTTCAATTTAAAAAATTTTTTTTTATTTTGGAGGGGCAGAGAGAGAGAATCCCAAGCAGGCTCCACACTGTCAGCCAGAGCCCGAGTCGGGGCTCGAACTCCCGGAACTCCGAGATCCTGACCCGAGCCAAAATCGAGAGTCAGACGCTCGCCCGACTGAGCCGCCCGGGCGCCCCACGAGCGTTCAACTTTATAATGAGTTACTGTTGTTCGTCTCTTACTGTGGCTACTCCGTAAAGGAACCCCCGTCGCAGGTGCGTGTGGGCAAGAAACCCGGGGCACACACGGGCTTTAGTCCCACCTGGGGTTCCAGGCACTGCATCCTGTGATTGGGGGTGGGGGGAGCTGCTGTAAAAGCAGAAGCCGAGGTCAAACTTCTAGTTCCAACCGGGAGGGGCGTTGGCCAGGACTCCCCTTGGGAGTCGTGAGTCCCTGTGCCTCAGACCCTCCTCCCCTAAGCAGGAAACCCGCCCCAGACGCCCCGCCCCCTGACCTGTGCCAGGCTCATCTCCAGCTGCAGCGCGTCCCTCTCCCCCCGGGCCGCGTCCAGCTCGCCCTCCAAGCGCCGCACCTCGGACTGCGCCAGCGCCAGCTGCTGCTGGGCCTCCCGCGCTGCCTGGGCCTCCCTCTGTGTGTTCCCCTGCGGGAGGACATCAAACCTAAGGACGCACCGCGTGTCCCCGCGCCCCGTTGCCCCTGGCCCCGCGTCAGCCTCCCCCACCCTAAAACCCAAGCTGCTTCTCTCTCTTTCACATGTGACTACTTCCTCATCTGTTCCAGCTCACTCTTCTGCCGTCCGTCCGTGTGGCGGCCGCCCCCCAGCCCTTCGCGCCCCTAACACCCTCAGCCTTGTCCCGCGGCGACAGCCCTGCGCTCTCCGTGCCAGTCCCCTACACGCCACATTCCGACATCGCGTCTCATTCCGCTATCTGGCCCCGCACCTGCTCCCTCTTCCCCGCCTGCCACTCGTACCTTCTCCTGCTCCAGCTGGGCCTGCACGTCGTCCCGCAGCGCCCGGTGGCGCTCCTCCAGCTGGCGCTCCTGCTCGGCCCACGCCTGCCGTTCCCCTTCCAGGGCCACCCTCAGTGTCTCCAGCTGCCGGTGCTCACTGAGCTGCCCGGCCCGGGCCTCGTCCCGCTCTTCCTGCAGAGCCCGGCACCGCTGCTGTTCCAGCTCCAAGCTCAGGGTCAGAGCCTGCCTCTCCTCCTCCTATGGCCCCAGGGGAAACCAAGGTCCTTACGAGCCCGTCCGACGCCAGCAATCTGTCCCCTCACCCCACACAGAGGACCAGCGCCCTGAGAATTACGTCCACGAGAAACACAGCAGTTGGCCAGCCCACGGGATTAGGATATAGTAAATAAGAGCTTCTGTTCCGCAATTAGGTACATCTGGGTTCAAACCTGTCCCTTCCTATGCGTTCTGAGGCACGCGTCTCAATCTGCAAAACGGCATCATGCCAGGGTCTACCTCGTGAGGATTACGGTGCAAAGCGCACAGGAAGTAATTAGCACGGGGGCCCGGCACACAGTGAGCACTCCGTACACAACAGCCATCACTATCGTCATCAAGAGAAGTTCCACGGAGACCAGAAAATCCAGCCCGCAAAGTCACGTCCTAGCCAACCAGCACCCATCACCCATACTGTTGGACAAAGCCTGTTAAGATGAGAAGTACCAAGGGCGCCTGGGTGGCTCGGTCGGTTAAGCGGCCGACTTCGGCTCAGGTCATGATCTCGCGGTCCAAGAGTTCGAGCCCGCGTCGGGCTCTGGGCGGACAGCTGGGAGCTCAGAGCCTGGAGCCTGGAGCCTGTTTTGGATTCTTTGTCTCCCTCTCTCTCTGTCCCTCCCCCACTCGTGTTCTCTCTGTCTCTCTCACAAATAAAACATTAAAAAAAGTAAGAAAAAAACTAAAAGATGACAAGTACCAGCCTGCACGTAGCAGGCACATGTCATGCACACAGTGAGTTCCAAACCTGGCTGCTCGTTCACGTGGGTAATCCTCTTGTCACTTCAGCAGTAAGAAACCTGACAGAGTCTCGTCCCACACCCGGCTTCGCCATGCCCTACGCTACAGTTCCCAAGCCCGGCTGAACAAAATCAGCTAGGAAACTGCTGAAAACATTTAGGCTCCCAGCCCCCCCATATGCCTACTGAATCAAAACCCCTGGCAGCGGGTCCCAGAAATCTACATTCTAAAGTAATCCCCCAGGTAATTCTAACGAGTAAATAATTTGCCGAGTCTCTTAAGCTGACTTGGTGGCAGAGCCCTGTTTGCAGAACAAGTGTTCTAAGATCGGTCTTTGGGAAACACTCCCCCAGTGCAGCTCCCACAACCCGCCAACGGCAAGCACCCCTCCAGAAGTAATTAGCGGCTTCCACCGGAATCAACCCAGTCCAGCATTCTCACCAGCGTCTCTCTTTCCCGTTGCTGCAGTCTGGCGCCTTCCTGCTCACGACTCAGGGCCTCCATGGCCTCAGAAAGGCTTTGCTCCAGGTGGGTTACTGTCTTTCAGGGACAGGGGGACACAAGACAGGGGAACTGGTGAACTCATAGTTCAAAAAGCATCAATGAGATAGACTTTAAAAGTAAGACCTGGGGCACCTGGGTGGCCCAGTCGGTTGGGCATCCGACTTCGGCTTGGGTCACGATCTCGCAGTTCATGGGTTCGAGCCCTGTGTCGGGCTCTGTGCTGACAGCTCAGAGCCTGGAGCCTGCTTCAGAGTCTGTGTCTCCCTCTCCCTCTGCCCCTCCCCCCACTTGCGCATGCTCTCTCTCTCTCTCTCTCTCTCTCAAAAAATGAATAAACATTAAAAAAAATTTTTTAATAAAAAAAAGAAAATGAAGACCTAACTAAATGACTTGGGGGCCAAAGAGAAGACCACAGGGTGTGGGGAAAGCCGGGAAGACACAGATGAGGCAATTCTGACAGTAAAAATGGTGAAAAGAGAGCAGGTCGGTTGCTGCAACCCTGGCTCAATCGGTCGGGAACCCTGCTTCGGAGCTTCTTCAACCCCCTTCCACCTGCCAATCTGTGACCCCGGTTCTAACGCCATCTGATCCAGGTTGCCCACCTCCTGCTGCTTGCTTCTGGTGAGCTCGGCTGCCTGGCGTTCCTCCTGGAGCCCCCGAAGGACCTCTGCCCGCTCGGCTTCGTGCCGGTTCCAGCCCTCCACCACGCGGGCCAGGGTCTCAGGAGAGGAGAGTCAGATGGCATTTCAAAATCATTGTTTTGCCCTCTTTCTGCCCGCAGGAGCGGGGTCAACAGCCACCTTCTCCCAGGATCGGGAAATCCACACCGGGCCCCAGCTCCCAGAGTGAGCAGAGAAATGCCGGCCGGCCACCCACCCCGTTTACTCTTCCCCCCATGGAGAGCCCCGCCCGCATTCTGCTCCCCTGGCACCTTGTCCAACTGCTCGATCATAACATCTTTCTTGCGGTCGGCAGTCACAGCCACAGCTAACTGTTGCTGAAGCTCCAGCACTCGGGTCTGGAGGCTCTGAATATGGCGCTCGCAATGCTGGGAAGAAGGGTGACAGGTGGGGGTGACCGTCCCTAAGCTGACCAAAGCACCAAACTTCCCAGGTCTTCTCGGTGAACACGGGCTGGACACAGGGAGCTTGGGTCCCCAGAACAGAGGAGGTTTGGAGAAGAAGAATCAGGAATTCTGGAGCAGGAAACCTGAAGCCTCCAACGCCTTCCCCTACCATCTCAGGAGACAGGGGCTTAGCTTCCAGGCTCTTCCCTTTCCTGGCCCTCCCGAGAAGAATTCCCATGAACCCTCTGGCAGCAGCGCGACAGCCCACACGGCAAAGAGTGGGAGGTCACTCCTGCCTCAAGAAGTTCATCGGGCACAGTGATGAAACACGGCAAAGACAGGAGAAAGCCTTTCATCCATGCCCAGGTGACTTAAGATCAAGGAAGAGACAACACAACCAGTGATTCTGACGCTTCCTCTGCCTAGTCCCCCTCTCTGCCCGCCTCAGAGAGGCTGAAGATAAAGCTTGCTAGGTCACCAATACCTGTAAAGGCTTCGCACAAGCTAGCGAGGCTTGTTCATTCACCCCGCGCTTATGCGACATTGCTTTGCTTTGCGTCAGGCACGTTCTAGACCTTAGGAAGACAGGGCGGAACGAGATAGGGTATGGCCCTCGTGGAGCTTAGATTTCAGAGGGGAGGAATGAGATATATCGGGCTGTGGTAAGCAGCTACGTGAAGGAAAGAACAGAGCAACCCGACTGAACGTCGGGAGGAGGAATGTGCCATTTTAGGTCAGATGGTCAAAGACGACCACCCTGAAGGGCCATTCGAGCAAAGTCTCGGCTTGCAGGCCCTTAACCCTCAGCCCTGTTCAGCACCCGGCCTATTTCTAATCGTTGCTGCTTTCAAAAGGAAGCCTCGGTAACTCACCTTGCGACGGGTATGCTCTGAATCCAGGGCATCCCTCAGGCCCTGGAAATCCGGGGGATTGAGCGGGGGTCCTGGCCGAAGACTGGCATAGCGGGGAAACAGCTCCTCCAGGGCTTGGGCCGAGCTGGACGGAGATAAGTCTTGCAGGGGCCGGGTGCTGAGCAACCAGGTGGAGAATGTCAGGGTGGGGAAAGCTTTTGAGATCCCCTAGTCCAACTGTGACGTTTTACAAACGTGGAAACTGGAACTCAGAAAGGGCAAGAGACTTGCCCAAAGTCACGGAGCTAGACAGTGACAGGGCCCTCAACAGCACTTAGGTCCTGTGATTCACTCTCTAGCGCTCCTTCCTGCACACCACGCTCCCTGCAGTAGCAGTCTTAGCAGAAGGAAGCTGACTCTTCCGGGGGAAGAAGGACTAGAGGCTGGGAGAAAGCCAGGTACCAGGCAGGAGATGCCCACGTTCCTGAAGTAAAGGAGTTAGAAGCCAGGAGAGAAAGGATGAAAACTGAAAGGTGAGGGACAAGCATCTTAGGTCCTTAAGAGGTTCAGAAGCAGGAAGGAGAGAATTATGGAACGGAACACTTGGCTTTCCAGGCAAGCAAGTGAGCAGAACCCAAGGGGGACTCACTTCAGCAAGGTGGCTGTGCTGTCACTGTCAAAGGAGTCCTCTTCTCGTCTCTCTGAGCCAGCACCTGGAGTGAGGGGGTCCCCTGCAGGCAGCCAGAGGGACCCCAGAGCCAGGGTCAGGTAAGACTTTGGAACGGGGACCACTTGAAGGAGAAGAGAGGAGAGGGCCTTCCTTTCTACTGCACCCACTCCTCTGGCCCCTCTCCCAAAGAACCGGAGCCTCTCCTGAAACCTGAGTCTTCCTTTCTCCACCTTCTCCCGCCCCTTACGTCTGTGCACTTCTTCATGGTCAAGGGGTTTACTCACGATGGGCTGTATCACGGGAGGTCTGGAGCAAGCTCTGAAGTTGACCCCGAACACTTTCCATCTCAAAGATATGCTTCGAACCATCCTAGGGGGAAAAAAAAAAAAAAAAGCAACATGAAAATCAGATGCGCACTGAAAAACCTATGTTCGACCTACCACCAGGGCAGATGGCATCCAGTACCCCCTGCCCCGCCAACCCAAGAATTTTTACTCCGGCACCTCAGAGAGCTAAGAAAAACAGAACGGACTCAACTCAAACGTCTGCAGAAGCCAGACAAGTAGTGGGAATGAATTAGCCAGGCACATTAAGACAAGACTGGGGAGGACGCTTGTCAGCTAGAGAGCAAACCTCTTCTCCGAAGACTGTACAGTCCGTGGCGAGAGACCCAACTGGTCTGCAAATTGTTTACGACACTTTTTCTAGCCAACACGCGTAACTACCCTTTCTGTAGCACGTGTGATTGATCAGGCTGTGTTTTAATGATTTAGATGCCGAACTTGACACCATACAATCAAAATAGCTTTGAGCTGGGAGGAGCTTAGCACGTTTTGCTGTCCTTATCCTCACTCTTAGTGCCCGGGGGGGCCAATCAAAAGCACAGTGCAGGTGTCTCTGACCAAAAAACACGAGTTAAGTTTCACAATTTCCCCAAGTATGGTGTCCCCGGGCCACTCTCTGCCTCATAAACATTTGCTCCCAGGAACGAGCATAAAGGACTCTAGTTAAAAGCAATGTGAAATCCAACAAGAGCGGTTCAAATCTCAGCAAAGCTATTTTTTTTTTTTTAACCACCTCCAATTCCAAGACCCTGGAGGTCCCCAAGACACACCTCTCTCACCTTTTTCTTCAAGTTGTTCTCCAATCCAACTGACAAGCTGCGACTCAGCTCTTGGGCCAAGCCATCTAACATCTCATGAGGAGGTGGGGAGGAGGAGGGCAGATACAGCTGGGCTCGGGCTGTGGCCTCTGCCTGGCGACTGAGGTGCAAAGAAGCATAGAGCTGGGAGGTCACCTCAGAGGACATTTGGTTCAGCCCAGGGGCTTCTGATGAATCACTCAGGAGATCCTCAGCCCGGAGGGGTGAACTGGGAACCGTAGCTGATGTCGCCATGGGTACAAGGAAGAGACGACTGCAGACAGTACGGCTGGGAACTTCTGGTCCTGCTGTAGGACAGGCCAGGGGGGAAAGTACACGGAAGAAGAAGATTTGGGAGAAAGGAGGAAGGCTCCAAGCCAAGGATCCTTGGTGACTAACGGTATGGAGGCTTTCTGGTTAGAGGAAAGGTTTCTGGCGGTTTCAGAGGCCATGGGAGAGGGCAAAAGCATTTCCTTCCACAGCTCCTGGGAACGGTGGAAAAGGAGGGTGCAGCAAGGAGTGGGTGGGGACAGAAGACGGAGGAGCGACAGCACCCCTGCAGTTCCCTGCAGGGCTGAAAGCTGTGGATCAACTTCTGGCACCGGCCATCACCGGTCAACTGAACTCAACGTGCCAACTGAAACGGCCGCAAACCCAATAAGGGCCTAACTTCCCTCCAGCCGCCTCATGTGCCCCTCACCTGGTCCCGGTCTCGGTCTCGGAGAGGCAGGAACCTCAGGCTCCCCACCGGCTCACACCCCTCCGCCATGCACCTGTTCCACCCACGGTCAACCCTCTTGCATATCCCCTCCGACCCCTTCTGGCAAGAAAACCATAGTAAGTTTCCCTAGACTCCCTCCCTCCTCGCTCTCCCGAGAGAAACTTCGTAAACACTCGGTCACCTCCTCAGACGTCTCTAAAAGGCACGCCGCCCTCAAGCCTAGCCTGCGATCCTCTACCCCGACCACCCCTCGCGACTCCTCGCCACACCGCCGGACCTCAGCCCCCTCAGTTTGCCACGGTGCCGACAAGGGGCTGTCCCCCTCCCCTGAGCCCCGGTCCGGGAGACCAAGGACGCCTCCACACCCACCCTCACCGCCCTCCCTGCGCTCAAAACCGTTGGCAGCCTCCCGCCCACCGTCCGCAGCCCCGCCTCGCACGGCTTGATGACGTCACCAGCCCAGAGCTCTTCCTCGCCGCGGCTGGGACGGCTTCTGGAGCCCGGGAGCCCAAGACGCGCGTGCGCGGCTCCCGCGGCACGGATTGGCTGGGGGAAGTACGGGGCGGAGTTAGCGCCCCGCCACTGCTGTTGGGGAGCGGGTTGGGCGGGGCGCCGCAAAAAACCGGAAGTATCTAGTGACGGGCACGGGGAGCAGTTCCGGTGAGTCCGGGGGAGGGGTTCCCGCCAGCTGGGGGAGTCAGGGGCCGAAAGCTGGAGCACCGGGGCTGTGGGCGGTCTCGGAGCGAGGCTTACATTCCCTGCCCTGCAGATGACTGTTCACAACCTGTACCTGTTTGACCGGAATGGAGTGTGTCTGCACTACAGCGAGTGGCACCGCAAGAAGCAAGCGGGGATCCCCAAAGAGGAGGTGACGAGAGGGCCCCGCGCAATCCGGGTGACCTCGCATCTCCAAACGCACACAGTCCCGGCCCAGCCCTTCCTCTCCAAACCCCGGCTGGTTCCCACCCCTACGCCGTCTCCTTCAACAACCGAGAGCTAACTAACTCTGTCCCTCTCCCCTAGGAGTACAAGCTGATGTACGGCATGCTCTTCTCTATCCGCTCCTTTGTCAGCAAGATGTCCCCGCTAGACATGTACGCTGAGTCAAAAGGGATGTTGAGGGAAGGAGGGCCAGTCTTGGAAATTTGGGAGTGCGGGAGACTTTGTGGAGTGGAAGAGACATTGGACCCCAAGAGAGGGGAAGGAGACAGAGAGAGAGGGGCTGAGTCTGGAGCGAGAGTGCTGGGGCTGGCCAGAACGGGGGTGGGGAAGATCTGAAGGTAGAGAGGTTGCGTGCAGGGGCCGAATTGAGGGGTGAAAATGGGAGGTGTCTTTACCAAATGAGGCTCCTACAAATGAGGTGTTTAGGGAGTCCACCTAGACGGGATCTAAAGTATCTCTTTGGGAGAGATTATGCTCCCATTCCTTAACGTCCTCATCATCTCTGCAGGAAGGACGGCTTCCTGGCCTTCCAAACTAGCCGTTACAAACTTCATTACTACGAGACACCCACTGGGATCAAGGTTGTCATGAATACTGACTTGGGCGTCGGACCCATCCGAGATGTACTGCATCACATCTACAGTGCGGTCAGTGCCAGCCCCTGGGACGCTTCCTTCCCCTAAAGCTCCTCAACAGCCAGGGCCACTTAGAGCCTCAAGACTCCTTCCGCTTCCCTGCCCTAATCTTACTGTATCATGGCTCTGTTGAAGTCAGGAGTTTCCTGGGGACCCTTTATGTCCTTAAACACCACTGCTTTCTCCTCAGGAAGGGCTTGACTCCCAGCCCTTAATCCTTTTGCATTCACACACCCCTGAGGTTATATACTAGGTTTGGGGTTGAAAATAAGAAGTTACAAAGCCTGGCTCTAACACCCTTCCCCTCCATAGCTGTATGTGGAGCTGGTGGTGAAGAATCCCCTGTGCCCACTGGGCCAAACTGTGCAAAGTGAGCTCTTCCGCTCCCGACTGGACTCCTACGTCCGCTCTCTGCCTTTCTTCTCTGCCCGGGCTGGCTGAAGGAAGCACTCTACCTCACCCGCCAGGAGAATCGCTGTCTGCCTGGGGCGCTGCCTAACCTGTTTGACGTGAGGGCTCCCACTGCATGCCCCTCTACCCCCTCAAGCTCCCCAGCAGCCCTCCCAGGACAACAGCCTAAAGCCCTCCCTGGTGCCCTCCCGGCCCAGGCAGGAAGCCCGCAGGAATCCTCACACCTCCAAACCAGGCCCTCTCCAGTTTTATCTCCTACCTGATGCTGCAAAAGTACAGAATAAACTTTTGGTAACCGTTTGCAGCCTAAGCGTGTCAGTTTGAGTGGTTGATTGGGGTCCTGCCCCACTCACGAAGGCACTAACCAGGATGGCCACATCCCCTGAGCCTGTAAAGGGGCTTTGTCATGGGTTATGTCCAGATAAACCCGTTGTGAGTTTAAAATGTCGTAAGTCGAAAATGCATGTAATACACCTACCAACCATCATAACATAGCCTAGCCTACCTCACATGTGCTCAGAACACTTACATTAGTCTATGGTTGGGCAAAATTATCTAACACGGAGCCTATTTTATAATAGTGTTGAGTAGGTCATGTGATTTATTTATGTTTTTATTTTATTTTTTTATTTATGTTTTTATTTTAGAGAGAGAGTGTGGGGGAGAGGGGGCAGAGGGAGAGAAAGAGAGACTCTTAAGCAGGCTCCACGCAGAGCGTGGAGCTTGGCACGGAGCTCAATCCCACGACCCTGGGACCATGACCCGAGGCGAAATCGAGAGTTGGACTGCCGCTCAACAGACTGAACCACCCAGGTGCCTCTCATGTGATTTTCTGAATACTATACTGAAAGTAAAAAACAGTACGATGTAAGTGTATCAGTGGTTTACCCTTGTGATCCAGTGGCTGACTGGGAGCTGAGGCTTCCTGCCACAGCCCTGCATCAGGAGAGAGGTATCATATAGTATATTACTAGCCCAGAAAGATCAAAATTCAGAGTATGATTTCTACCGAATGCCTATTGCTTTTGCACCATCATAAATTTAAAAAAATGTAAGTCAAACCAGAAGTGGGGACCATATGCGTTGACATTTTGGACTGGATAAACCCTTGTTAGGGGCAAAGGGGCTGTCCTGCGTTTTGTCCTGGCCGCCACTCACTCACTAGCTGCTGATAGCACATCCCCACCCCCCAACCCCAGGGGTGACAGTCAAAACTGTCGCCAGACCTTGCCACACGACCCCTAGGGGTAAAATCGCCCCCAACTGAGACCCACTGTGCCGAGGAAGGCCGACCTGCTGCGTGTCCCAGGGGCTCCGATAACCAGCCTCCCTCCTCCGGGCTTCCACCTTCCTCCCGGCTTCGCTAAGCACACAGAATATTCAAACGGCGGAGCCTCCGGAGGAGGGGCTTATGCAGATGAGCGGCGGGCTTGGCGGGGAGGCGGGCGGCTTTATGCAGATGAGGGGGCGGTGCCTGCATGTTGATCATCTGGGCCCGCTGCCGACGCTACTGGGAGCCTAGCGGTCCCGCTGCGGTTTGGGCTAGGGTGGCATCTCTCTTACACCGCCACCCCTCGTCCCTGGGTCCCCATCCTCCGAGGACCGCCCTCGACCTTTACCCTCACCCATTTCCCCCTCCTCCCCGCACCAGGGCCCCCGTATCTGAGTATCTGCACTCGTGCCGCCCCCCGCGTCTCTCCCCTCCCGCCGCAAACCCCGCGACCTCCAGCAGCCCGCCCCCGTGGGCCCGAGCCCGCCCCGCGGCTCCCGCCGCAGCCTCCTCCGCCTTCCCGCTCTCCCAGGGCTCGCGCCACTACACCCCCCGCCGGCCGTCCGCGCGCGGGCTTCCCTGTTCCCTCCTCCTCCCGCCCCCTCGGAGCCCCCTCCCCCGCCCTGGCCAGCAGACATGCAGGTGTCTATCGCTTGTACCGAGCAGAACCTTCGCAGCCGGAGCAGTGAGGACCGTCTGTGTGGACCCCGGCCGGGCCCCGGGGGCGGTAACGGCGGGCCGGTCGGCGGGGGGCATGGGAATCCTCCAGGGGGAGGAGGGTCGGTCCCTAAGGCCCGGGCCGCACTGGTGCCCCGACCCCCAGCGCCCGCGGGGGCCCTCCGAGAGAGCACCGGCCGAGGCACTGGCATGAAATACAGGTATGGTGGTGGCCGAGCAGCCCACCCCATCTGCTCCCCTTTCCTGACCCCTGAGGTTTCCTGGGATGCCTCCAGGACCCGTCAGTCTTCGCTGAGAAGATCCCAGTTCACTCCACCTCTTCTTCCCTTCACCGGGGCTCTCCCTTACTCGGTCCCTCTCTCTTTGTCTTCGTCGATCCCCTGAGTAGGAGAAAACCAACTTTACCAAGGCTGACCGGTCCTGTCAGAGCCAGGGGATGCCCCTGAACTTCCCTCCATACCCCCAGGAAGTCCAGGGATGCACGGATCTCCAGGCTGGGCCCCCTCTGGGATGGAGTGTCCTTGGGTCTGTGTCCTGGGAAGAGGGGGGAAGGAAACGGCTTCACACTCTGGCCTGCTCAGGATGCCTGACCCAGATACTACCCCCCCTCCCTGCCCCAAGGGCTGGGTCTCCTGCCACCTTTCTTGGTGGGGAGGGGAGTGGGGCTCTTGGAAGCATGGGGCACATCTCTCAACCCCCTGCTGAGGGACAGGGGCTTGGTGGAGAAGGTGGACTGAATCATAACGGACTTTCTCGGAGACCCACTGGGCTCTCAGAACTTGCATTAGGGCAGAAGGGAGGGGCTCCTGCCTGGGAGTGAGCAGAGGTCACTGATCTGACCTGACTTTGTCACTTGAGCAATCTGATCTCCTCCATGTGTTGGCTTTGAGTGAGGAGGCCTTGGGAGGAGTGTTGGCTTTGAGTGAGGAGGCCTTGGGAGGAGGGGGCTCTCTGGTTCAGAGACAGACTCCACAAGCCAACAGCAGTGGATGGAGGAAGAGACAGAGCTGGCCTTTCCTGTCATAGTCAGGTGGTCCCAGCTGCGTTTTGGGGGCCCATCAGCCTAGCCTGTCCAAGGACCCTTGCCTGCCTGAGTGCCTGAACTTGACTTGGTTTACCCCCTTCCACCTCAGTGTCTGCCCTGTGGTATAGCACCCTCTATCTAAGGGTCTGATTTCACCAGCTGACCACAATCAGCCTGTCACATTCCTCCCAGCCTTGAACTCCACACATCCCACCAGAGATGCCTGGAACGCAGACAAGACCCCAGCAGAAGAAATACAAACCGGGCAGCACACCTCCCATGTGCTAGGAGGGACAGGGGCACTGGACATCGGCTCCAGAGTCCTTTATTTGTCCACTGAGGCTTTGGGCATAGCACTGCCCAATGCGGTAGGCCCACTGGATCTAGTTCCTTTGGACTGAGATACCCTGAGGGCTTCTGATTCTGGAAGGAGAGGAGCTGGGGCTGGGAATATATGCCCTTAATGGAGGCTCCACCCCTTCCTGCCGCTTCTGTATCCTGCAGGAACCTGGGAAAGTCTGGTCTTCGAGTATCCTGTCTTGGCCTAGGTGAGTTCGAAAGAAGAGGAATGAAGGGAGGGGGCCTTCGTGGCTTGCCTCCCACCTGACTTCTCTCTTGCAGGCACCTGGGTCACATTCGGTTCTCAAATCTCGGATGAGGTATCAGTGATGGGACCTGAAAGCAGGGCCAGGGGCTGTGAGGGAGCCAGAAAAGAGGGATGTGGACGTGGAGAGCGGTTTGGACAACAAACAGGGAGAATGGCGGACCTGAGGCTGGGGATGGGGGGAGAATGTGGAGGCCGGGGCTGAGCTGCCATGGGCGGGAGTGCAGTGAGGGGGGTCCCTGAGGGCCAGTGGTTGGTCTTCATCTCTTTCTCTCACCTCCCTAGACAGCAGAGGACGTGCTGACAGTAGCCTATGAGCATGGTGTAAACCTGTTTGACACGGCTGAAGTGTACGCAGCGGGAAAGTAAGGACTGGGGTGAAAAAGCCAAGTTACCCTTGAAAGGCTAAGAGAACCTCGGGGCTTCTTGTTTTCCCTCTGGGGGACCTTGGGAATTCTGTTAACACGAACTTCCGACCTTTCAGCCAAGGGGCCCCCAAAGCACTATGGGAATTGTAGTCCCAACAAGTTCATCTTCAGCTTAGGGGGCGAAGGGCGTCCTGTGCAATAAAACTGAAATAAAACCAACACCTATATCCTGGGCATCCGTTATATGCAACGATGTGAGGATTACAAAGCTGAATTTTCAAACATGCCAGGCCACGCGTCACATACCCATGGCTTCACGCTGGGAGTAGCTAAACCCTAGATGAGCTCCCTCACCAACCCCCCCCCGCCCCATCCCCCTGGCCTCTTCTCCATCTGGCAAACTCTTCCGCTTATCTTCAAGACTTGGCCCAAACGTCAGCTCCTCCGAGAAGCCATTGTCCAGCTCCCCAAACTGGTCACCACTCACCTCAGGTCCCAAAGCCCTTTATACTGCCCTCTGATGCACAATCTGTCAATTACTGGTTTATGTAGCCGTATTTGCTGCCCAACTGGGAGGCTCCTCCTTCCGTGAAATTTGTCTTCCTCTTCCTCATGTCACCACCGCAGCTACGCAGAGCCTAGCACAGAGCAGTCACTGCTTGTGGGATGACAACACACCCTCCTAAGGCTCACGGTCGGAATGGTTAAACAAACCCAAGACACGGAGATATACGCAAGGTTAAATAACAGGAAAACTAAAGTAATAGTCCACCGAGACCATTTAAGACTTGTCACGTGTTAGTTAGCTCCTAATTAAGTGCCAAACAACTGGGTCAATAAAAGTTATGGAAAGTGACAAGAAGGGCTGACCGTAGACTGTGGCAATCAGAGAACACTTTCAATAGAATGAAGCGGAATCCAAGCTGAGCCTTGGACGCTGTGGGGGATTTTGCAGAGGATCGAAGAAGGGAGAGGGCCACGCAGATGATTGGAACCAGACCAGAAGATGCAGTGTCTCCACCCAGCCCCCACTTTACTACTCTGTTCTTCTCTCATCATCTTATTCTATCCCTTTGGCGCCTGGAACAGAACTTGGTACACAGTTGGTGTACAACTGAGATTTGTGGTGTGAATGAAAGCTAAAGGACTATACCCCTCCTTCTGGGAGCCCCTCTTATTTTGTCCAGGATGGTCTGACAGCCTAATGGGCTCCTGGCTTATGGTCCACTTTACGAGAGAGGAAATCCATTGAAGGGAAAGGTCGGGAGGAGGGGAAGGAACTGACCCACGCTGGCGGGATCAGTGCTTCTGCATTGTCTTTCTTCTAGGGCTGAAAGAACCCTAGGCAACATCCTCAAGAGCAAAGGATGGAGGTGAGACCGTGTTTTGAGGGGTTGCTGGGGAAATGACCATCCAACATCCCTTCTCTTGCTTGTCTCTCTTTCGCTTTTTCCAGGAGATCAAGCTATGTCGTCACCACCAAGATTTTCTGGGGAGGACAGTAAGTGGCCGCCACACTCTATGTGGGGAGATCTACAGAGAATGCGTGCAGGTGCATGGGAGAGGTGTGGGTACAGCTGCCACCCCAGGTCTGCGTCCTGCCCGTGGGGACCCACGCCATCCCAGTTTCTCATGGCACCAGGCCAGCCCCGGTCCCCTATCTTTGTCACACCTCATCTTTGACTTATCTTTTTCTGCAGGGCAGAGACCGAGCGAGGCCTGAGCCGCAAACACATCATCGAGGGTGAGCGTTAGGGGCTGGGAATCTGCCGGGGCTGGGTACAGAAGCCAGAGGAGTTGGGAACATCTTCTGAGACTCTGAGTTGGAGGCTTGGAGTAGGGGAGTGGGGAGCTAGGTGGCCATGGCAAGGGGGTAATGTCTAAATCCTTCGGGGAAACCGAGGCTGAAGTGCTTACCTTCCTCTCCCCACCCCTTCCCCAGGCCTGCAAGGATCCCTGGAGCGCCTCCAGTTGGGATACGTGGACATCGTCTTTGCCAACCGCTCAGACCCCAACAGTCCCATGGAGGGTAAAACCAGCACCCCAGCCCTGCCGGTCCCCCAAAGCAGCGCTGCCTCAAACTCTCGGCAGGAAGCCAGCCCCTGCTCAGGAGGCCTCCCGATCTGCACAGTGGAGGCTCAGACCCCAGGTCCTAGACGGGGAGGGAGGTGAGGTGCAGTTACCAACCTCTGTGATTACACGGAGAGGCCTGGGGTCTCGGTGGGGTAGGCAGAGGGTTACAGATGTGGAGTCCTGGATGCCAGGGCTCTGACAGTGAGATGCCCTCTCTCCCGTGTGCCTAGAGATCGTGCGGGCCATGACCCATGTCATTGACCAGGGCCTTGCCCTGTACTGGGGGACGTCCCGATGGGGAGCTGCAGAAATCATGGTGAGCCTGCCGCCCCGCTTACCCCCTCCCCCCGTCCCCCGACTGGTTCCCGCCTCCCGCCTCCCACGCGGCTGCTCCAAACCCCACTCCGCCGGGGGAGGGGGAGTGGAAAGCCAGGGGAAAGAGTGCTCTGATCGCCATCTCCTCCCCACCGCAACCCAGGAGGCCTACTCCATGGCCAGACACTTCAACCTGATCCCTCCAGCGTGTGAGCAAGCGGAGCACCGTCTGTTTCAGAGGGAGGAGGTGCAGGTGCAACTGCCAGAGCTCTACCACAAGATCGGTTCGCAGCCCCCATCCCTGCCTGGCCCTTGGCCTAACCGTCACCTAGATCCCTTTCCCCACATCCAGTCCTCTTCCTCCTAGGTGTCGGCTCAGTCACCTTGTCCCCTTTGGCCTGTGGCCCCATCACGAGCAAGTATGATGGGCGAGTCCCAGATACCTGCAGGGCCATCAAGGTGAGGAGACCTGGAGGCTCGGGACGGCAGGACCGGGCTATCTGGGCCGCTCCGGGTGGCGGGGGAGTGGCCTTTTGCCCACTGTCCCCGGCCCCCAGGGCTACCAGTGGCTCAAGGACAAAGCGCAGAGTGAGGACGGCAAGAAGCAACAAGCCAAAGTCATGGACCTTCTCCCCATCGCCCACCGGCTGGGCTGCACCGTGGCACAGCTTGCCATCGGTGAGACGCTGCCAGCCCTGGGCCCCGCCGGGCCTCACCTCCTGCCGGGAAACCCCCAAACCCCAGACTGGTCTGTCCCTGAGGAGGACCCTCTTCCCCAGAGACTCTTCCGAGGTGTGTACGCCCGCTGTTCTCCATCAGTTAGTTCTCTTTCTTATCTCCTCTGGCCGCAGCGTGGTGTCTCCGCAGCGAGGGTGTCAGCTCGGTCTTGCTGGGGGTGTCAAGTGCAGAGCAGCTGATAGAACACCTGGGAGCCGTCCAGGTGAGCCGGGGACTCAGAGGCAGAGCCCATCTCTGTCCCCTTCCCCAACAGTCAGGGCCTCGCTGTCCAACCCGTTATGGGCCTGGGAGCTCAACCACCACAGAGGCCCCACTTGGCAGAGGAGAGGCCCCGGAGGGACACAGGGCGAGGCAGGGGCGCGGCTGAGACTCTCTTCTCGCCACCTGGCCCCGCTGTGCTGCTCCTCTGGCCCTCGAACCGAACCGTACGCCCTTCAGCGCCCTCTCCGCCACTGCCTCCCTACAGGTGCTGAGCCAGCTGACGCCGCAGACGGTGACGGAGATAGACGGGCTTCTGGGGAACAAACCGCATTCCAAGAAATAGTCCGTCGAGGGGCGCAGGCACCCACAGCGGGGCCGCCGCCCCCGCCGACGAGCGCCTCCCCGCCGCCGCCCCCCTCCCGCCCCGGCCGGCCGGCCGGCCGGCCGGAACGGGAGGCCCCGCCCACTAATGAGGCCCGCCCACTAACGAGTCCCGGCTTCGAGTAGCGCTGCGCATGAACAAAGCCATATCCTTCCGCGGCGGGGCTCGCCAGGGCAAGTAGTGCGCCGCCGCCCGCTGCGTCCTTCTAGGCCTTCCTGCTGACCCCGGGCATGAGTTACCGAGCCATCCCCTCTCTGCCACTTGGTCTCGCTCCCTTCTCTCTTCTCCTAGTCGCCGCCGAGGCCCGGGGGAGGGGGAGACACAAAAACAGGGCAGATCCCGGAGACATGCAAATTACCTCAAAAGTGGCCCTTCATATGTCATCAAGGGGTAATAACCTAATAAGAAGTGAGTTGTGATGTCATCTGGGACAAAGGAAATGGGGCTGTGACCGTATCTGGTACAAAGGCAGCCAGCCAGGCTGGTCCTGGCGGGAAGGAAATGATCATCTTTGAGGACGCTGCCTCCCAGCAGAAGATTGGGGGGCGGGGGGGGGGGGGGAGAGGCTCAAAATTATCAGTAGTGTCAGTACTTTGCTCTTGCGAGAGGGGGTCTGGTGGGAAATACTGTGACATAGCACTGACGCAGATCAAAGGAAATTCGATGGCAGATGTATACATATAGCATGTGCTGGCGAAAGTGGTGGGGGGGGGGGGGCCTCTCCGAAAAGTTGGGCTGTGCTTTGCGGGGGGAGGGGGACATAGTGACAGCCTTTAGGTCACGGCAAAGACGTGGGGCTGACATAAAAATGTCCGGGGGTAGACTTTTGAGCCTTGAGCAGGATTTCCTACCCAGCAGTGGAGGCCGGCAGTCCTCCTTCTGGCAATAATCTTAAAGCAATAATGATGGCCCCTCATCTGTAAGACTTCCCAGGGAACTTGTAAATAAAATCTCAGCTCGATCCCCGCTCACGGTGTCTGAAATTGCAAGGGGTCTCAGTCTCAGATATCAGGCCTTCACCTAGCTCCCTGCCTTTATTTATTTTTTTTTTTAATTTTTTTTCGGGGCGCCTGGGTGGCGCAGTCGGTTAAGCGTCCGACTTCAGCCAGGTCACGATCTCGCGGTCCGTGAGTTCGAGCCCCGCGTCAGGCTCTGGGCTGATGGCTCGGAGCCTGGAGCCTGTTTCCGATTCTGTGTCTCCCTCTCTCTCTGCCCCTCCCCCGTTCATGCTCTGTCTCTCTCTGTCCCAAAAATAAATAAAAAACGTTGAAAAAAAAAAATTTAAAAAAAAAAATTTTTTTTTCAACGTTTTTTTATTTATTTTTGGGACAGAGAGAGACAGAGCATGAGCAGGGGAGGGGGAGGGGCAGAGAGAGAGGGAGACACAGAATCGGAAACAGGCTCCAGGCTCCGAGCCATCGGCCCAGAGCCCGATGCGGGGCTCGAACTCACGGAGCGCGAGATCGTGACCTGGCTGAAGTCGGACGCCTGACCGACTGCGCCACCCAGGCGCCCCGCTCCCTGCCTTTAGAAACTCCAATATTAGCTTTCTCTCCACTGACCGAGACGTCATGTTGCTAGTCACTTCCAGTCACTGCCCTCAGCGGGGACCCAGGCCCCGACACCCCAGGCCCCAGTTTCCTTCTTTCCTTCGGTCTCTGCATGCCTCAGAACCCAGCCTTCTGGCTTCATCGTTCTGTCGCCGCTCCCTCTGACACCCATGCCTTTGTGTTTCAAGCTAACATTAGCCACACCTCTTGTATATCTCATTTCCCTTTTCCTGATACACACACGTGTGCCAAGGAACTACCTGGGCGGTTTTCTTGTGGCTGAACGGCAGGGGCTCCTCTGAGGTTGAAGCTGTGGGATTTGGTGAAGAAACCGGTGCAGTGGAAACCGGTCTATGGTTGACATGATGCCAAGAAAGGGAGGGAAGGAGGCATCATAAAGGAAAAGAGAAAACCAGTGAAAGATCAGGCACGAGGGTGGCAGAAAAGCAAAGACTCAGATGGGATTATGTCAGACACTACCCCTTAATCTTCCCCTCCCCCCCAGGACTCTGATTTCCCTGGGACACAAAGTGGGCGGAAAGTTCCACAGATCACAAGACAGGGGAGGAGGATGAGCTTTGCCTGCCTTAAAATACAACCTCACCATCTCCTCTCTACCCATCCTCGCCCTTTCCTGATCCTGAAGCGAAGGGAGCGGAGTAAAACCCATTTCCAAAAAGAGAAGAGTCAGCAGCCTCCCCTTTGCTGGCTAGCAACCAACCGGATCCACTAATGAATACTTACATCCACGCCTAACATCTCCCACTCATTTTGGAAGGCTGGCGGAAACGAGGTAAACCGTATGACTAAACCGTGATGATTATTTATTCTGTAACAAACATGCAAGGATTTCTAAATTCAAAACAGTATTCTCTTTAAATGGTTACCTCGGAGGATTATCCATTTACTTTAATAACGTCTCCCCCAACCCTTGGTCAAAACATTAAAAAAAAAAAAAACAAAAAAACCTGTTAGGAATTCCCTCCAGAGGCTGTCTGTAAAGCGGTCATAAGAAATCCTCCTTTGTAGTCACACCTCATTTACTATATTCATCACGTACCTTGTTCACTAATTTAACAAGTATTTATTTATCGAGTCCCACCGTGGTATGGCACAGGGATACAGAGGTAAACAAAATCAGACCCAGAACAGCCTGCATGGAGTTTACAGATGGGAGAGGCAAACCAGGCACCCCCCTCCAAAAACACAAATGTCTGTTGGTCAAAGTCCAGAGGCAAGCATGTGGTGTTACCTGAGGCTACAGTGGTATTTGACAAGGTGAGGAGGCTTACGGGGCGCTGGAGGAGGAGTGCGGGTTACTCACATGAAAGTAAGAGGGTTAGGGGAATAGGAGCTTTCTGGCAGAAAGAAACATGCATGCCAAAGGTCAAAACTAGAGAGAATGGAAGCCAACTGAGAGACGTGGGTGGGTTCAGGGCATACAGGACCTTATAGGGCACTTTGGAATATTCTTTTCCTCCAAAGGGCAATAGGAAACCCTATCAGTTATCCATTGACACACACAATTCACCCCCAAAATTAGCTTGGCTGTTTTCTCCGTTTTCACCTGGGCTCACTCACGTGGCTGGATCCAGCTGGCAGGTCCGCTGCGTGGGGAAATCAGATGGCTATTGGCTGGAACTCCTCGGTTCTCCACGCGGCCTCATCTGCTGGTAAATTCCCTTACATAACAGACTCAGGGCAGCGCGAGGGGATGAAGGCAGAGGCTCAAGGCCTCTGAAGGACCACGACATCACTTCTGCCATGTTCTGTCGGTCAAAGTGAGTCACAAGGTGAGCCCAGATTGAAGGGCTAGGGGAGCAGACTCCCGTTCCTGCCGGGAGAAGCAGCAGAGTCACGTGACATAGGAACGTGAGGCCACCAAGTTATCACGACATTAAAAGGTTTTGAGAAGGAATGGAAGTGGTGCGTGGTTAGGACCTGGTTGGGCCTGAGATCTGGGAAGGTCACTGTAAGCCATGTAGGGAGAAGCCTGGAGAAGGCCAGAATGGCTGTGGACAGACTGGCCAAGAGGCTCCTCCCAGGGTCTGGGCAAGAGACGAGGGCAGCTGGGACTGCTGCGGTGTTGTGTTCTGTCGGTAGGGAAAAAGTAGGTGGATCAGGGAGACATTTAGGAGGCAAGACTAACAGGGCTATAGGGCTTGCTGAGAAGTTGCCCAAGGAAGGTGAAAGGAAGTGGGTGGGGTCAAGGAAGACACCTGGGTTTCTGGAGCTGGGTAAAGAAAGAGGTGGGAAACACTGGAAGAGGTGCTGATTTGGACAAGGAAAGCACCACTTTGGGTTTTTGAAGACAAATGAGAAAGGAAAGGTCTGGGAGCTTAGAGTCTAAGGCTTTGGCTATCAAACACTTCGGAATCATTTATATAATCACATCTGCCCGAAATGGTTAACACGTAATCACCAACTGAAAATAAGAAAGGATGTGAGGAGGCCTCTGAACCACAGTCCAAGGAGAAGTTCCAAAAAAAGTTTTGAATTATGACAGCATCGTTGGCGTAAGTAGGTAGCTTCCCCCAAGTGACCACGAAGACACTACAACTCAGAAGTTCTCAAATATTTGCTTCCAAGTAATAATATACCTCCTCGCAAAAAGAGTATCCTTTAGAGCTTTAACAGTCTACTTAAAAAACAAAACCAGCTTGGGGTGCCTGGGGGGGCTCAGTAGGTTGAGCGTCCCACTTGGGCTCAGGTCATGATCTCACTGCTTGTGGGTGGGAGCCCCGTGTTGGGCTCTGTGCGGACAGCTCAGAGCCCGGAGCCTGCTTCGGATTCTGTGTCTCCCTCTCTCTCTGCCCTTCCCCTGCTCATGCCCTGTCTCTCTCTCTCTCTCTCTCTCAAATATAAAACATTAAAAAAATTAAAAAAAAAAAAAAGCAGCTCTACATTGCCTGTCAAAACTAGCAAATGTCATGGGCGTATAGCAGCCCCCCCCCCCAACCCCGCCCCAACACCTGTATTGACCAAAAGAGATGGGTGTTGAAGATGTTGGGTATTGAGAAGCCAACACAACATAGGCTGGGGGCACGGGATAAAAATAGCTAACACATGGTGTTTCCTGTGGGCCAGGCCGGGTTCTAAGCACCTTACACATACAAACTCATCACTATTATTATCCACATCTTACAGACGAGGAGAGCAATCAGCCCAGAGACGTTAAGTAACTTGCTCAAAGTGTCACAACTCCTAAGTGCTGCAAGGTAGGATCTGAACTCAAGCCAGCTGGCCTTAGCGTCTGTGCTATTACCTTCCAAGCAAAACCTGAACGGTAGGGCCAGGAAAGGAGGGCCAGGAGGCAGCTGGGGTGGGTGTGGTCCCAGGAGGGAATGTGGGCTGTGTTCTGTCTTGTTTACCTGTGGGGGGAAGTCAGACCCCTGAGTCAGAACTCATGCTGGGCTGCTTTGCTGAAACCATCACGGTGTGTGGGTGTCCAGGCCTGGCTCCTCAGGAAGGAAAGGATTCCCAGCATTCCTAGGAGGAAGGCCATCCATGGTCCCGGCATCTAGGTGCCTCCTTAAGTTGAGATGTCAGCTGAGAGGTGAGCAGTTTGAAGAGAATGAGTTTGGGAGGCCAGCCTTACAAGAACACAGGCAGGACGTGCATAATAAAGTGAGTTGAGGGCGGCATCCGTGCAGATTGCCCAGGAGCCCCCTAAAGACTGGGCAGAATGGGCAGTGTCATGGACTTAGGCAGGAAGTCCGGGTGGGGTTGTGAACGAGCCTGAGCAACTGAACCAACAGGCCCAGCGGGCAGCAGAGACCTGGGCAGCGCCCTGGGCCAGCGGCTGAGGGCCAGCGCCGCAAGGGGCCTAGAGATCTGCACACAGAATTGAGGGGGCGCTGGCTTAGTGTTGGGGGACGAAGGAAGGTGCGGGGAGAGCGGGGTGGTGTGCCTCCCGCCGGCCCAGTCCCCGCGCCACCCGGGGCGTCACCTACCTACCCCGCTCGGCCGTCACCTGCATTCCCGGCTTCGCGCCTCCACCGCCCCCACGCGTGCCGCAGCGGGGAGCGACCCAACCACCGGGGTGACGCCTCGAGGGGCGGGGTGTCGCTATTAAAACCGGCGAGAGGCCGCGGCGCCCGCCCCAGGAGTCGACCCAGGCCACTAGGAGGGCCTGTTCGTCCAGCCCACGGAGCCGGCCGAGCCTGCGAAGCCCTCGAGTCCGCGGCGGACACCATGCAGCTCCTGGCGAGGGTGCCGTCCCTTCCGGAGCGGGGCGAGCTGGACTGCAGCATCTGCTACCGGCCCTTCAACCTCGCGGGCCGCGCGCCCCGCCGCCTGCCCGGCACGGCGCGCGCCCGCTGCGGCCACACGCTCTGCACCGCGTGCCTGCGCGGGCTGGCGGCGCGCGGCGACGGCGGCGTGGTGCGCCTGCGCCGCGTCGTCACGTGCCCCTTCTGCCGCGCGCCCACGCCGCTGCCGCGCGGCGGGGCCGCGGAGGTCGCGGTGGACCCGGACTTGTGGTCGCGGCTGGAGGAAAAGGCACGGGCCGAGCGCAAGCCGGACGAGGCGGGCGGGCCGGTGCGGGGAGGCGGCGACGCCGACGACGAGGACGAGAGCGAGGAGGGGACGGGACCCAGGAGCGCGGGCTGGCGCGCGCTCCGGCGGCTGTGGCATCGGGTGCTGGCGCCCGCGCGCCGCTGGCGGCGTCCGCTGCCTAGCAACGGTGAGAGGCCGCCTGAGTGTGTGTGTGTGTGGGGGGGGGGGGGGTTGGCTGCGGGGAGGGGGGTTGCGCCCGGGTTCGTAGGGCCTCGGCCGCGTCCCCCTGCCGCCACTGACCCTCCGTCTGTCCCCCCCCTAGTGCTGTACTGCCCGGAGATAAAGGACCTGGCCCACATGACCCGCTGCACGCTGTAGCGGCGGAGCCTGGAAGCTGCGGCAGAAGAAAGGTGGGAGCTGCATTCTCGGGACACGCTCTAGAGCGGGGATGGGGGGATGCCAAGGCTACCCCCGTCCCCCTTCCCGGGGCTGAGCCCAGGGCAGGAGGGACCGCATCGAGGCATGTGGACGCCGAGCTGGGAGGCTTGTAGCAAATCGCCCCTCTCTGCGGACTGCGCCCGCCTCGCTCCCAAGAAGGTGGAAACAAAATCTACATCCCCGGGGGAAGGAGACATTGTTTCCTTAGCTGTGACTTTGGCTTTTGTCCAGGGAAGCGTGGAGGCACGGTAGGTCCTATTTTAGCGACTCCGTGTCCAGTGGTTGGAAAAAAAAATTTTTTTTAATGTTTATTATTTATTTTTGAGAGAGTGACACACAGACACAGCATGAGCAGGGGAGAGGCAGAGAAAGAGGGAGACACAGCATCCGAAGCAGGCTCCAGGCTCTGAGCTGTCATCACAGAGCCCGACGCCGGGCTCCAACCCAAGAACCGGCCTGAGCTGCAGCTGGAGGCGCTCAACCTGAAGTTGGTCACTTAACTGCCCGAGCCACCCAGGTGCCCCATGGGGTTGAAACAAAAAAAATTTTTAAGACAAAATGGAAGAGGGGAGGCCGGTTTTTGTGTGCTGTTAATAATCCCGCTTCTCTGGCACCTTAGAAAGCTGAGAAAAATAAGACGTATTGGTTCTCCCCCCCCCCCCCCCCCCCCCCCCCCCCCCAGTGCTGGTATGCTTGTCTCCCGATTCCCAGTGGTGTGTTGGTAAAATTATTGAGATGCCTGTCTGCTTCATTTCACAATCTCCCTTCAACTAGTTAGGGCAGGTATCAGAAGGTCCAGAGGGCGTTTTTTATCTGAGGCACCTAATTAGGGCCTATCAAGGGTAGGAAAGCCATTTGGTGAAGGCATCACATTTTAATCTTGTGATATTATCTGTCATTGTCACAGTCACAGGGAAAACACGGTCGCTACTGAAAAAATAAAAAAGATGCTCATCACAGAATTTTAAACTAGTGCCCCACAATTGGACAGCTTCTATCCTATGCCAGGATTCTATTTTAAAATCTTGTAAGTTACGTTAGGAGAGTATAATTATAGTTTAGAAACAGCAGCATCAGTGGCATTACAAAATCTCAGGATCCCCACTTCAGACTCTTGACTTGTGTTTGTTTGTTTTTTTTTAATTTCTTTTTTAACATTTATTTATTTTTGAGACAGAGAGAGACAGAGCATGAATGGGGGAGGGTCAGAGAGAGAGGGAGACACAGAATCTGAAACAGCTTCCAGGCTCTGAGCTGTCAGCACAGAGCCCGACGCGGGGCTTGAACTCATGGACCGCAAGATCATGACCTGAGCCAAAGTGAGACGCTCAACTGACTGAGCCACCCAGGTGCCCCAAGACTCTTGAGTTTTAACAAGAATCCTAGGTGATCTGTACGCATAGAAACATTTAAGAACGGCGGTCCATGGGGCGCCTGGGTGGCGCAGTCGGTTAGGCGTCCGACTTCAGCCAGGTCACGATCTCGCGGTCCGTGAGTTCGAGCCCCGCGTCAGGCTCTGGGCTGATGGCTCGGAGCCTGGAGCCTGTTTCTGATTCTGTGTCTCCCTCTCTCTCTGCCCCTCCCCCGTTCATGCTCTGTCTCTCTCTGTCCCAAAAATAAATAAAAAATGTTGAAAAAAAAAAAAATTTTAAGAACGGCGGTCCACATCCTAGACTTGCGAGGCTATCACCATCTGCGGTGGAGTATTGAAAACAGTTGGGATAAGCGATCTGCATTTTATTGGAGGTCGTAAAGGGACCTTCTGTTGCTGAAGAAATCTTTCACGTGCGCACTTATTATGTTGCACTTTTCCTGAGTTAAAAATGTGAATTTATGAAATATCAAACCTCAGTTTTTATAACTGTATCTTAGCATCTTCCTGTCCTTGTCTTAGCCTGAATGTTCCCTGTTTGGGGAGGCCTTTCTCATCCACCTAATGTGGTCCCTTCCTTCACAGGTGCTCTGTTGCACAACTTACTTTGTTTTCAGATAGCGTGTGCCTTTCGTGGGTGTGAGCTCCAGGAGAGCAATGGCTGACTTGTGACTTGTATCCCCCAGGGCGAAAAGCAGTGTTTAATGTATAGTATGTGCTCAATAAATGCTGGTTGGGTAGATCTTTTCTTTTTTAACACATTAGCCTCAAAACCTAAGTGTCTGGTCTCAACCTCTGAGCGGCGCTGGTCATGAACAGTACGTGTCAAGGAAGTATCTAGCAGTTCAGATCTTTGGCAAGTATGACCCCCCCCCCCCGACTCCTTTTTTAAAAAAAGGTGCTCTGCTCCCCCACTTGGAACTGAGCCTGCGAGGCTGGACTGAACTCTACTGACTCCTACAGGAACTCAGCAACTTGAAGGTGGAAAGCGTGATGAAAAGGAAGGATGGGAGGCAGTTCAGAATCGTGCCCAGTCCCCTCCGCCCACTTCGCCCCTGCCCAGGAAGCCCTACCTGGTCTCTGATCTCAGCCTGAGGGCTGCGTGGTAGCCTGCTGCTCCCTCACCCTCCATCTCTACACTGAGTTCATCACACCAGGGTTGGGGTGGGAGAAAGAGCCTCGGAATTTTAGTTGGTGATCCAAGGAAAAATAAGAAACAGGAAGTCAGGAGATTAAAAAAAAAGAAAGGAAAAGAAAGATGGGTAACACGAAATGGCAGAAAGCAGTACCCTTTCTTTCCCTATTCCCCCCCACCACCAAAGAAGTCCCCCACTCAAAAATAACAGAGCACACAGAAAGGAAAGTATAATTTATATGTACAACCAATACACCTGATACAGAAGAGGGGATGGGGACAGCCCAGGAGTGGGGAGTGAAGAGACTGGGAAGGGGGCAGCAAGAAAGTGAGGGGCAGCGAAGAGGAAGTAGGGGTTCGCCATGCAAACTGCCCCCCTCCCCGGCCCCTCCTGGGGGGGAGGGTATGCCCGTGTCTCCCCAGCCTGCCCCCCGCTGTTTCGTTCTGGTCCCAAAGGCAAGGTCGTCCCCCTGACGAGGCCCCCTGCCTGACCCACTCAAATGTAGTCCGTGTTCAGGCCTTCAGGAGGGAGGGCAGAAGTCCTCTGAGAACCTGAACCCAAGAGCCGGGGGCTCCCCCATGTCTGGCCTGTAGTATTTTCTCCCACCCTTTCTAGGTTACCCGGATCCCTAGAACAGATTGGGGAGCTCCTCTTTGGCTTGAAGGAGTATCGCCCAACCGTTACTCTCTCTGGGGGGGGGGGGGGGGGTGTGGTCCTTGGTCCCTAGGGAGAGGGGCAGATTCCCAACACAAGATGCCGGTGCGCAGGAGGTAACAGCCAGTGATTCTGAGGCTTTATTCCGAGGCTGACCGGGAGTGGGCTCCCTCCCTTTAACTGCTCGCCCTCAGCATGGTGGGGGGGGGGGAGGTAGGGAAGGAAACATGCAGCCACCCCTCCTCTTCCCTTCCTCCCTCTCTCAAGTCCCCCTCCTCTCTTCAGAGCCGTCCCCCCCCCCCGCCCCCCACAAAGTTCCTAAAGGCCAGGCAAGGCTAACCCCCACCTCCGCAGGGGATGGCGCTCGTACTGCAGGAGTAAAGACTGGGGAGGCTCCACCTCTTTCCTCCCCACAACCACATATCCAGAAGCTGTGTGTTGGGCGGGGGGAGAAAGGGACTCAGAAGACCCCGCTAACCGCCTCCCACCCAGACCTCTTCGCACCAGCACGGCCTTCAAAGCGTGGTGGGAAAGGTGCACGGGAGGAGGGAGAGACAAAGGGCCCTTCTTGAAGAGAGGAGTCGTAGAGAGGGGTAGGGGGGCTCCTAGCCCAGAGGTGGCCCCAGGGGTGGGGAAGGTGGAGAATTGGCCGCAGGTCCCAGAGCCTGAGCTGGGGGGCGGCCCCGGGCACGAGGCCTGGGTGATGGGCAGGCCTGGGGTCCGGTCAGTCGTCTATACAGATCACCTCCCCGGCTCGGGGCTCCTTCCGATCCAGCCCGTCTGACGCCAGTGCCCCCACCATTTCCTTCTCCTTCTTCACCAGCACCGGAGGGCCGTTGGTGGCGGCTGTGTGGGAAGGGGGTGAGGAAGGGTCAATCCTGACTCCGCTCCCAGACATGGCTTCCCGGCCAGAGCGCTTCACTGCTAGGTTACCTCGTGCCCCTTGTGATTTTCCAGGGTGGCGGGGTGGGGGGAAGACGAGGGCGAACCCCTCTCACGTTCCAACTCCATTACCCACCCTCCTGACTTCAGCTTCTCTTCCCCAGAAGTAACCCAGACGGGGGAGGCTTGGGTAAGCAGGACCCAGCCACAGAACCACTGAAAGCCTTAGGTTTTTGGCAACGGCATTGGAAGGGAAATTAAAGGGTGGGAAGGCCAGAGCCCAGCACGACTCCACTCCGTGGAACAGTGGACACGTGCCCGTAAGCGGGATGGGCCGGAGCAGTAAACGGGCAGCTGAGCGGGGCTGAAGCTCGGAGAGGAGAACCGGGAAGAGCGGGGAGGAGTCCCCGGCTGACCTGTGATGAAGGACCCTGCAGGCATCTGGCTGTAATTGGCGCCTGCGGCGGCCAGGGCCCCTACGGGTGCGGCGCTGAAGGCCGCCCCGTACCCCGGAGGAGTAGCGTACGGACCCGGGGGGAAGGCCTGCAAGAGAGAGCAAGCCCACGTTAGAGGCGCCAAAGCCTGAGAGAGAAAAGACGCCGTAGGGTGAACACGGGTCAACTCCAGAACTACTGAGCGCGTGGCATAGACGCAGGGAGCCTCGAGGGTGGGGAGCGTGTTGGAGCAAGGCGGTTTTCCGCACGGTCTAGAGTCGACGGGAACGTGGGCAGGAGAGCGCCCACGGGGAAAAGTGGAGTTGGGACAACGAGGGTTACCGGTGTGGGGTGAGGCTCCGTGCCCTTGCTGGCCAGCCGGCTGAGGATGCTGCGCTCGGACATCTGAAGGCGGGCTGCGATGGGGGGTATTCGGGACAGCGTGGCGGGCAGGCGGGTCACGTCCGCCTTCATGTCGCTCAGCAACTCCTCCAGCTGGTTCAGAACTGGGGCCCGGGCCACGGAGAAAGAGGGGCAAGAGAAAGACAGGGAAAGGGAGAGGTGGAGCCAGGAAAAGACGAGGAGTCAGGTGGACAGACACAGTCAGAAAGACAGAGAGAGGAGGAGGTCAGAGATACCAAAGAACCAGAGGTCAAGAAAATGACAGAGTAGACAGAAAGAGTGACTCGGGCGGGGGGGGGGGTGGAGAAAAGGCATCAGGTGAAGAATCAGAGAGACCAGAACACAGATGGAGAGAGAGGAAAGGAAACGGGAATACGGAGAAAAGGGAGATTGGGGGGGGGGGGGGGGGGGCGGACATTGGAAGACACGGGGCGGGGAGTTGTCAGAACATCCCATACTGCAAGAGTGAGGTTTTGGGGGTGGGGAGGACGGGGAGGAAATAGTCAGGAGGTGTGGGAGGTGGTAAGTGGTGTCGAAGATTCGAGGAATCAGGGTTTTAATATGTGAGGGGGAGGGAGGTTAGAGGATCAGCATTACAGATTCAAGGAATTAGAACAGGAATCGAGGGGGCCAGGAGTCAGTCACTACGTCAGACAGGATTAGATGGTTAGAGGGCTTTGGAACTTAATCTATTATCAGTAGGGTGAGAGGGTTGGGGAGAAAGGGGTGAAGGTCAACGGGAAGCTTCGTGGGGCAGGGTCAGAGGGTGGGACGGTGGCAGTTTCTGTCTTGTGGGGCGAGCGAGACGTGAGGAACGTGATTTCTGGGAC
This sequence comes from Neofelis nebulosa, assembly GCF_028018385.1. NCBI lineage: Eukaryota > Metazoa > Chordata > Mammalia > Carnivora > Felidae > Neofelis > Neofelis nebulosa. The sequence goes on along the minus strand of NC_080797.1, from coordinate 2,763,864 downwards.
CGGGGGCGGGAAGGATTTTTGGGGGCTACACACAGGCCAAGGCCCCGGAGAGGGTGCTATTAGCGGTATGGCAGGCGTGTGGGTCAACGAAGAAGTTCCGCCCTGTGGAGGGGACGCGGCACAGTCTCACGGAGTTTGGGGAAGGGGGGAGGGTCCCTCCACTGGGCACTGGTGTGACCGCTAGTGGGCGCGGACGAGGGCTGGCTCGCACAAACCCTAGAGGCTAGAACCACGGGGTGGCCGGGTGGGTCAGGGTGGGGTTAGAGGTCAGAGGGGGGTGGTTCAGAGGGGAAAGGGGTCAGAGGGGTGGGAAGATTTTGAGGGGTGCGGGGTGAAGACTTACGCAGCGTTGTGGGCCCTCCCCCGCGCGGGGCCGCCGCGGCCCTTACCCTTGTGCAGGACGGCGTTGGCCGGCTTGTTCCCCGCCAGCGACTCCTTGGAGAGGTGCTGGTGGCTCTCGGCCAGGCACTCGGCCTCGGCGAAGCGGGCGTGGAGGGCCATGGCGGGGTGCGCCGGCTCCTGCGATAGGTTCAGGTAGGCCGCCCGCCGAAGCTGCTCCTCGATCACCAGCGCCTGCTCCAGGAGCTGGGGACCCGGCGGGAGGGTGAACGTGGGCCGGTGGGGGGGCAGCGCTGCGGCCCCACGCTGCCCTCGCTGCCGGCCCAGAGCACCCCAGCCTCACACCGGGATGGACCGTGACAACCCAGCACGGCCACGAGGTCACGCTCCGCTCTGGGCCCCCGGCGTCGCTGCCACCCTCACGGTGTCAACCTTCCCCACAGACCTGGTCCCACCTCTGACCCAACCCCCTCCTCAACGCTGTTCCTTCTCTCTCTGATCCCCACCTTGAACCTCCGGGCCAGGAACTTATTTTTCATCTCCAGGAAGTTCCCCTTATTGGCTTCGGTTTTAAACGGCTCATTGATAATGGCAAACTGAGCATCATTCTGGATGTCCTGCCACCGTGCATAGCCGTGGCTGCGACGAGGGAGGGGCCGTCAAGGAATTTAACAGGGATGCGCTGCGCTACGAACGCTTCTCTCCGAGATGCCTGGGCGGCTCAGTCGGTTAAGCGTCTGACTTCGGCTCAGGTCATGATCTCGCGGTCTGGGAGTTCGAGCCCCGCGTCGGGTTCTGTGCTGACAGCTCAGGGCCCGGAGCCTGCTTCCGATTCTGTGTCTCCCTCTCTCTCTCTGCCCCTCCCCCACTCATGCTCTGTCTCTCTCCCTCTCAAAAATTTAAACAAACATTAAGAAAATTTTTTAAAGACCAAAAATCACTCCTTCCCTTTGACCTGATCTCCCCCAAAGTGTGGCACGGCCCCCCTTCCCTGGGTGCGAACTCTTCTTTCTCTGTAGCTCCCCTCTCCGGGCTGGGAGAACTATTTTTTTTCTTGCGTTCTTATCAAAGGATACAGGACAATCCCAGCCAGAAGCCAGTAGTCGTGTCTTCGGTGCCAGATCTCGTTGAGTCTCCCCGAGGAAATAGCTGCCCGTTCCTCATTCTGCCACAGCGTGTGAAGCTCTGAGAAGCGAGCAGGAGACAGAGACGGGGCGTCAGGACTCGGGGAACCACAGCCAGCTCGGCAGCCGGGCGGAGGTGAGGGGTGTGGACAGCCGGAGGGGACAGTGCCCATGAGGATGAGCGCATCCCAGTGAGGAGCAGGCGGCAGGGACAGCCCCCCACCTGTGAAGCCGCCGTCTGCGATGTTGAACATGAACCGAGGCTTCTCCGCCTTCTCCTCGCGCCGCCCGTTGGACCGTGGCTCGTCCCGAGGAGGCCCCGGTCGCAGCTCCCGGTCCCCTTTCACATCCTCTGCTGGGGCAGACGGGGCAGAGCTCACACCTCGGCAGGGGCTCCTCCCAGCCCCGAAGACCCCGCCCTGCACCAGACAGGCTCTGAAACGGTACCCCCGCCCCCAGGACCCAGGCATTTGGCCCCCAGACTCCACCACCCGATTCCCCAGGGACGCAGGTGTCCAGTCCTTCCACCCATTACCTCTCTTGCCCAAATCCCCTGTCTCCCCCTCCGGCCTCTCCCTGTGTTCCTGTCCATCCAATGGCTTCTCCTCCCCCCTCTCTCCTGGCGTTGACTCTGTGGCTGTGGGAGGGGGAAGGGGACACGAAGGGAGGATGTCACCCTCATCCCCTGACCCCGGAAGAGGGAACTCCCACATTCGAGGCCCCTCATCAGCCCTAAGCCCATGAACCCACCTGACTTCTCTCTGTCCCCCCGGTACCCAGGTTCAGGCTCCATTTCTCCTGGTATTCCAGACACCTCTTCCTCTAGAGGAATCTTCCTTGGCTCCAGCCGCTCCCCAAGCGACGGGGCTGGGCTAGGGGCGTCGGCCTAGAAGACGACCATGGGGTCAGGATGAAGCAGAGATTCCGGAGACCTTGACTGTCTCCTTCTCTGGGGGAGCCAGGCAGCCACACACCTCTGTTTCCATCTTCTCGATCTTCCTCTCGGGCTTCTCCTCCTGGTTTTCCGCTTCATCCTTTTCAAGAGGTGTCCTGACGCCATCTCCCTTCTCACTTGGAGCCGGAGTAGCTGCAGGGGGCAGGCAGAGACCCCACGCTGTCTCCCACTCCTCTGCCCACGGGGCGCTGGCTCCCTGCCCACCCCTCCTGCGTCCCGACCCCCGTTACCAGGTTTAGAAGTGCAAGGGCTGTTTGTGGCAGAAGCCTCCGGGGTGGTGGGAGACGTTTTGGTAGGAGAGGAGGCCCTGGAGGAGCGCTTAGAGTCGGCACTGGGGTCGGGCATCAGCTCGGGCATCGACCAGCGCCCATTGATGTGCTCAAACTCCTGCACCTGAGAGGGGCACCGGGACCGTGGGGGGACAGGGGTCAGCTGCGGGCGCTGGACACACAGGAAGCTCAGCCCCGTCCGGGTCTCCTCTCCCGCCAGCCTGAATCCAGAACTCGGGGTCGCCAGGCAGAGGGGTCACGGAGCCTAGGTGGCCAGCTTGACTCTGGCCAAGGAGACGAGTACCTTCTTCTTGACGAGAGACATGACTCCAATTCGGGTCAACACTTGCTGGCGACTCAGGCCCTCCCGAGGGACCCCGTCAGCAAAGGTTTCAGAACCGTCTGCCCCGGGCTCACACAGATGGCGCATGAACAGAGACACATAGGCCCTGGGGAGCGTGGGGAGGGACGCAGGTTAGGAGAGCTTCAGGAGGGGCCCGAGCAGCCAGCGAGGATGTCACCCTCATCCCCTGAACCCTAAACTCCCACGGTGCCTCCAGGGTGCCCCCAGGGGTCCTCCCAGGGCCGCTCAATCGCCCCGCAACCAGCCCTCCAAACCCCATCTCCCGCCTCCGCCCCTCCCCTTGTGTCTCCACGGTCTCCGTGGCCTCGGTGCGTCCTTCCTAGGCCCCATCAGTCAGCTCTTCGTCCCGTCCACCAGCTCCCCTACCAAGCAAATGTGAGGCGAGGCCAGCCCGGGGCAAGGTTCCTGTCTGAACCACCTGCCCTGTGGGGGAGGAAGCCAGGCCTCTCTGCTCTAGGCTCGGCTGAGGGGAGGTGGGCAGGCTGAGTCCACGCCCCAGGAAACCGAGCCAGAAAACGCCGCGTGGCAGGGGAGCGTGATGAATCAGTTGAGTAAGGTCGCATCACGTGGCGGCCAAGAGGAAGGAGTGGACACGCACGGCTCGTACCCTCGCGTGCAGCTCCACCCCGGGTGCCCGCACTCACTTGAACTCCTTCTCGGTCTTGCCCCTGAGGTCCCGCACCAGCCACTGCGTGGTGAAGGCGTCCTGTGGTGGCATCCCCCAGCGCATCACGGCGTTGAGGAAGGCCTTCCGCTGCCGGGTGTTGAATCCCAGCACCTGAGGGTCGGGGCAAGCGGGCAGCGGGCCGTGAGCGTCCCAGCATCTCGCTTCTTGGTCCTTCCCCTCAGCGACTCGGCCTCGGTCCCCCACTCCCGGCTTCATCCTCTCCTTAAGGAACACGCGGGGGCCTGGGCCCGGCTCTCACCTCAATGTTGCCCCCAACTCGAGCCAGCAGGGGAGGCAGCGGCTTGTCCTTTTCGTTCCGGAGCTGCCTCTTGGACTGTCGACGCCCTGGGTGTGTGTGTGGAGGGGGAGGGTGACCTGGTTAGTGGGGCCCCCACCTCCTCCACCCCTCGGTCCTTCTCAGCACCCCAGCCCACAGGACGCAGAACCCAGGCAAGGCCTGGGTCACGTGGCACTTTCAGCCCTACCAACCCGGCGGGTCTGGAAGAAGCCAGTCACGTTAACACCCTGGCAACAGACACTCGATGCGAGCCAGGTTACCCATGGGAATGTAAAGCTTTCTCGATTTTTCATCGAGCCATCTAAGCCCGTGTGATCACATACTCCAAGTTTTAACAGTGGAGAGATCGTGGCTATCTCGTCCTTTTAGTGCGTCTCCAGAAAAGCACTTGTTTGCACAAAAGCAGGGGACTTAAGGGCTCCGGGAGGGAAACAGGAAGGGTTAAGGTGGAAAATCAGGAAAACAGGTGCCACCTTCCGGACGCTCATCAAAGTCTTCATCTTCCTCCTCCGATCCCACGGAGTATTCGGACTGGTTGTCTGTGGGGAGGCAGCACAGTGGTTGGCGACGGCTCCCGGGATAAGCCCTTTCTGCCTGGAGGCCTCCCCTTCTCCGGCCCCGGGCCCCCTGGTGATGCCAGGTGACTGCCGCAGTCTGACTCGGGGGCCACGTCCCGAACAGCGTGGTGTCCGATCGCCGCTCGCCTCGTCCCTGCTCACCTCCGACTCCCGCAGGTCCTGCACCAGGCGAGGACCCCGGGTGCCCACACGGGGCCTCTGCAGCCACCAGCTGGCTGAGGCCGCGCACGAAGCCGCCTGGCCTCCTGGCAGGTCCCGCGGACCCCTCCCAGCCTCTTGCCCCTCCACGGCCCTCTAAATGCACCCCGGCCTCCAGACTCCTCCTCGGCCCTCTCCAGCTCCTCCGTCGGGGGCGGTCCTCACCTTGGTCCTCCTGAGCGGCGTCGTTGTAGTTGACCTGCTTGCGAACCCGCTTGCCCTTGCCGAGATTCCGGGCCAGGTCTTCCTGCTGTTGCTCGTAGTGATGCCTCAGCAGCTTCTCCCAGTAGTCGGGGTCCACGTTCTCCTCCTGCTTGATGATCTCTCGTTCGATCTCCTCAATCTGAAGGGCAGCAGAACGAACGCTGGCAGCCTCCCTCTTCGCCCGCCCGGGGCTTGCACCGCGACAAAGCCCCTGCTCCCCTGCCGCCCGGTTTCCTGGACTCTGCGTGAATTTCCCGGGCATCGCACACCTTCCTTCCTTCTTACCCGCGACGTGCTTCTCCTCTGCTCCCACCTGCCTGTCTCCTAAACCTCTCCTCCAGCGCCCTCTGCGTCCCTCTCGCTCTCACCCAGAGCCACCGCGGCACCGCCTTCTGTGTCTATCGGTACTTTCTTCGCCTAAGTCTTCCGCAAAGTCTGCTCTCGCCCGCTAGGGAGACAACCTGTCTGAGGTCCACTACTGCCCTTTGCTGGGTGCAGCGGGAAGAGAGCACATAAAAGACAAGAGCGGAAGGGGAGCCTCCTACTTCGAGGTCCAATAAGGGACTCTACCCTTCAGAGGTGGCCCCAGGCTACACAGCGTTGTGACCCCAAGCCTCTCACCTTGTCCTCCTCCCGCACCACGTACTGCGCCACCTTGAAGGAGCTCAGATACTCGTTCATGTTCTGCACGTCGGTGTCCTCTGTCGCATCCTGGTTCCGGTCCAACAGCCGCGCGATGGCCTCATTGTCGTAGTGAATCACGCTGCTGTCCTCCTCCTTGTTCTCCCCTGGTGGAGACCGGGAACGAGGGGGGACCCTGAGTTCCAACCAGAACCTCGGGCAGAACTTTAGCAAAGGGTCAGTGAAAAACCCTCCAATCTGCTTCCTTTTCCCAGGAGCTCAAAGGGGAGAAGACCCTTTCCCCGGGAGTCTAGAGATTTGTGGTTGTTTTCAACCCTCCGTGTAAGAAGAGAGGCCGACCTTCCTCCCCAGGCTGCACAGGGGAGCGTTTCTGGAAGGGTTTCAGAAGAGAAGTGCTCCCGTGAGGGCAGGGGGCTGCTTTCCAGAAGCCACAGGAAAAGGTTCTCACCCTCGTTCTCATCCTTGAACAGCTCCTCGGTGCCGAACTTGAGGATGTCGTCCAGCTCCTGCTTGGACATGGAGCCCGCCTTGGAGCCCAGCCCAGGCCGCACCACCAGGTGGGTGAGCATCATCTTCCTCTTGGCCACCTGTGTGATGCGCTCCTCCACGGACGCTCGAGTCACAAACCGGTAAATCATCACTTTGTTGGCCTGGCCGATCCGGTGAGCACGGCTGAAGGCCTGCAGGGGCAAGGAGACAGTGGGGATGAACTGGGGTCGGGGGGGTGGCAGGGCCTGCGACGCAGCTCACGTGCCTGGGAACGGAGGCTCATCTATTCCCGAGAGCTTCCTTTCTGACCCCAGGACACAACACTCTCTGCCCAGAGCCCACATTTCCTTGCTAACTGGGGCAGAGGCTCCAGGAGGCGAGTTCCCACCTGGATGTCATTATGAGGGTTCCAGTCGGAATCGAAGATGATGACAGTGTCGGCAGTGGCCAGATTGATGCCCAGGCCCCCGGCCCGGGTGGACAGTAGGAAGCAGAACTGCTGGGCACCAGGAGCTGGGGGCAGAGAAAGAGGTTAGGCACCTGCTAACTAGCACCTGTAGAGTTCTGTGCCCCTGCTAACTAGACACTCCTTGACCGCAGACAACCGCACCCCCAGCTCGGAAGCGGGGTGGCAAATAAGTGCCCGCCATGCTGGGAACCTAGGCACAGGAGGCATGGGCCTTGCCCGCACAGTGGGGCCTAGGCCTCTCCCGCTCACCATTGAACCGATCGATGGCCTCCTGCCTCAGGGCCCCAGTGATGCCGCCGTCGATGCGCTCATACTTGTAGCCTTCGTAGTCTAAGAAGTCCTCTAGCAGGTCCAACATCTTGGTCATCTATGCCAAGAGAAGAGGACGGAGTCTGGAATGACGGAGCAGCAGGATGGGCCCCGTCTTCACCCCAACCACGATCCCTCCACTTTCCGCCACTTTCCGCCACTTTCCGCCAGCCCCGTCCCGTGCTCCACTGGTGTTGCCGCCCCGCCCACTCCCTCTTCGTGTTCTTCAAGCCCCACGTGCTGGTCATACTTGCTGGGCTCAGGATTGTGTCTCCTGAGGCAGAGATTCTCCTCTGAGACCCACTAAAAGGTTTCGGGGAAACCTACGAATGCCCAGAAAATCTGTACATAACTGTCCGTGCAGATTTCCAGAGAGCGAACCTATCGCTTTCATCAGATTTGTAAGAGCTCTGGGCTCTCCTGTCCCGCTCCTGGTTAAGAAACAGTTCCAGTCCCAGGGACGGCCCTGAGCAGACAGATGGCCCACCCTCCCCCTTTCCCCATTTGGCTTAAAAGAAGCCGGCCGACGACTTTCCACAACCTTAGTTAAGAACAGGGATCAGAGGCCAAGATGAATGCAGCCAGACCAGACGCCCTCCAGGGTGTGATCTCCTAGCCTCTCATACCGTGGTGGCCACAGGACCGAGGTAAGGGACCGGCCCGAAGTCAACACAGCTACAGACCGGCTCACCTGCGAGAAGATGAGCACTCGGTGTCCTTGCTCCTTCAGCTTTCGCAGCATCTTCTGCAGCAGCATAAGCTTCCCAGATGCCTTAATAAGTGCCCCACCCTCATAAGCCCCACTGGGCAGTTTGGGGGACTCCTGCAAAGGGAGGAGAAGGGAGGGGAAGATCAGGAAACCCGTTCCCGTGTTCTGTGCCCAGAATGCCCAAAGCCCAAATCCAGCGTCCACGCCTTGCACATTCCCACTCCTCCCAGAAACTCCGTGCCACGCCCCCTGCCCCGCCTCCACTCCCCCCCCCCCCCCGCCCCGTTTTCAGAGAGCTAGCGCGCCATCAGCCCCCAGTGCGTGCGTCACCATAGCAGCCACAGGAAAGAGGTAGGGATGGTTGCAGCACTTCTTAAGGTCCATCATGATGTTGAGCAGCGACACCTGGTTCCCACCACCTCGTGAATTCAAGGCCTCAAAGTTCCGAGTCAGGATGTACTTGTAGTATTTCCTAAAGACCAGGGCGCGGAAGACACACAATAAAGGAGGCAGTGATGAGGGCGCCCTGGGTCGCCACGTCCTGGAAAGCTGCCACCAAACCCGAGCCCCGGGTCCAGGTCACCCGGCTCTCAACTCACTTCTGCATGGGGCTCAGCTCCACCCGAACAATGAGCTCCGTCTTGGCTGGCATGTTCTTAAAGACATCAGCCTTGAGCCTCCGCAGCATGTGCGGCCCGAGCAAATCATGCAGTTTCTTAATCTGGTCTTCTTTGGATATGTCAGCAAACTCCTCCAAGAAGCCTTCCAGATTGCTAGCAGCCAGAAGAAGATAAGGAACTGAAAAGCCCATCAGGTTCTTTGCCCCTGACCTCAGGCTCCATTCTTCACTTAGATGAATCCTCTGCCCACTCAGGTTCCCCGTCCCTCCACTTCTCATCTCTGCAGACCACCCTGCTGAGTCACTTACTTAAACCTCTCGGGGGTGAGAAAGTTAAGCAGATGGAAAAGCTCCTCCAGATTATTCTGCAATGGAGTCCCTGTCAGCAGCAACTTGTGATCTATCTTGTAGCCATTGAGGACCCTGAAAAACTAGAAAGTGGGGCAAGGAAAGGCGGGAGAACGGGCCCGTTACTGGCAAGTGGTTGGACCACAGTATCCACTTTTCCGGTTCCCTTTAGGATGAGAGGCCCCAAATCCCTAGTCTGTCCCTCTCTCCCCACCGGAGGTCCCCAGGCATCTTGCCTTCCGGACCACAGGAAGTCCAGAACTTTCCTTTTTAGAAGTAGAGCAGAACTCTGAGCTCTGGGTATCTCGCTCACCTTGGACTGGTTATTCTTGAGCCGATGGGCTTCATCCACCACAAGGCAGGCCCAGCGGATGGAACCGAGTGCTGCCTGGTCAATGGTGATCAGCTCGTACGATGTCAGGAGCACATGGAACTTCACCTGGGCCTCCCTCTGCCAACACAGCCGTTGTCCATTCGGCTGCCACCCGACACCCAGGCGCCTAGACCTCCACCCCTGTTCTTTACCAGATACCCCATCCTGGCCGCGATTGCCAAAGCGGAGCCAGATGGCCCGTCCTCCAGCTTTGACTCCACGCAGGGATTCCTGAACGTGGCCCCCGAACCACCAACGCATGGCCAGTGAGGACGAACCACCAACACGTGGCCAGTGAGGACAGAATGGACGCCCTACGTCTCCAGGACAGGACAGCAGAAGCGTGAGAGTAGGTGGAGGAAAGGAGGGAGAGCGCCGAGAAACTAAAATCGGGGATGGGGCAGAGAAATAACAGAGCTGAGGGTCTTAGAGAAGACAAGGTCGAGGGGCCTACCTTCATCTTAAAAGCTTTCTTGCCACCTTTGATGGCGTTGTCTTCGAAGGAAAACTCGTTCTCCCGAATGATGGCCCGGCTGTCCTTGTCCCCCGTGTAGGTCACCACGTAGAACTTGGGTGCCCACATCTGAAACTCCCGCTCCCAGTTAATGATGGTGGAGAGTGGGGCGCTCACCAAGAAGGGACCCTTCGTGTGGCCCTGGGGGTCGAGGGTAGGGGGGACCATCAGTCCGGATGTGACCCCAGTCCTCTGGCTGCCACGCTCCTCCCTGCCATCCTTTGCCCTCGAGGGCCCTCCACTCCCCGCTCTTCCCCTCGGGGGCCCCAGCATCCAGCACCTCCTTATAGAGCGAGTAGAGGAAGACAATGGTCTGTATGGTCTTGCCCAGCCCCATCTCATCGGCCAGGATGGTGTCGGTGCCCTGAGCCCACGAGAAGCGCAGCCAGTTCAAGCCCTCCAGCTGATACATGTGCAGCGTGCCTCCCGTGGCCGTGATAAACCGTGGCTGAGTCTCGTATTTCACCGTGGGCTGTGGAGGCAAGGAGTCCGGACGCTCAAGGGGACGGTCGGGGCCCCTCGGGTCCTTGGTCTCCTCCGCCCTCGCCCTGGCACCGACGCGGAGGTGGACGACGACTGCCTCCACTAGGCCTGAGCCTGTGAACGTTCTGGTCTCCAGGACCTCCCCCTCGTTCCTGAAAGCCAGCCCCGGCAGCACGACAGAGGTGGCTGGCGGCGGGAGAGCCCTGCGTGCTGCTGTTTCCAGCGGCTTCCTCGCAAACTGCCAGAATTCCCAGCCACTCCCGGGACAAGGCTGGACACGGCAGGGAGGGGCTACCGCTCAGAGAGCTCGCAGAAACTGGGCAGTCCTGTCCACAGCCCCTGGGAAACTGTCCATCAGCGTGGTTCTAGAGACGGGAGACGGGCCAAGCGGGAGGACTCACGTCGTTCGTAGGAGAGCTGGGAGGCCCGTCGCCCTGCAGCTCCTTCTTCTTCTTCTTGTACTTGCGGGGCTGGGCCGGGTCCTCCCCCATAATTAGTTCTCTGGGGACAGAGCGGGTCTGAGTGTTCGCCCTCTTCTGAACCCCTCCAGACCTACATCCCGCTTCCCCTCAACCTGACTTCCCGCTTCCTTTCCCCCAGGCTCCTCGCCATCGCCCCTTCGATTTCACCTCCCGAGCCGACCCTCCCCCGGCCCCAGCACCCTCTTCCCCGTCACTCAGGATCTTCCCTCTGTTCCTCACGCCGCCTCTTTAGCGGCCCCACCGCGGACAACCCCGCCCTCGCGCCAGGTGGGGCGCCTGTCCCTACTGTACCTCCGCTCAGCCTGAGGGTCAGCGTTCACGCCCCGGCCCCAGACCCCCTCTGGCCCACGACCTGCCTCCCTCACCGGTGTCGCCAGTAGCTTTGCTTGTGCTCCTCGTATTCAGGGATGTTCATTTCATCTTCCTCCCACGTGGACTGGTCGTACGGCAGGTCTCTCCATTTCACCAGATAGTGGTAATTCCCCTTCTTATCCACACTGTGGGGCGGAAGGCCAAGAGGGGGAGCAGGAGGAGAAAAAGAACACAGACCAAACAGACGGAGATCGTTAACAAACGCGGTCAGCAGCAAACACGTAGCATCTGTCACCTCATCCTCAACGGCGGGACACTGCAGGGGAACGCAGGATGGCCGAAGACCGCCCTAACTTTTTCCGGATGGCTTCTTAACGATCAACTATCAGGGCCGTCCGGGTGGCTCGGTCGGTTAAATGCCTGACGCTTGGTCGCGGCTCGGGTCATGATCTCGTGGTTCGTGAGTTCAGACCCCACGCTGGGCTCTGTTTGGTATTCTCTCTGTCCTCCCCCCCCTCCACTCTGCCCCTTCCCATTTGTGCTCGCTCTCAAAATAAAGACTTCAAAAAAATTTAAAAATCAACTATCAGAAAACATCCCTGGGCTCCTATATCGTTCGTTCGTCTCATCAGTATCGACTGAACGCCTATGAGGGGTGAGGCACCGTCCCGGGCAGGGGTGATCCAGCAGTGAACAAAACAGACAAGTGACCCTGTTCTCACGGAGCTCATATTCTGCCGTGGAAGGCAGCAACGAAATGGGTGAACACCTAGAATAACGCCGGGCGGTAACAAGTCCCGCGAAGAAAGGACTGCTACCACAAACAGTGGCCTGGCTAAACCACGCTTTCCACGTTTGCTTTCGTGCCCCGACACCCAGACTCGCGTGTCATTAGATTAGAGGCGACAACAGAAGAGTCGCGCCCACCCGGACTCTCCTCCTGGTCTGTCCCATTGAGGACACAGGCCCAAAGGGAGTCATCCAGCGGGAGCAGGCGTTTGGTTCCCGGACAAATATGAACGCGGGGCCACGGCCGCCACCACGAGCGGCCCAGCCCGGCAGGCCTGCCCACGGGCCACAGGCTCACCTGTGGTTGATGATGCGGTGGACGGTCATCCACTCCGGCTTGATACCAAAGCGATAGTACTTTTCCTCCATCTCCGCGTAGTGTGGGTCCTTCACCTTGCGCTTGTCGCTCTTCCCATCGTCCTCGCCAGAGCCATAGTCCAGCGGCGGGGGCTCGTCCATGTCGTTCTTCCGCTGGTAGTTCCGGTACATCACCAAGTGGAAGATTTCCAACTGATGGGACGCAGAGGACAGGGGAGAGATGGTCCCGGCATCCGAAGAGGACAAAGTGGGGTGGGGGGTCAGGGAAGGGCCCCGGGGGGGAGCGGCCCGGGGAAGGGGCTGTGAAAGGGGGCGAGACACGCGGAAAGCCAAAGCGGGAGAACGGACAGTGCGCGAGGCAGAACAGGCAGGGCCTGGCGAGGGCCTAACGAGCAAAAGGACGCAGGGAAGAGATCAGCAAGATTGAGGGTGCTGGTAACACGTGCTCACAGACACAGAAGGACAGTGAGCTAAGGAAGGCTAGGTTTTCTCGAAGGAGGAAAGCTAAGGGAGGCCGACGTGGACAGGATTGGAGAGCCAGAGAACCACACGTGGAGACAACAGCAGGAGGAGGGCCAGAGGCCTAGCGTGAGGGCGAGCGAGGGGTGTGGGACCGCGGCGCCCGAGGGGCGAGCGAGTGACAGCAGCGGCCAAGGGGGTGACAGGAGGGGGAGAGGAGGGGCCTCGTACCTGAAGCTCCTTGGCCCAGGAGCAGTGCCAGTAGGACAGTCCCACCCACTTGACAAAGAACTCTCGCTCGGATCGGCCTTGAAGGGGGCGGGGGGGTGGGGCATCCGGGTTCCCATCCGCCTGTTGGGGCGCCGGCACCGACACGGGTGGCTCCCCCCACCGCCAATGCAGGATCTTCTGCACGCGGCCTTTCAGCACGGGGCACTTCGGGGGGAGACACGCGTGAGGAGGAGACACAGAGGCAAACACAGCCCACCGTTAGAGCAGGAGAACAGGGGCCCCACGGGGGAGTCGAAGGGCAAGGGAGGGGAGGGGAGGGGAGAGGAGAGCGCTGGGTGTCTGGATCCCAGAGAGGGGAGAGGAGTCAGGCCGCCAGTAGACGCCGTGGGGCGGGCGCACTCACTGTGCATCGGGGACACAGCCATTCACCGTTGGGGATGTCAGGCAGGGGCGGGTTCAGACAGTGGATGTGGTAGGAAGAAATGCAAGCGTCACAGCACAGGAGCTCGCCGCCATCCTTGCACACGCGACAGTACTCCATGTGGTCGTCCTCCTCCTCCTTCTCCCCTTCCTCCTCTCCCTCCTCCTCGTACTCCTCCTCCTCCTCCTTGGCCTCCCACTGGACCCCCTCCTTCTCCTGGGAGGCCAGGGACAGACAGAGACAGGTGGAAGGAAGCAAGGACGTGAGCGGCGAGACCGGAAGCCAGAGGCCAAGACGGGCCACCTAAACCCTAGAGGCGCGGAGGAGGTGGGTGCGAACGAAGGGGCGGGACACCTCAGTTTCCGAGGCCGTGGATTCGGGTGGCGGAGGCAGAGGGGGCGAGGAACCAGGATGCCGGGACCTCACACGTCTGGCGCCGAACAACCCAAGCACGGGGGGGAGGGGCGGGCAGGAAGAAGATGGGGGGGGGGGGCTGGGGTCCCCGAGGGCACCGCGTACTCACGCAGTGGGGGCAGCTCCATTTGCCCTCAGGAGCCCGGTCAAGCTCAGGATCAAGGCAGACGAGGTGGTAGGCACGAGGGCAGGTGTCGCACAGAATGATTTCCCCGCCCTGCTGGCACACCTCACAGTAATCCTGGTGGTCCGTCTCGTAGCCGTCAACCTCGTCCTCCCCGGCCACTGCGGGACAGCCCAGGACTGCGGCGCACACCAGGGGAGGCACGGGGCACGGAGAGAGGAGGAGAGAGGGAGGACGGGGAGAGAGAAGGGTTGAATAAAGGAGACGGCGTGGAAAAACGAAGATCACGGACGAACGGCAGGAAGGCAGGCTGTCAAAACCACACACAGCGGGCAGCCCTCACCCTTCTTCTTCTTCCTCCCTGGCCGGCCTCTCTTTAGCTTCTTGGTGCGGACAGGGCCATCAGGCCGGCCCGAGGCGCTGTGGACGCTGCCGCTGTCCAGGTCCGACTCCTCAGCCTCGGGTTCAGGGCCCTCGTCGCTCTGAAAGACATACTGCCCGTAGCCCCGTGGTGGTCAGGGAGGCCGGCTTCACGCCACTGCCCGCCCCAGGCCTCTGGCTCCTGTTCCGGCTTCCCTCGTGGACCCCTGCGTCCGGACCCCCCCCCCCCCCCGTCCCCAGCGCCCAGCGGACTTCAGGGGCCGCTCACCGAGCCTCCCTTCTTCCGCTTGCCACCCAGCAGCCCTAGTTTGATTTTGAGTGGCGCCATCTTCTTTCCCCGAAGCTTCTTGCGTCCGTCGGGCACTCGGGGGCTCTTACTCCGCCTTTTATGGCCTGGACCTGAACGAGGAGTGGGGTGAGGGACAAAGAGCAGAGGTCACGACACCCTGGAACGACGGAGGTCACGGGGGCCTCTGGTCTCCCTGCAGCCTCTTCCCGGAAAGCGTCTCTGCGGTGACAGTCAGGGCCAGGGAGACAAGACAGTCGTATGCTCTAATCCGGGGCTGCGCAGTCGGGACAGCGGGGCGGCCGTTGTTCTGAGCGAAGAGTTCCTCACCTTTGCCCTCTTTGGTTTTGGCTCTTCGGATGGGTGGGGGCTGGGTGTCAGCAGAAGGAGGTGCCGGAAGGGTGGGGGGTCCGGAAGGTGCTACGGGGGCGGTCGATGAGACGGCAGCCGACACCTGCTCAGCCACAGCTGCGGCCGCCGCCGCCGCGGCCGCCGCCACGGCGGCTGCCGACCCCTTGAAGGGGTTGTTGGCACTGAACTCTCTCCACTTGGCCCCAAGGATGGTCATCATCTTAGACATCGGGATCTTAGGATTCTTCTTCGCAATCAGGGGCCTGGAAACACAGAAGCAGAAGACTCAGAACCTTCCCAGATGGTCCGGGAACACTGCCATTTCCCCCTCAGCAACCGAGTCTGTGAACGAGCTAGAGTTCCCGGGTGGCGAAAATACGGCCTGTTAGGAATGAGGTCACTTTAAGTTTTTCGTTTTTCTTTTTATATTTACTTTTTTTTTTTTTTTTAATTTTTTTTTCAACGCTTTTTTTTTATTTATTTTTGGGACAGAGAGAGACAGAGTATGAATGGGGGAGGGGCAGAGAGAGAGGGAGACACAGAATCGGAAACAGGCTCCAGGCTCCGAGCCATCAGCCCAGAGCCTGACGCGGGGCTCGAACTCACGGACCGCGAGATTGCGACCTGGCTGAAGTCGGACGCTTAACCGACTGCGCCACCCAGGCGCCCCTATATTTACTTATTTTTGAGAGACAGAGTGAAACACAGCACAAGCGGAGGAGGAGCAGAGAGAGAAGGAGACACAGAATCCGAAGCAGGCTCCAGGCTCTGAGCAAGTGTTCTGTACAGAGCCTGATGCGGGACTCGAACCCACGAACCGTGAGATCATGACCTGAGCCAAAGTCTGACACTTAACCACCCGACTGAGCCACCCAGGTGCCCCAGGAATGAGGTCACTTTAAAAGTAAGGGAGAAGCCATTGAAAAAAAAATTAAAAAAAAAAAAAAAAAAAAAAAAGAACAGCGCCTGGGTGGCTCAGTGGGTTAAGCGTCAGACTTCAGCTCAGGTCACGATCTCGCGGTCCGTGAGTTCGAGACCCGCGTTGGGCTCTGGGCTGACGGCTCAGACCCTGGAGCCTGCTTTGGATTCTGTGTCTCCCTCTCTCTCTGCCCCTCCCCCGTTCATGCTCTGTCTCTCTCTCTCTCTCTCTGTCTCAAAAATAAATAAACGTTAAAAAAAATTTTTTTAAAGTAAATAAGAAGCTTAAAAGAAAAAAAAATAAAAAATATAAAAAAAGGGAAAAAGAAAACAAATTCTCAGAAAATAACAAAGGATGAAACAAACAAAAAAAGATATCAGTAAAGATACTTAGATTATCTGACGGTTCATAAAACACTTTCTCATGCATCATGCCTTTCATACTCAAGATAATACTGCATCGCATGTAGGGGCACCTGGGTGGCTCAGTCGGTTAAGTGTCTGACCTCGGCTCAGGTCACGATCTCACAACTTGTGAGTTCGAGCCCTGCCTTAGGCTCTGTGCTGACAGCTCAGAGCCTGGAGCTTGATTCTGGGTCTCCCTCTCTCTCAGCCCTTCCCCAGCTCACACTCTCTCTCAAAAGCAAATAAACGTTAAGAAAAAACTATTTTTTGGGGCGCCTGGGTGGCGCAGTCGGTTAAGCGTCCGACTTCAGCCAGGTCATGATCTCGCGGTCCGTGAGTTCGAGCCCCGCATCGGGCTCTGGGCTGACGGCTCGGAGCCTGGAGCCTGTTTCCGATTCTGTGTCTCCCTCTCTCTCTGCCCCTCCCCCGTTCATGCTCTGTCTCTGTCTGTCCCAAAAATAAATAAAAAACATTAAAAAAAAAAATTTAAAAAAAAAAAAAAAGAAAAAAGAAAAAACTATTTTTTAATTAATACTGCATGTTGCCAACGTCCTCTGCATTTTTCTAGGAAGCTCCCGGGGCCCTGATGAATGGGTGCCAGCAGGTGGAGCCCAAAGGGTGGCAGGTGGAGCTCTGTGGTGGGGTGTTAAAAGTCTCATGAGGACACAGGTGACCTCGGTGATCACAAAAGCACTGTCCTAAGCAGTGAGGCAGGGGAGACACAGTACCGAGGACAGCTACCCACTATGGCACACTCCCCGGAGGGGCCGGGGCCGGCGGGGCCTGGGAAGACCCTGAGAGTGCCCTGGGCTTTCTTTACCCCAGCAACTCCCCGCAAGACCCCCTATGAGGGACATGGTGTGACGGGGCTGATTTTACAGACTCAGAAACTGAACATTAAAGAAGAAACTGGGCCCCAGACAGAGCCAGGACCTGTACCCACAGAGGACTCCGCTATTTAAAGCACCTGCTCCCCGGAAGGCCTGTCCACTCTGGCCTGTTCTACTTGGGGAGTCACTGAAGCTCAGCTTCCCCAGCCAGCGATGCGTTCTCCATGCTCACGGGGTCCTGAGGAAGGGCCGGGGGCCTGGATGACCAGGCAATCGGGCCACACTGATATTCTCTCTGAGCCTCAGTCTAGAGAGAAGTGACTCGGGAAAACTGGGTCTGTCGGCCCTCGCTGTGCTCTGTCGCTAGAGAGTTTTCTCACCTAGCACAGGAATGACACCCAACCCCCCCCCCGCCCCACCCCCCGTGCAGGGGTCCTGCCTGGGGTCCCTGGGTCTGTAGGAGTCCGGGACATCTCTGGAGTTCTGTGCGCAGTTTTGTGTGTCTGCGCTGTGCATTTCTCTGGGGAGCAGTCTCTTAGCCTTTATCTAGACTCTAGAGGGGTTCAGGGCCTCCCTAAGTGAACGCGTCTGGTCACCAGGACGCGCCAGCCCTCCCGCACCTCATGAACTGGCTGAAGGCTTTGTAGTTGGTGAGCGTGTGGTAATCCTCCTCGGAGAACACGTGCTCCACATCCTCCAGGCCCCAGGTCAGCAGCAGAGTCGCTGAGGACTTCTGTTCTACCTGCTGGGAGACACGAAGCTTCAGGGAGGCAGGTGCTTCCGCAGCCCCTCCGCTGGCCCCCCTCCCCCGCCCCCACCATCCCACCGACCCACCGGCTCTCCAGCCCATCCCCGTACAACCCCTCCACTGCGCACCCCTCCTTGCGGCCCTCCCTCGCTCCCCGGGCCTGTCCCCCTGGTTCCCGAATCCCACTTACCTTTTGCGCCCCGTCGCCCTCCCCCTTTTTCCGCCGCTTTGTCTTCTTCTCCTTTTTTTCTCTGTGCTTCCGTCTCCGTTTCCGACCTGGTCCGGTTCCATATTCACTGCCTCCGCTCTCTGACTTCTCCCGGTACTCATCTCGCTCAGAGCCAAATTCCTCCTCACTGTCCTAAGGGAGGGGAAGTAAAAATAACATTTCTCCAGTCCCACCACGTGCCAGGAACTGTTCTTAGCACACAACGTGCACCGTCTCTCTTTTCGTCTTCCCGACAGATCCCTGGAGATAGTAACTCGTCTATTTTTATCCACTTTTTTTTTTTTTGGCAGATGAGGAAACTGAGGCACGGACAACTAAACAAGCCGCCAAGAAGACACAGAACTACCAGACTCCCGTTGGCCTCCGCAGCCTCTGCTCTCAACTGCTACTCCCTGCTGCTAAGGCAAGTCCCGGGGGCAGCTGGGCTCTTACTGGGTTGTGGGGAGTGAGGCTAGTCAGCGCCCCCCCCCCCCGGCCGCCGTCCCCTGCCCCCACCATCCACGAGCTCCAGGCCAGCAAGAGCAGGGAGGGGCGTCAGACCTCCCTGAGTTCAGGATCCCCCCACCCTCGGTAATGGGGACCAGAGGTAACGCGGGTCTCCGAGAACAGGTCTGCCGAGCCTCGCTGTGGAGACAGGAGTCCTCGACACTTACGAGCTTCTTGCGTTTTCGGGGCTTCCCTGGCTTGTTCTCCTTCTGCTTCTTGGGTCCTCGTTTTCTCTTCTTCACGCCCAAGGCCGAAGGCAGCAGCCGAAGGTCGTCCTTATCTTTGGAGCGGAGAGCACCAGAAACCCTGAGCCTCCAGTCTCGGCGGCCCCTAGACCTCACCCTCCCTCACCTCTTCTGTTCCCAACTCTCCAGGAACTCGGCCACGAACTCCTCCAAACCTTGCCTCCCTTCGCTGCATGCGCACAGAGAGTGCTTCGCATGCACAGAGAGTGCTTCGAGTACTCTGGGGCGCTTTGGTTCTGAATGGGAGGTCAGGGGTCAGGAGGGAAGAGCAGCCAAACCACTCCCTCCTCTCCCCTCCTACTAACAAGGGAGCAGGCTCTAGGCCATGGGCTCTGACTGTGGCAGGTCCTTTCAGACGCCGCCAGGGCCCCTCCTGCGTTCCCCCTCGCTCAGCCAGCTGGCATCCTGCCCAGGAACCGGGGAAGCCATGCCCAGCTGCTGGCCTGGCCTGACCCCAGCACTTGGAGTGGGGAGACACAAGCTGGCAGCTCCCTAAGCCAGATGCTGAGAGGGGAGAGCCAAAGGTGGACACCTGGGTTCTCACACTAACACCCCGGGGCCCTCACATCCTTTTTGCCACGAGGGAGGCCTCTATTTATGTTTCCGCAGACGATCGCCAAGCCTCCTGTCACCCCAACACAGCCTTGGAGGAAAAGCAGTCCTCGCCAGTCATTTTCACGTCTTGCCCACAGGACCGCAGTGTCTGGCTCCTTCGTCACACCCTAACCCTACGAAAGTCTCCACAACTCCCTGAACATTCCTCCTCTTCCCAAGTAGCCTGGAACCCTCCCTCAGATCTATTTCCATACCCCTGCTCTCTTAGAGAACTCAGGGGCCCCACCCTTTGTCCCCTGGTCTCACCCTTCGTCTCCAAATTTAGTCCCATTCACACAGAAGCCGTGAGGGAGACCCAAACAAAGATACGAGACAAAGACACACCCTGCACGTGCGTCCTCCAAGGCACCAGCACTTGAACATACTGGTGAGCGCAGTCAGAGGACAGCCTGTACCTGCAAAGGGCTAGGTCCCTGGCTTTCTCCCCAGGCAGGGGCGGGGGAGGGGGGGGGTGCTTCCCTGATGCTCCCCCCTCCCCTTCTCCATGACCCCTGCCAGTCTGGGGAAGACACTGATGGCCTCCCTCCCCCCTCCAGCAAGCACCAGCCTAACCAGCCAGACCTGTCCCAGCTGGGCCGAGGCAGCCATGCAGGAGGAAAGCCTGGGCCTGGGCCTGGGCCTGGCCCAGCCCCTTGCTCTAGGACACACAATCCTTCGTGGCACAAGGGCCAAGGGGAAATTAGCCACAATTAACAGGGCTTCCACTGCCTCAGGATCCCAGCACCTCCTTCCTCAATGTCACTTGTCCTCAAAACATCCCGTGTCCTCCTGGTGCAGGGAGGCATTCTAGGACGGGGCTGGGGGCGGGGGGAGCCCGCAAAGGGCCCCGGAGCCGTGAAGTCGGCTTGCGGGCTGGAGTAGGAAGTCACCGAGCCGCCCTGCCCCGTGGCCAGCTCGCCCTAACCCCCCTAGACGTGGGTTAATGTGAACATGGAAACGGGAGGCCGCCGGGGCGGTGGCGAGGGCAGGCCAACTGGCTCCGCATCAGGGAAGAGGCCCCGGGCCGCCACCCGCCCCGCCGGGGATGGGGGCACCTGCCCGGGGACCTCGCCGCCAGTTCACCGCACTCCCCGCCCCGGCAGGAGGCTCCCGGACTCGGGGGGGGGGGGGGGGGGGGAGGACGGCGGCGGCGGGGAGAGGCGGGGAGCAACGGCGAGGAAAGGAAAGGGAGGGCAATAAAGCAAATCCAAGTCCCAACCTCGGTCTCAGCAGCCACTCAATGCTGGCCGGGCGCCCAGACTCTCCCACACCCCGGCTCCGAGCCCGGAGCGGGCGGGGGCGGAGGGCGGCGCGCGGCGGGGGCGGGGCCAGGCGCGCCAGGGAGGCGGGAGGGGGGAGGCGGGAGGAGCCAGGCCCCGGGCCGCGCCTCCCGCCCGCCCCGCTCCCCTCCTAATCTCGCCATCAATCTCTCACACATATATTTATTTTTTCTCAAATTCCCCTCCCTCCCCCACAACGCACCACCATAATAGGTCTGTTGCACATGCGTACTGCACGCAGGGGGTGGGTTTGTATTTTCAGACCTTTTGCAAAGAAACTACCAGAATTTTCCGCACCACCCACCATCATTCCCCACCCCCACCCCCACGGAATCACATCTATATATTATGTTATATTATTTCTCGAGACTTGCCAGAAGGGGGAGGGAGAAGAAATGAGTTTTTGGGCTTCCTGCTCCCTTCCCCCACCAACACGAGCGCTATTATTTTAGACGTTTAACAATGTAAGGAGCTGAGAGGGGGGAAGGGATCAAACTGGTCTTGGGTAAGAATGTAAAACAAAATGGTGAGAATCAAAGCAGAATGAAAAACAATAGACCTCGGATACGTCCAAAGTCATATTCTGGAGAAGGCTAAGGGGGGGCGGCCCGCACAAATTTCCTTCGAGGAGGCTTATTTTGCCCACACTTCAGGCAGACAGAAATAACGAGCGAACTAAAAATATTTTCCCCAAAGTTTTGCCTCAGAAAGTCATCTGGGGGGTGCATCTGGGTCACTCCTTTGACTCGGAGGGCTGGGGCGGGGAGGGTAAGACAGCCCTGGGAGAGCGGGGAGGTGGGTTTCCACTGCAAATACAAATTAAAAAAAAAATTTTTTTTGACGTTTCTCCCCGGCTATTCGGAGAGCAGGGGGGAAAGGGGGAGGGAGAACTGACACAAAGACCCACCTCGACCTCAGATTCTTTCATGCTCCTCTCTCTCTCCCGTACCCAAATCCGGGATCAAAGACACCCAAATGCCACATTCCAAGTTCGCAGTACAAATAGGTGAGAGCCGCCAGTGCCCTAACACAACCTGACATCCTTCCTTTCCCTCTTCTTAGCTCGTCTGCTGTGTCCCAGGCGCCCCGCTCCCCATGATCCTTTATTCCTTTCCCCTCTTGCAGATCCCTGGGTTCTCTGGGATAACTTTCTAAAAACTTTTCCCTTTTTCAGACAAGCCTGGGGTGGGGGAGGGTCCTATTTCCATCAGACACGCATTCTCCTGCCCCCCCCCCCGCCAAGAAGGCACCCCACCCTCCCTCAAAGCTTGTCTCAACCCAAGGGGAGCATTTGCTACATAAACCACACAGATCAATATGACAGTTTTACAAAGAGCGTGATGTGAGACGTCTTGAAGTTTGGTGCATTTGTGCTTCATGTCACCCAGGGGCCTGGGGGTGTGGATGTCCCTTTCATCCCCAAGCAGAAAATGTGAACACCCTGAGGATGCTCCCCTATCCACAAGAAGATTAAAAATCAGTCCACTAGGAGGGTGGTCTGAGTGGGGCCACTGCTGTCTCCCCCCCCCCCCCTTCCATGCGACGCGGCAGTCTGTCCCTTCCACCACCGGTGGAAATGCCCAGAGCGAGCCGGGGGACTTATCCCGGGGGAGGGGTGCTGAGTGACGGTCAAGCTGCAGCACAGCTGGGTGGGCAGTTCACGCCCCCCAGCGTGATCAAGGTGCGGGTGGTTTCCGCGAGAGAGTGAGTGACAGTGAATGGCAGCCACGTGAGAGTCACAGCTGGGCAGCTCGGCCACCCCAGACTGCCGGGGTCACGCTGGGCACCCCCCCCCCCACCCCCCGCACTTGACACAAAAGAGCCCGGAGCAGACTGGAGATAGAGGGGGTGGAGTTGGGGGCATCTGGTTTCTCAGGCACTCTCCCCTCACTCCCCAATCTTAAAGGAGTGCTCTCCCTACGGCGAGCTGGGGGGGGGGGGGGGGGCGGGAGAGGCGGTAGGCTCAGGTCTGACTCCAGGAAGTGGTCCGCCTGGAGTGTGGCCACCACCTGCCCCTGGTCGCCAGCCGCCCACAAACATTCACACGACCCCTCCCCCACGTGCCACCGCACGCCCCAGAGTTGGCGGGCGCTGAGGTCCCCGCAGGTGGGGTTCCGACGGACACCGACCCCCCCCCAATCCCCGTCTCCCCAACTCCTGGGGGGGGGGGGGTTGGCACCACGGTCCGCTCCACACGCGGAGAGCCCCGGTTACCTCAGTGCCACCCCACTCCGGCCGGAGCTCGGGGGGCGCCCGCGCGGCCGCCCCTCCCCCACGCGCCCCTCCTCCACGCCGCCGTCCGGCCGCCAGGGTCTCCGCGGTCCCTCGCTCGGCCAGGGAGGGGGCCCTGGCTTCGCCGCGGCCGTTTCCTGCCTACCCCCTCCCCGCCGAGGGTAAAAAAAAAAAAATCTCCTCCTCCTCCTCCCCCGAAAGCCGCGACCGAGTGGCCCGGTCCGCGCGCGCAGCTCGCGCCCAGCGCTCTCCAGCCGGGGCGGCGGCGGAGACGGCGGCGGCGGCGGCGGGCGGCGGCGGCGGCGGCGGCGGCGGCGGGGGAGGGGTGCGGCGGGGGAGGGGAAGAGGCCTGGCCCCGCGGCCGCCCGCCGCCGCCCGCCGCCGCCGCCGCCGCCGCCGCCGCCGCCGCCCCGGCCCGCCCGGCCCGCCGCGGGGCCACGGGCCCGACACGGCGCCCCGGATTCGCCTCGGCTCGGCCGCGCGGTGGGTGCCTCGCCCCCGCCCGGCCTCGCGCGCCCGCGGCTCCCGCTCGGGCTGGGGGGCGGGTGGGGGGAGGCGGGAGTCGGGGCGGCCGCTTACCTGGCGGCGGGGGCGGCGGCGGCGGCGGCGGCGGGGGCAGCGGCGGCGGCGGCGGCGGCGGCGGGAAGAGGTGGCAGCCGGGGGGGCTGTGGCGGTCGCGGCCCCGGTCGTGGCCCGGCCCGCGCCCGAGCACTCCCTCGTCGTCGTCCTCCTCGTAGTCCTCGTCGGCCGCCTCCACCTCCTCCTCCTCCTCGTCGCCCTCTTCTTCCTCCTCTTCTTCCTCCTCCGACACCACCATCTCCTCCTCCTCCTCCTCCTCGTCCCTCAGAGGGGAAGCCATCCTGTGGCTCTGGCCCCCCCACCACCCCCCCACCCACCGCCCGCCCGCCTCCCCCACCGCTACCACCACCACCTCCTCCTCCTCCTCCTCCTCCTCCTCCTCCTCCTCCTCGGCGGCGGCGTCCTCCTCCTCCTCCCCACCGCCTCCCCCAGCCCCCCAAACCCCCGGGCCACCCCCCTCCAGACCCCCCCTCGGGGCCGCCGGCTCACGAGGGGGGCCGAACCACCCCCAAAAATTGTCTTGGAAAAAATTGAGAGACTTTCCCCCCCCCCTTCCTCCCAAGAGAACAAGAAAGGGGGATTAAAAAAAATATATATATATATATATATATAAAAGTTTTCGACTTCTCTCGGCCCCCCTCTCCGTTGCTTTAAATATATTTAAATTCTGAGGGGGGCGCTCAGAAATATTTCTCAGAGCTGAGGCACTAAGATGGCCGCCTTGAAATTATTTTTAAAACAACCCCCCCCCCAGCACCGCCACCCCCTCCATGAAGAAAGGGAGAGGGGGGAAAAATCCCCTTTTAAAACAAAATGGCTGGCTTAATATTTCATTTTTCGCCCCCCCATTCTCCTCCCTGTTACACCCCCATCTCCAAGCCCTTACCCAGAAACCCACAAATTTCTCCCTTTTTTCATAACTGATTAGTGCACAGATTAATAGAGATATTTTCCTTGTGTACTGTGTGTGTGAGAGTGTGTGTGTGTGTGCGTGCGCGCGCGCGTGTGTGTATGTGTGTGTGTGTGTGTGTGTGTGTGTGTGTGCGCGTTGGGGGGGGGCATGAAGGATTTCTGCATAAAACAAAAATGGCTGCTCTTTCTAACTCCCCCCCCCTATAAAAAATATTTGAGGGGGGGCATTAATCAGTACTCATGCTCAGTCTGACATCAGCATAAATTGTTAAAGGTTAACTAGTTAGATACTAGTCCAACTAGATTTAAATATTTTTCTTTTCTTTACTAGTCTCTTCCTCCCCACCTCCCTTCTCTTAAAGAAAAGCTTTTTTTTTTTTTTTTTCTGAATACTTCAGAAGGGAGTGGTTTGATGTGAAGGGTTTTTTTTTTTTTTCCCCTTCAGGCATTGAAAAGGAAAAGATGAAATATATGTTTATATATAACTGTGTTTCTACATACCTCACTGAAGTCAAAACGCATTTAATTGTGTACGTATCTTTCAAGTGAGGAGCGGTACTGGATTTTTTCCCCCTTTCTTTTAAAAAAAGTGATAGAAATCCCAGTGACTTTGTGGGGGGGGAGAGATATGAATAGATCCGATGATTGAGTTTTTTTTTTTTTTTTTTTTTTCAAAGGAGTCCATGTTTGATTCTCCCCTTTGCCCAGCCTTTTCGGTGATTTATAATTGTTGTAAATTTTATCTTCACTCTTTGCTGCTTTACCTCCCCCTCCCCCTCCCCCAACTGCTTGACTCTTAAAATTCATCTGACTTGGGAAATTAATTTAGGGGTTGGTAGAACAGATTTTTAGAATAAGGGGGGAAAGAGTCAAGTCTGAGAATTGTGAAATTGTTTTCTCTTTTTCTTGCGTTGCAGTGTACCTCCCTTCCTCCGTGATCTCCGACACTGGTAGAGTGGAAGGAACTCAGGTACCCTGCCACAGAAAAGTACTGGGACTGAGCAAGAGAAAGAGGTAGGGGTTACCCTCAACGTCTCCCTCTGACTCGGTTGGCCCAGGATTTCCCGCTGTACCCCAGTGGCTTCAGGGGATCAGGTGGGAGCCTGAAAAGGAGTCCCCCAAAGTAGCTGCCTCATCCAGAGACTGGATCAGAGAAGTCCTGGGACTTGCCCGTTGAGCAGTGCTCGCGGAAGGAGGCACAGTGGTTCCGTTCTACCCTTTTTTTGTTTGTTTCTTCTGGTCACCTTTCCGAACTCCACCTCCCTCCCGTTCTTTCTGTCGCACTCTGCCCCTTCCTTGAGGCCCACCCCATGCCCCTGGCACGGAGGGATAGTCTCTCTCCTGGGTTATTTCTCCTCCTGGAGCCACCCAGCAGCCCCCCCCCCCCCCCAGTGTTCAGGAGCACCTTACGAGGGAGGGGTAGGTGGGCAGCAAGGGGGACAGGATTCAGGACAGGGAATACCCTGCCAGTTTTTGCTTGGGAGGCTGACACATTCTTTATTGACGTACACCCCCCTCCCCGGACGCACACACACTAATGCACTAGACTGAGCATTGATTTTCAGCCTTCTCTGAACCCGGCCTTTGGAATTCTCTCGTCTCCGCTGTCGTATCATCCCCGCGCCCGGGTCTGACTACTGTCCCTCTTCTGTTCCATTTTGTTCCCTCCCTTCCCTCGGTGTCTTTGTGCGAGTCCATGTGGGTGTCCCCCTCTTTCTGTGTGTGGGCCTCTCTGTGTGTGTCTGTGTTTTCTCTCCAAGACTGATTCTCTCGTCCCTTTGGCCGCTCAGGCTGTTCTACCTCGAAGTGACTTTCCAGCCCTGTCTTGTTTCTGTTTACTTCTCTCTTCCCCGCGTGTGCCTGCCTCCCTCCTCTTTCTGGTCCGTGTGTGTGTGTGTGTGTGCGCGCGCGCGCGCATGTGTGTGTGTGAAGAGTGTCCCCACGTGTATGTGGACAGCCCTGCACATCATGTGCGCCACAGTCCCCCAGCCTCGGTGCCCTCTCCCCCTGCGCCAAGCGCCTCTGCCTGCCCTCATGTGCCCATGAGCTGCAGGTGTGGATCCCTGGCCACACGTCCGTCACCCTCTCATGTGCTTTGCAGACAGATCTGTTCATTCACTCCGTTCTCCCTCTTGTCCGTGTCCCCTCTGCCTGCCCGCCTCCCCTGTTCTCTTTCCTCTCCTGCCGACCTCTCCATTTCCCCTCTGCTCTCCTTGCTTCCGCCTGCCCCTCTACCTGCTTGCTCCTGTTCTGGTGTCTGCCTGCCCGCCTGTCTGCTCCTCCCCGACTGGCTGGCAGCCTCTTCCTCTCTCTGGTTGTCTGTCTGCTTCTCTGGCTGTTTGCCCACCTCTCTCTCTCTCTCTCTCTCTCTCTCTCTCTAGCCATCTGTCTCCCCGCCTGCCTGTCTCTGTCACTTTTTTAGCCCTCGTCTCTTGGTTTGTCTACCTTCCAGGCCCTGCCGTGGCTCCCTATCTCGGTTTGCCTCTTATCTCCTACTTGTTCCCGTCTTATTTATGCCTGTTAAGTTCATGATTTTTCCTTGCCGCCCTTTATGTCTGTCTGCTTGCCTGTCTACCCCGCTCGCCTGCTGCCATCCCACTGGTTAATGCTTGTATCTTTTCAGTCTGACTGCACGTCGGCTTCCTCCCCCTTGGCTTCCTCAACACCAGCAGTATCAGCATCAATGGCGGAGGTCGCTCTTGCCTGCACCTGTCAGTGACCCCCAGGCCCCAAAGCCTTACCTGCCTTCTTGCCATACCCCACCCCCTCCAACCCTACCTTTTCTCACTTCTCGCCCTCGTGCTGGCCATCCCTTTCCCTTCGTGTATTTCTGGTCCCTCAGAGAGCCTGCCTGCCTTTTGGCCCGGCTGTCTGCCTGCCTGCCTCTGGCTGTCCACATCTCCGCTCACTTTCTCTTTTCTCGTCTTCTCTCGTCACTCAACTTTTTAAATTTTTATCGAGTTTTAAGGTGTATTTATTTCTTTTGAGAGAGTTAAGTGAGCGGGGGAGGAGCAGAGACAGAGGGAGAGAGAGAATCCCAAGCAGGCTTCGCGCTGTCAGCGCAGAGCCCGACGCGGGGCTCGAACCCACGAACGGGGAGATCATGACCGGAGCTGAAATCGGGAGTCGGAGACTTAAGCACCTGAGCCACCCGGGCGCCCCCACTTTTGAGTAGGTGGTACACACATGCACGCACACACACGTACAGAATTTTTCGAGGGCCCTCTCCCCCAGGGCCCTGCTCCTCTCCCTGAGGCCGGCTTCACTACTCTTCATTTCTTGGACGTTGTTCCAGAGAAGGGGCTACACGTCTACAAGTCTCCTCGCTTTGGGCCGCACTCCTTCCTCCTCCTCTCCCAGTTCTGCTGGATGCTTCCTTCTCTGTCAGTCTGTCCATAGGCCTTCCTGCCTCACCTGGCTTGCCACCTCTTGTTCCTTATCTTTTTGAGTCTGCTCTCGGGCACCTGTCTTTTTGATTGGTCGCTAGAAGCACGCTTTTCCTGCCGGTGCGGCACGCTCTGGAAGGGCCCGCTCCCCTCAAGGGCCCTCGTCTGCGCGCCAGGCTATCTGGGAGAGGGCACGGCTCCCCGGCCTTTCATCACCGACTGTGGATTAAGCGAGAAAAGAACGGGGAAGCGCCCACAGGTGCACGCACAGGTCCGGTTAGTCAGCACAGGCTCCTGTGCATGAGGGCCTGCTCTGCCTTCCCGCCAAGTCTTTACAGGCATGTGACTCTAGATCCTTCTAGGCCCAGCAGCACCCTCAGGCTGTTGACCTCGGCCCGTCCAAGGAGTCTGTCTTCCTCTAGTCTAAGAAACTGCTTCTCACGAAAACTTTTCTCCCTCTTCTTCCTTCCTTGGGCTCCTCTCCCCCGCCACCTCCGAGATGGTGACGCTAACTCCTGGGAAGGGGGTGGGGGGTGGAAACAAAGGCACAGGCTCCGTCCAGGCCCCTTCGGAAAGACCGTGGTGAAACTTTTACTGAGAATGCACTGTTCTTCCCTGTCTGCTTTTTCACTGCCTGGACTCCTGATTTTAACTCTTTCGGCCTCCGTGTCCACGTCTCTCCCCTCTTCCCCTCCCTCCATGTCTCACCTCTCTTTTCTCGGTTCTGTCTTTCCTCCTAAGTGTCTGTCTTGGGCTGCCTTCTAGCCTCCTTCTGATTGGCCACCTTCCCTCTCTTCTGTCTGATTGGCCTGCGTCCCTCCATCACCCCATCTGTCTGCTGGGTTCTCCCTGTCTGCCTGCAGTAATGTATGTGACCGCACTTTCTCAGCCACAGAGCCCGGTGTGGCACGGAACGCCGTTTCCCACGTCGTTCTCCCGCTTTCCTTATTGTTTTCTTCCTTTCTTGCTCGGCCTTCTCCCTCTCTTTCTACGCCTGCCGGCCTGCCTGGTGCTCTCTCCCGCCTGTCTGTCACTCATTCTCCTTTCTGTCCTTGCCAGCCTGTCTGTCCGCCATCGTCTGTCTACACCACTCTCGTGTCTCTCCTGCATTTTCAGGTTCCTCTCTTTCTCTTATCTGTCTGTTCTGCCCGTCCGTACCCGTCTGTTCTGTCTGTCCGTACCTGTCTGTTCTGTCTGTCTGTAGGCCTCTTTTCTGTGCCTGTAGGTCTCACTGTCTCTGGGCTGCTAGTCGCTTTCAAAGTGGACACCACTTCCCTGCCTTTTCCCATCTTCCTGTGCTTCAAAAAATAAAAACCAAAAACAAAGTTAAGGTGCCACATGACTAACTAATTGGCAGAGGAGAAGGGTCCCTGTTTTTAATGAGAAGACCATTGAGGTGGGAAAAAGGACCTTAGGCACACAGCCTGTCCAATGCAAACCAGAATTGGAGGGCCCCCTCCCCGAGAAAGAACTAGAAGAAAATTGTAAGGGACTCCTAAGCCATAAGAAGATTAGTTCTTTAAAGCCAAAGCAAGAAACTTACCCAATGCAAGTGTTTCCAGTTTTGTTTTTTGTTTTCTGTTTTTCTTTTTTTGGTTCATAGAAAGTTATCAGCCCTTCCCCCAGAAAAACCGTATACAGCTGACCCTTGGGCAACGTGGGTTTGAACTGTGCGGGTCCACTTATATGTACGTTTTTTTATTATTTTTTTTAATATTTATTTCTGAGAGAGAGACAGACAGACAGACAGAGGGCGGGTGGGGGAAGGTCAGAAAGAGGGAGACAGAGACTCCGAAGCAGGCTCCAGGGTCTGCGCTGTGAGCACAGAGCTGACGCGGGCTTAAACCCACGAACTGTGAGATCGTGACCTGAGCGGAAGTCAGACGCTTAACTGACTGAGCCACCCAGGTGCCCCTGGATTTTTTCAATAAGTATATCGAAGATATTTTGGAGATGTGGGATCATTTGAGAAAACTTGGGGATGCACTGCATGGCCTAGAAACATCGACAAAATTAAGAAAAGGGCATTAGATGAATGCACAAAATACACGTAGCTACTAGTGTATTTTATCTTCTACCTTAAAATATTACACAAATCTATTTTTTTTTAAATTTTTTTTTTTTCAACGTTTTTTTGGGACAGAGAGAGACAGAGCATGAACGGGGGAGGGGCAGAGAGAGAGGGAGACACAGAATCGGAAACAGGCTCCAGGCTCCGAGCGATCAGCCCAGAGCCTGACGCGGGGCTCGAACTCACTGACCGCGAGATCGTGACCTGGCTGAAGTCGGACGCTTAACCGACTGCGCCACCCAGGCGCCCCTACACAAATCTATTTTTGAAAGTTCAAACTTATGCACGAAAACACTGAGAGACCATACGTCACGTTTTCATTTTTGACGCCCCGTGTTAGTCCTGCGCATTGACGGCGTGCGGTGCCCTGTCGGACGGTATTGACGCAGGGACTGACAGATGATTCATCTTATAAACAGGCGACGTAAACTTACGGTACCGATCAAGGCAGTACGCGGCTGTGAACGTATTTTCCTTGTGATTTTCTTAATACCATTTTATTTTCTCACCGCCTTATAGTAAGAACACGGTATATAACCCACAGACAAAACATGGCTAATCAGCTGTTAATGGTAGCAGCAAGGCTTCTGGTCAACCGTAGGCTATTGGTAGTTATGTTACGGGGAGGCAAAAGTTGTACGCGGATTTCCTACAGCACGAAGGGTCAGCGCCCCTGACCTTCATGCTCCAGGATCAGCTGGTGTATGCAAAGTACCACATATGTTTTCACAGTGTTACGAACACCCTGAGATCTGTGGACCCCAGGTTACAACTCTGACGTAGGGAACCAGTGACCGTGATTGGTAGAGCACAGACGTGCGCTCGTGGAACAGGCAGGTCAACGGACTGAAAAAGCGCTTTGCCATCTGTGATTTCCCAGTCAAGGAAATGTTAAAGAGGGTCCTAATTGTCTTTTGAAATATATAGATTGGTGATAATAATGGAAGTCATGGAAGTACTGAGGATATCCTAGACTTAATCATGGAATTTTAGAGAGAAGATCATCTAAACCAGTGGCTTCCAAATGGCTAAGTAAGGTTGCCACCTGCCCTTTGCTGAGAAGATCTGTCCTTTGTTTTGAGATTATACTTTTTTTTTAAGTTTATTTATTTATTTTGAGAGAGACAGAGCACGACTGGGGGAGGGACAGAGAGGGAGGCGGGGAGAGAATCCCAAGTAGGCTCCACACCATCAGCAGGGAGCCCAATACAGGGCTGGATCCCACAAACTGTGAGATCACAACCTGAGCTGAAACTAAGAGTCCGACACTCAACTGACTGAACCATCCAGGTGCCCTGAGATAATACATTTCATATATATATATAATTTTATATACATTTTATATATGTAATATACTATATAATATACTATTAATACATATACTAACATGTATTAATATGTTACATATATGCATGCTTATGTATTTAATTATAAATTTGTTAAAAATGTCCTTTCTAATGGAAGGAGGTCCATAATAGATTTTATGAAGGCAGAGAAAGGGAATGACTTTTCATACTTCTGTACAACTGGAGAATTTTTCAACATGCACTTGTTTTATAATCCAAAACATTTAAAATATCTGTCTTAAATAATGGTGATGGGCATATATTTGTTGTTGTCATTGATGTGTTTAGGACAATAAAAAGTCAGCAACTCCATGTTGATCACTAACTTTTTCTTTTTCTTTTTACATTTTTTCTGGTTATTGAAATCCAAAAGTCTGGGATCTATAGCTTTAAAATTTTTTTTTTTAACATTTATTTATTTTTGGAGAGAGAGTGCACGCGCAAGTTGGGGAGGGGCGGAGAGAGAAGGAGACACAGAATCCAAAGCAGGCTCCAGGCCCCGAGCTGTCAGTGCAGAGCCCGATGTGGGGCTCAAACCCACGAACCACGAGATGGTGACCTGAGCCGAAGTTGATGCTCAGCCGACTGAGCCACCCAGGCGCCCCTGGGACCTACAGCTTTAACCTCTTGATTTGGCAAAGAAAGAAACTTCAGTTCTTAATGTATCCTATTCATGATGTGCCCTACTTGCCGACCACCTACACTGTTAGATGCAGGCTATTTTCCTTCAAGCCAGTTCACTTTTAAGTTAAACAGATGTCCTTTAAATTTTTTCTATTATTTATTATTATTATTTTTTTTAGTAATCTCTGTACCCAACGTGGGGCTCCCAACTCACAACCCCAAGATCACAAGTCATGTGCTTTTCCAACCGAGCCAGCCAGGCGCCCCAAACAAATACCCTTTAAAAAGTAAATTTCAGGGGCGCCTGGGTGGCGCAGTCGGTTGGGCGTCCGACTTCAGCCAGGTCACGATCTCGCGGTCCGTGAGTTCGAGCCCCGCGTCAGGCTCTGGGCTGATGGCTCGGAGCCTGGAGCCTGCTTCCGACTCTGTGTCTCCCTCTCTCTCTGCCCCTCCCCCGTTCATGCTCTGTCTCTCTCTGTCCCAAAAATAAATAAAAAACGTTGAAAAAAAAAATTAAAAAAAAAAAAAAAGTACAGTACTCTCTTTAAAAAAAAAAAAAAAAAAAGTAAATTTCAGGGGCGCCTGGGTGGTTCGGTCGGTTAAGCGTCCGACTTCAGCTCAGGTCACGATCTCACGATCCGTGAGTTCGAGCCCCGCGTCGGGCTCTGTGCTGACAGCTCAGAGCCTGGAGCCTGTTTCAGATTCTGTGTCTCCCTCTCTCTCTGCCCCTCCCTGTTCATGCTCTGTCTCTCTGTCTCAAAAATAAATAAACGTTAAAAAAAATAAATAAAGTAAATTTCATATTACTGAGAAATAATATCTATAAAATCCTTGATTCGATGGGGTAATCACTTCCTAACTTAGTTTAAAATACAAGTCATTATTGAAACAAAAATCAGTGAAAATAACAGCATCTTGCCCGCTACCGATGGTGTAGGTACCATATTTTAGGAAACATCGCTTCCATCTAATTTTGTACGTGCAGAAACGGGGGCCCAGATGTTGAAAGGAGTGCCTAGGATCAAGTTGGTTGGTAGGGACGGAACCAGGACTCGAGCCTATCTTCCAGTTTCTAGTCTGGTGTTCTTTCTACTATATATGAGACGAGACGACGTCAAGGCCAATGAGATGCCCTTGGGTTTTAAAGGAGCTAATACGTGAAAGTGATGGCCACGTATATGACTTACTACCTGTTACAACTGTACCAGAACTGGCAATAGTCCATTGAGTTGTATCTAGTACACTTTTGTGCTGCTGCCGCCACTACTTTCCCCCACCTCCTCCCCATCCCCCCTCCCCCTCCTCCTCCTCCTCATTTTCCTCCTCCTCCTCCTCCTCCTCCTCCTCTTCCTTCATAATGTGTCTGCCCAACGCGGGGCTTAAACTCATGACGCTGACTCCCGACTGAGCCAGCCAGCTGCCCCTCTAGGACACTTGCAAAGTTACATGTTTTCTGACACAGAATTCCACCTCCTACCATCTACCCTGAGAAACAGTCCTCGCACTTGGGTGTATATAAGGTCAAACATGCAGACATATTCATTACAGCGTTGCTTAGAATAGCAAAACATTGGAGATGCCCCAGATCTCCAACAGTGAGGACCAGCTAAGTCAATTAAGAAATATGAGAAAACGGCAATTAAGAAATTAAGTAAACGGGGTGTCCGGGTGGCTCAGTCGGTTAAGCGTCCGACCTCGGCTCAGATCATGATCTCGCAGTTTGTGAGTTCAAGCCCCGCGTCGGACTCTGTGCTGACAGCCTGCTTCGGATTCTGTCTCCTTCTCTCTCTGCCCCTCCCCCACTTGTGCTCTGTCTCTATCAAAAATAAATAAATGTAAAAAAATTTTAAAAAAAAGAAGAAAACGATTTACATGTATGTGGTAAGATTCTTTACTACTGAATGGCAAAAAGCAAGCTGTAGAACTATATATACATTATCATATCATTTAGTTTATGTTCAAAGAAACAAAATGCTGTATGTTTCTACAGATACGTTTCTATCTATCTGTCATCTATCTATCTAACCTATCTGTAAATGCCTTTAAAAATTCTGGACAGGGGCACCTGGGTGGCTCATTCAGTTGAGCATCTGACTTCGGCTCAGGTCATGATCTCACTGTTTGTGGGTTCGAGCTCTGCGTCGGGCTCTGTGCTGACAGCTCAGAGTCTGGAGCCCGCTTCAGATTCTGTGTCTCCCTCTCTCTCTGCCCCTCCCCTGCTTGCACTCTGTCTCTCAAAAATAAATGTTAAAAAAAATTTTTTTTTAATTCTGGACATATCAAATAGGGAATAGTGGCCACTTTTGGGAAAGAGTAGTCAAGGGGAATATTTACCTCTATTTAGAATTCTGAATTTTTAGGGGTGCCTGGGTGGCTTAGTGGGTTAAGTGACTGACTTCGGCTCAGGTCATGATCTCACAGTTCGTGAGTTCGAGCCCTGCTTTGGGCTCTGTGCTGACAGCTCAGAGCCTGGAGCCTACTTCAGATTCTGTGTCTCCCCCTCTCTCTGACCCTCCCCTGCTCATGCTCTGTGTCTCTCTGTCTCTCAATAATAAATAAATGTTTAAGAAAAAAAATTTTTTTAAAGAATTCTGAACTTTTACAATGAGAAAATATTTATTGTTTGTGTAAACAAATTCAAGTAGCCTCGTGATCACCTTAGCAAATGAAACCAAATGGCTTAAAAAGTAGTATGATTTTTGTAAAGAAATTATTCTTCCCTAATCTAGTTTTTTGAGGAGAAAAATACATAAGCAAAGTATAATCAGCGGATGTAATGGAAATTAAACTTTTGAAAACATTAGTGCAGTTCTAGTTTAAAAACTAACTGAGGTAGAGGCGCCTGGGGGGCTCAGTCAGTTAAGCGTCCGACTTCGGCTCAGGTCATGGTCTCATGGTCTGTGAATTCGAGCCCCGCATCGGGCTGTGTGCTGACAGCTGAGCCTGGAGCCTGCTTTAGATTCTATGTCTCCCTCTCTCCCTGCCCCTCCCCTCTTCATGCTCGCGCTCTCTCTCTCTCTCTCTCTCTCTCTCTCTCTCTCTCTCTCTCTCAAAACTAAACAAACATTAAAAAATTAAGAAAAAAACTAATTGGGGTACAAAGAGAAGAAAGGTATAGAAGAACATATTTATAATGATAGCATTGATGAAAGAAAAAAATATGTAAATATCTGGGGAATATTCCTGGAAGAATATATGAGAAACTGTAGTAGTTACACTGGAAAGCTTATTTTTTCACTGTACATCTTTTAAAGCAGCCTGGAAATTTTTTAGTGACCAAAGGATCAGCGAGGTGGAGGGAGGAGAGACCTTTGAGATCAGAAACACTAATCAACAATATGAGGTCGTGATAATTGCTATGGGCTATAAATTCTGAGAATTCAGAGAAGAAAGATCTTGGTAGGGAGAGGGGGATCACTGAAGAACTTTCGTGTGTAGTTGTATTTGAAGTAGGCCCCAAAAGATCACTAAAATTTGGAGCAGATAGAGGGAAGAAGGGCGGTCTATGTTGATTGAGAAAGTACTTAGCAAGTAGTATGTTGACCCCATCAGGCTGGGGGGGGGGGTAAGTTCATGGTAGAAAGTTCTAGTAGGTGTTGGTACCTCTTTAAACAGTAAGAATGGTTAGCACATCAAGTGAAGAGTAGAGGCCAGAACTTGGGGGTACTTTGAAGAATGGGCAGGGGAGAAGAGAAGCCAAAGGAAGAAACAAGTTCTTAGAGTGGTAGGTGCACCAGATAGTGTTATCGTGGAACAAGGAGACAGCTTCTGGAAGGAAGCATGACCAGTATCGCCAGGTGCTTCCTGGAGGGCAAGAAGATCGCTGACCGATCCTCAAAACACGAACTACAGAGTTACCGTACGACCCAGCAATTTCAATCTTAGGTGTACACCCAGGAGAATTGAAATGTGTGTCCCCACCACAACTTGCATGTGAATCTTCATGGGAGCATTATTCATCATAACCCCAAAGTGGAAACAACCCAGATGCCCATCAGCCGATGAATGGATAAGCAAAGGGCAGTATATCCATACGGTAGAATATTATTCAGCCATAAAAAGGAGTGAGGTAGGGATAAACACGACAACATGGAAGAACTTAGCCGACATCATGCTGAGTGCAAGAAACTAGATACGAAAGGCCACTTACTGTATGATTCTACTTATATGAAATGCCCAGAATTAGATCAATTCACAGAGACAGGAAACAGATTAGTGATTGACCAGAATTTGAGGGGAGAAGAAATGGGGAAATGACTGCCAGTGGGTATGAGATTTCTTTTTGCATATGATGAAAATGTTCTGGAATTAGGTAGTGGTGACAACCATGCAATCTTGTAAACCTTATACTGAGAGCTTCTGACCTTTACACTTTGAAATCATGAATTTTAGGGGAGTCTGGGTGGCTCAGTTGGTTAAGTGTCCAACTTCAGCTCAGGTCACGACGTCACAGTTCGTGAGTTTGAGCCCCACATCGGGCTCTGTGCTGAAGCTCGGAGCCTGGAGCCTGCTTCGGATTCTGTCTGTCTCTCTGTCTCAAAAACATTAAAAAATGTTTTTCAAAAGAAATCATGAATTTTATGGGTGAATTTTTAGAAACCATTAAGATGTTATGGAGGTTTTTATTTAAAAATTTTTACCTATTGAGAACTATTTCATAAGTTCAAAAGAAGATCAGACAAGGCTTTAAAAAATATGACTATTGTTGTATTTACTAAACCTGATGATGGACACACGTCTTCATTGTAATATTCTTCGTGGTTGATGTTATGTTACATCAACCTTTTGAACTTACAAAACGAAGAAAGAGAGTATGCAGGTGTCCACAGCCCTCCTTCAACTTTTCTGTAGGTTTGAAAAATTTCCAGTTTTTCCAATTAGGTGGAAGGGAACTAATCTCAAAGAAAAAGCAAGGAAATAATGACATAAAATTCAGGATACCGGGTGAGTCGAGGTGGGAAGGAAACCAACAGAAAAATTGAAGGAGTGCTGTGGACCCCCGTGTACTCTTTTTTGTTTTTTAAGTTTTAATTTAAATTCCAGGATAGTGTGATGTTAACTTCAGATGTACAGTACAGTCATTCAACACTTCCGTACATCACCCTGTGCTCATCACAATTGCATTCCTTAACCCCCATCACCCCTTTCACACACACCCCCATCCCCCTCCCCTGTGGGAACCAACAGTGTGTTCTCCACAGTTGAGCGTGTGGTTCCCGGTTTGCCTCTCTTTTTCCCCTTTGCTCATTTGTTTTTGTTTTTTAATTCCACACAGGAGTGAAATCATACGGTATTTGTCTTTCTCTGACTGACTTATTTTGCTTAGCATAATACTTTCTAGCCCCATCCATTTCATTGCCAGTGGGAAGATTTCCTTCTTTTTTATGGCTGAGTAATATTCCATTGTATCTACAATGTACCACATCTTCTTTTTAAAATTTTTTTTTAACGTTTATTTATTTTTGAGACAGAGAGAGACAGAGCATGAACGGGGAAGGGTCAGAGAGAGGGAGACCCAGAATCTGAAACGGGCTCCAGGCTCTGAGCTGTCAGCACAGAGCCTGACCCGGGGCTTGAACTCACGGACCGCGAGATCGTGACCTGAGCTGAAGTCGGACGCTTAACCGACTGAGCCACCCAGGCGCCCCTGTACCACATCTTCTTTACCCATTCATCAGTTGATGGACACTTGGGTTGCTTCCATAGTTTGGCTATTGTAGATAATGCTGCTCTAAACTTTGGGGTATTGGATTTATTGGATTCCTTTGAATTAGCATTTTTGTATTCTTCGGGTAAATACCTAGCAGTGCAATTGCTGGATGGTAGGGTAGTTCTATTTTTAACTTTCTGAGGAACCTTCACACTGTTTTCCAGAGTGGCTGAATCAGTGTGCGCACCCACCAACAGTGCATGAGGATTCCCCTTTTTCCAGACCCTTGCCAACACCCGTCATTTCTTGTGTTGTTGATACCTGTATACTCTTCTAGATTTGGTGATTGTTAACTTTTTTCCACATTGACAAAATGGCACGAGCAAATGCTTATGATCTAATTTCTTTTTGTTTTTTGTTTGGTTGGGGTTTTTTTGAGGTGTACATTTTGAGTTTTTACATACGCGTACTCTTGTATGAACACCAGCCAGGTAAAGATGTAAAATATGTCAAGCGCCAGCACCAGTCGGTTAAGTGTCCAACTTCAGCTCAGGTCACGATCTCATGGTTTGTGAGTTCGAGCCCCACATCGGGCTCTGTGCTGACAGCTCGGAGCCTGGAGCCTGGAGCCTGCTTCCGATTCTGTGTCTCCCTCTCTCTCGGCCCCTCCCCCACTCGTGCTCTCTCTCCCTCTCTCTCTCTCTCTCTCTCTCTCAAAAACAAACATTAAAAAAATTTGTTTAATATATATGTCTACCACCGTAGAAGTTTCCAGCGTCTTCCCAGTCTGTGCCCCTTCTAGAGAAAACCACTGTTCTTCTATCCTGATTCCTTTTTAACAACTTAAGATCTAATGTTAGTTGCATAAAGCAATATAAAGTCATACGTGTAGTATAATCGCAGCCAGATAGGAAAGTACTAGGAGGAAGTGGTTGAGATGTTCACACTGGTTTCTGCTGAGTGGTAGGAATAAGAGTGCTTTTGTTTTGACATCTTTATGCTTGCCTACCTGGAATTTTCTGTAAAGAACACATGTTCTGCAATGAAAAAGAAAACTAAGCTTAAAAAAAATTAAAAGTATATGGAAAGAGAGAAGATAGGAGAATGGATCAAATATTTGGTTACAAAGTTTGGTGACGTGGCAGATAAGTCTGGAAACCACATACGTAAAGGAATCTATTTCTTTTCACCAGCGGTTGATCCCAGCTTCCCCCATGTCAGGTGACAGGCCCCTGTCCAAGGCTCCTATGGGCTGTATAGCCCTGAACTTCACTCTCAGGCTGCATCTGCTTGCCCTCATCCTTCCCCTCACTGACTACAGACTCACACGGGCTCAGTCCTGCCCCTGACTCCCTGACCAGAGGCCTTTCTGTCCATTCCACACCGGTGGAGGTGGCTCAGGACTTACATCTTCTGAAATAACGGGGTTCAACCCCCCCCCCCCGCATTGCCCACAACTTTCTGTCCCTCTAGCTCACTTCTCTGTTGTTCTTGGACCCATAAGACACTCTAGTCCCTCCCTCATCGGGCTCTACCGGGTCCTCACCTCCTTCCCTGTCCAACGTAGAGTCTGTGGTCTGTCATCTCAGCCAGTGTCGTGTCCTCTCCTGAGCCTCTGCCCGCGCACCTCTAACTGTGACCCTCACACCCAGCGTGCAGAGTGCTGCTGAAGAGAACACCACGACCGTGCCCACCGGCGTCCCGGCTCAGAAATCCTTTTCCCTAGTCCGCCTTCTTTCAGGTCTCCGTGGCCACTTTTCCAAAGCTTCCTCACATTTGCCACACCTCCTCCACCTTCCGCTCCGGCGGGAGACCTTATCAGCTCTCTCCCGGAGACAGAACATCAGAGAGAGCTCCCCGGAGACATGGGCACGAAGCCTGTGTATTTCGCTGCATCCTCTTTGTCCTACTTGACCACTCTCGCTTTCCAGGTCCTCTGAAGCCACTGCCACCAGACTATCCACAGCCTCCTGGTTGCCGACAGAGAGGCTGTTTCTGAGTTCTTAACTCGCTACGCCCTTCTGGAAATGATCTTTGCTTGCCTTCTGTGATCTCACATCTGCCTCTACTTCGATTGCTGGCTTTTTTAAAAACAATTTTTCTTTAATGTTTATTTTTGAGAGAGAGAGAGAGAGAGAGAGTGAGTAGGGGAGCATCAGAGAGAGAGGGAGACACAGAATCCGAAGCAGCCTCCAGGCTCCGAGGTGTCAGCACAGAGCCCGACGCGGGGCCCGAACCCACGATCCCTGAGATCGTGACCTGAGCCGAAGTCGGACGCTGAACCGACTGAGCCACCAGGTGCCCCTGGCGTCTCTGTTCTTATAGTACTTTTAGCACACGTGTGCGTGTGTGTATTTACATATGTTTGTGCGTGTGTGAGCACAGGCGTACCTAGCATATAGCTCTTAGTACCATCTGAGACGATCTTGTCCTTTGTTCACCGTTTATCCCTCCAGATCGTTAAGTCCCAGTGAAGCAGGAGCCTCGCCTGCCTCGTTCCCTTCTGTGTCCCCAAGACCCCAGACAGTACCTGGCACAACAACATTGGTTTTTGGCTAACGAATGGATGAATACAGCGCCTGAGCGTGACTGCGGGAGGATCACTGGTTCCTACCCGGTATCCGTGCCCTCCGTCCAGGGTGGTGCTCCCCGCCCGTGTCGTGGACGTCAGTAGAAAACACGGGGTCCCAGCTCCCTTGCAGCCAAGGGTCCCCTGGGGAGTGCGCTTCCTACCCGTGAGCTGCAGCCAAAGGTCAGATGTTTGCTTCGATAGAGACGCGATCTTCCTTCCCTTTTCCTCCTTCCTGCCCACCGCGCAGGCTAGCGGTAGAGCGGCAGAAAGGTGATGACCCCGAGAACGACAGAAGAGCTCCCGGAGACCCCGATGACCCGGCCCGCAGAATTACGACACCACAGACTCAGCGTTTGAGAGAAACTCACTGTTTGTAGTTAGGCCCCGGCTGTCGACCTCCTGTGATACGCAGCCAAATACGTTCTCTCCAGGCTGTCCTCTAAGGTCAAGGGGATGGGGCGCCTGGGTGGCTCAGATGGTTAAGCTACTGACTTCGGCTCGGGTCATGACCTCACTGCTCACGGGTTCTAACCTCACGTGGGGCTCTGTGCTGACAGCTCAGAGCCTGGAGCCTGCTTGGGATTCTGTCTCCGTCTCTCTGTCCCTCCCCTGCTTGCTTGCTCTCTCTCTCTCTCAAATACAAAATAAAACCTAAAAAGACATAGATAAAGGACAAGGGGGATATGTCAGCCTCCTTACAGGAGGGCGGGCGCCATTGATGAGCACAGGTGTTACTGTCCACGGCTCGCAGGCTCCCCCCACACGGAGCCGGCAAGTGGCAGGGGACATCACATCATGTG
This sequence comes from Neofelis nebulosa, assembly GCF_028018385.1. Lineage (NCBI taxonomy): Eukaryota > Metazoa > Chordata > Mammalia > Carnivora > Felidae > Neofelis > Neofelis nebulosa. The sequence continues at coordinate 2,723,438 of NC_080797.1, read as the reverse complement.
GGTCTGTTCGGGTCCTGGGTTCACACATGTCAGATAGCAGGGATCACGTGTACGGTTAATTCCTGGAGCAGGTAGGCATTACCCCTCTGCGCCAGGCACGACGTGGCCGTGGCGGATACAGACAGGGGTGACTCGGTCAGACGGACGCTGGACACCCGAGTTCCCACTAAGCCGCAAGCTTCCAAAAGGCGGCCACTGAGCCATTCCCAGGGGGAGGGGGACTTCATTCTAGCACTCTCTCCACCGCCTTGCTCCTCATCTCGGCCTTCTTTCCCCCTGACCCCTCTTAGGCGACCTCCCTTCACATACGCACAGCTTTACGGTTATTGTCATTTTGAGTGTTTCCCTTATGCCTAGAGGACCCGGTGCTCGGGCGGCGTACCTGTTCGTATTTGGAATGCCTAACCTTCGACTTTCAGGATGGTCCAGGCTTCAAACTCTGTCTGCTTCTCTACCACCAACCCCTCCACACGCGCTCGCTGCTCCGTCAGCAAGCGGCCGTTCTCCCAGTATCAACACCTCCGTGTGGCTGACCTAAACTCGCTGGGCGGGCTGGGAGCATTGAACTCATTCTGACGTCACGACTGGGCGTTAGGCTCAAGCCTGAAGGGTAGATCCCCCCACTCAGCCCGAGGTACGTCCAGATCAGAATTCGGGACGGTAGGAAAATGTTTCGGACTGGCCATAAACTTAGCCCCGAGGGGTTACGGCGTTGGGCTTGGCGGCCGTGGCAACACAGGTGTAACAGATGAGCGTGGAGACAGGTGGCCGGAATCCCGGGACCACGTGGTTATCGCCGCCTCTGCTATTTCGCTTCCGGAGGTCTTTCAATGGGGGGGGGGGGGGGGGGGGGGCGGGGGGGGGTACTATTTCAGGGGCAGGGGGTCGGGCCGTTTTGAGACCGATGGAAGTTATAGCACCCACCCTTCTCCAAAATAATACATATCTGAGCTTGCACGCACGTGCAAACACACGCACGCACACACACCCACCCCACCATATTTAGAAACTACCTCTGCCCTTCTGGAGATCCAGGTTAAGAATCCACGTGCGATTTGCCAGGAGGGTGGAAACTTTTTCTATGCCATAATTTGGTCCTTTATCATGTACTGTTTTCATTTATCTTTCCGTGTGTGTGTGTGTGTGTGTGTGCACGTGTGTGTCTTTTTTCCCACTGAGCGGGCAGGCTCCCTGCGGGGACACCCGGGTCTTTATTATCCTTGGTGCTATGCACTTAGGGAGCAGGGCTCAGGGGAAACTTGCCCATTGAGTCCTTTGAGTCTGTTGTGGTTTCCTGAGGACAGGCAGCATTCCTTTCCGTATTCCTTCACCCCCCCTTCCCCTCCCCCCCCCCCCCCCCCCCCCCCCCGCCTCCCTCCACAACCAAAGAGGTCGCCAGGAGAGGACTTGGACCCTACACTCAGTGCTATTTACTTTCTAGATTTTAGGCCCAGGCGTTATTTACATACTCCTCCCGCAAATACCCAGCCTTGGGTATTTAGAGAACCAAGTGGTGCCTCGTGAAAAACTTTACTCGCGTCCGCGCTAAAGCCCATACGTGTTAATAAACCCGTGTGCTGTATTCTCTCTGAAACGTGGGGTGTCGATCCCTTCCGCAGCTCTGCGATCTACCGAGCACACCCACCCCTGTAATCAGACCCCCACCTTGGGCTGTCCCTCCTTTCCTGGCATGAGCTTGTGGAAAAAATCTAGAACAGGAGTAAAACCCAAAGCTAATAAAATAGTAGCCATGTGGTTTTAACTTCTTTTCTGATCCCTCCCTCCCACCTATAAATTCCGGCGGGGCCGCCTTTCATTGTAACCTTTTCAGAACTTGCGAGGGTTTTCCCTCCCTTAGCCGCCCCGCCCCCGCCGCCGACTCCGTAGGCGAGTACGGCCACCTGGTGGCCGTCCGCGGGAATGACAGGTTTCCCCCCAAATCTGGTGAGAAGAAGGCCCCTAGGGCTTGGGCTTGGTTCCAAGGGAGCCAGGACAGAAGCCTGTGGCTGGAGGTGGCCTCACTTACCTCCCAGGACACAACATCCCATCCACTAGTTATTCCAGACGGATGAATTCACTCAACATTTGAGGTCATACCATCAAAATTTATTGAGCAGCAACTGTGTGCCCAGCACCGGGAACACAGCGGTGAACAGGGTGGACATACATGGTCCCTACTCTCTAGCTGCCAGCCAGCCAACTACATCCATAATTTTGAAGTTTAAACTGTAGGAAGTACTCTGAAATGTGTGTGGCGTTAAGAAATGATCTGGCAGAGTCTTGCTTTCAACACCAAGAAACCCCAGAAGCTCTCCTGAGGAAGAACCATCGAGGATTCAGTTAGGTGGGAGACGGAAGGGTGTGCAAGCAGAGGGAAGAGCATGCGTGAAGGTTCTGGGGCAGACACACATTTCATGGACTGCGAGACAGCCGTGCAGCTGGAACACAGAACAAAGGTGAGACTTGCAAGGTGGGCAGAAGCCAGCTTACACAGCATCTTTGGACTTAGAGGGCTTTATTCCCAAAGCAACCAGAAGCCGCTGAAGAATCTGAAGGGGGAGAGCCAGAGGCCTCGGTCTGGTTTCCAGAGCTCACTCAGACTGTGGTGTGTGGGGGCAGAAGCGGAAAGAGGATGGATTCCAGGGACATTTAGGAGCTGGGAATGACTTGGACAGTGACCAGGGTGCGAGGAGAGGCGTGTGCTTCTGGCAGGAGACACTGAGGCAGGAGACTCCGGAAGGGGGGCGGTGTGGGCCCCTCCCGGAGGCACAGGCCCCAGGGCAGCCGCTTGGCTCGGGTTCTTGAGGCGTCGGTTTAACTGGACGCATGTGAAACAACCCCAGAGTGGACCAAACATTAGAAGGATCCAGATAGTTCACGGCCCCTCTCGCATTACACGGGACTGAGCGGAGGCCCTCTGTCTCACGGGGAGCTCAGAAAGGGCCGGACCTGTCTCCACCTGCGTCCGTGCCTTTCCCAGCCAGCCCCTCAGAAAGCACCTCGGCGGCCCGCCCAGCGCCTCACGGTCCCCTGCTCGGGCCCCGGCACCCCTGGCCAGCAGGTGCACGCACCTCTCCCCAGTTCTTTTGGGCCTGTGACCATCAGGAAGCCCACCGGTCTGTCATTCTCGTTCCCCGCCCCTGCTGAGGTTGAAGGGGACACATCTGGCCACTGCTCCCCCGCCACGCTGGCTGTCCCTTGGTCACATGAGTTTCCTGACCTCATTAGCTCCTCTCTAGATTACTGTTGTAAGGCTTGCCATCTTGCAACGCAGACATTCTTTCCTTCCCTGAGGGGCCCAGGCCCGTCATGATTGCCTGCTTTTTGTCCCCCATCTAAAGGCCCTTCCTCCACTCGTTTTCCCTGCGGCCGGTCCGCATCTACCTCTTCTCCTCTAAAAAAGAAGAAAATTTTGCTGTGGGATCAACCAGGAAGCAGCCTCAATAGCTCCTGCTCAGCTGGCAGCCCTCCCTGCCTCCCCCCTGCCTCCGCTCGGCCACTGCAGAACTCTGCTGACTCCCTTCCAAAGACCGTAACTGCAGAAACCAACCAAACCACACAATAGGGCTCCGGCGTCCTGCCCCGCCAGCAAGCCTCGGACGGTGAGATGCTCTCTCGAGTCTGTCCCCCAGCCACTAAGTAGTGTGCCTTCGTGCCACTAAACCTTGCCGAGCCTAGGGAGCTCCCC